>NC_140430.1:3645000-4150000 GCF_965140295.1 Lepidochelys olivacea
AGTGCATGTGGCCGCGCGTGTGTTGTATGTACAGCCCGTGTGGAATGCATGTGGTCGCGCGTGTGTTGTATGTACAGCCCGTGTGGAATGCATGTGGCCGTGTGTGTGTTGTACGTACAGCCCGTGTGGAATGCATGTGGCCGCGTGTGTGTTGTATGTACAGCCCGTGTGGAATGCATGTGGCCGCGTGTGTGTTGTATGTACAGCCCGTGTGGAATGCATGTGGCCGTGTGTGTGTTGTACGTACAGCCCGTGTGGAATGCATGTGGCCGCGTGTGTGTTGTATGTACAGCCCGTGTGGAATGCATGCACTTGCTGGGTGGGTGGTATGTGCACGTCCTTGTGAGAGGTAGCCGAGGATGAGGATGGGGTGAAGCAGGGTCTTGCCCTGCCTGGCTCCCCCCGCCCACGCTGAGGGTGCCCCCCGTCCAGGTGGCTGGTCTGTGCCCTGCGTCCCGGTGCCGACCGGGGGGAACTGGGCAGGGTGGGGCCAGTTCAGATGGACAAAGCCACCAAAGCCAATGGACGAGGGGCTGAGCACCAGGCCTCAAAATTGCTCTCCACTGCCCAGCCCCACCCAGCGGCTCCAGCCCTTCCGTGGGCTGGAGCATCAGGGTGGGTGGGGGGACAGAGAAGCCCCCCAGTGCAGCGGCTCGGGGGGTCCTCTGGTGCCTGGCTTGGAGCGGATGGGTCCACAGGCCCGCGCCCATTGAAGGGGTCTGGGCAGGCTGCTGCTAATTCCCTCCAAAACTCTGCCAGTGGCCCGCAGTGCCACCCACAGCCCCTGCTGTGCCAGCCCTGGGCTCCCCCCCGCCCCCAGCTCTGCCGGTGCCCGCTCTCCGGCGGGCAGGCAATGCAGTGCAGTGCAGCGGAGCCCGGCCTGGCCATGCGATCTGCTGTCGGACGCCATGCCGGGCGAACGTGGCACGTTGTCCAGTGCAGCGCCGGGGCCGAGGCAGGCCACGCCATCCAGCCTCGTCGGCGGCACCCTACTCGAATGCCGTCCGGTACCGGGCCATGAAACGATTTGGGCGAACGGCTCCCTGCTGGCGCCCAGTAACTAGTGCCTGGGGGGAGCCGGCGCAGCTGACGGGGATCCAGTGGAGGGTTGAAGGCAGCAGCTGTGCCCTGAGCAGGGCCCTGGTGCATCGGTGACCTCCGGGCCCCGAGCTCCGGGGGGCACGCCCCCCCCCACTGCCCCGGAAGTGCCCGCGGACACACCCAGGCCTGGGTAGCTGCACCCCCACCCCCGGCAATGCCTCCAGCCCAGCTGGGACCTCGGAGGAATGTCCTATGCCTGTCACTCAGCGTCGCCGCGGAAACTCCCCTATCTGCTTTCAAACCCTGCTATTTGGGGGCGGGACCCAGAGGAGGAGGGGAGGAGGAAGCAGAGGAGGGGTCTTGGGGGCGGGGGCTGGAGAAGGGGCTGGAAGGAAAGAAGTTCACCCCCTCCAGGGGGCAGCTGCCTCCCCCAGCCCTCCCTGCCCGAGGGGAGGGGAAGAGCAGGCTTCCAACATGGGAGGGGCCGGTAGGGCCTGGGGCTGTGAAGAATGTGCTCGCATTGAACTAGACACTGGTGCACGTTAGAACAGGAGTTGCAACAATGACTGTTCCCAGCTTGTGCTGGGAGACGGGGGGCGCCGGCTGAGCCAGAGGAGGAGTCGTTAGCTAATTACTGGCTTAAAGTATTATACAGTGCAATGCCCGTATGTCACCAGTGCAATGGGCACCAACGCTGCTGCTGGTTTAATGGGGGCCGCTGGTACCAGCTGCTGGGTAATAATGTGCACACAACCCCAGCGCCAGTGAGAGACCCTGCAGTAACAAACCAGTGTCCACACAGCCCCAGTGCCAGTGAGAGACCCTGCAATAACAAACCAGTGTCCACACAGCCCCAGCGCCAGGGAGAGACCCTGCAATAACAAACCAGTGTGTACACAGCCCCAGTGCCAGGGAGAGACCCTACAATAACAAACCAGTGTGTACACAGCCCCAGCGCCAGTGAGAGACCCTGCAATAACAAACCAGTGTCCACACAACCCCAGTGCCAGGGAGAGACCCTGCAATAACAAACCAGTGTGTACACAACCCCAGTGCCAGGGAGAGACCCTACAATAACAAACCAGTGTCCACACAGCCCCAGCACCAGTGAGAGACCCTGCAATAACAAACCAGTGTGTACACAACCCCAGTGCCAGGGAGAGACCCTACAATAACAAACCAGTGTCCACACAACCCCAGTGCCAGGGAGAGACCCTGCAATAACAAACCAGTGTCCACACAACCCCAGTGCCAGGGAGAGACCCTGCAATAACAAACCAGTGTGTACACAGCCCCAGCGCCAGGGAGAGACCCTACAATAACAAACCAGTGTCCACACAGCCCCAGCACCAGTGAGAGACCCTGCAATAACAAACCAGTGTCCACACAACCCCAGTGCCAGGGAGAGACCCTGCAATAACAAACCAGTGTCCACACAACCCCAGTGCCAGGGAGAGACCCTGCAATAACAAACCAGTGTGTACACAACCCCAGTGCCAGGGAGAGACCCTACAATAACAAACCAGTGTCCACACAACCCCAGTGCCAGTGAGAGACCCTGCAATAATAGAAATTAAATTGTTGCAGGGAGTGGGAGGTTTGTTCTTTGTGGCTGCCCCAGCCAGCCCCACTCCCACGTTGGATCGCAGGGTGGGGTGGGTGTTGGGGAGGCCATTCGAAGCAGGGTCTCTGGACATGATCTCACCACGGTTCAAGGCAGTTCCCGGCGTCCCTGGGGCCTTCAGGCCAGGGAATCCGGGGGTCCCTCTGCAGCGCCGCAAATCAGCCATTGATTGTGGGAAATGCAGTGATGCGAGACCCGGCGATTCGGGGTGGTTCCTCCCCCCTGCCCCCTGCTCAGTGTGCCTCACCCTCTTGGTTGTGGTGGGAACCGTGGGGAGCAGCAGCAGCGGGAGGGTGAGGGTCCAGAGGAGGCCAAGGGGGTGCTGAGACCGCAGCAACCCGGGGCGCAACGGCCGCTCATGCGTGTGTGGCCAAGCTCCCTGTCACGCAGACGGACCCCATGCCTCAGCAGAGGGGTGCCCCATCGCCCTGCTGAGGCCATCAGGGGTTTGCATTGGGGGACCTGGGTTCTATTCCTGACTCTGCGCCTTTGGGTGCCCCCATGTGCCTCAGTTTCCCCACCTGTGTAGGGAAGGTAGTCCTGTTTTGGTGAGGCAGGGCCCGTTGTGCCCTGTGTGTCTCCAGGCCTCCAAGCCAGCTAGATCCCAGCAGAGCCCTCAGCCCCTGAGCTCCACTGGGAGCCTGGCACGGTAGGTGGCTGGCGCAGGGGGTGGCTCCGAGGCCTGGCGACAGAGAGCAGGCAGCTAGGAAATGTGACCCTCAGCCTGGCCTCAGGGCTCACCCCAGGCCCTGGGCAGCCTCCCCGCAGCTGCTTCCCCCTTCCCTCATCACAGCCCGCCGGCCTGGCAGGGCCACCTGGCAATCCAGCTTGGCCGTGCCCTGTTCCTGCTGCCCGTGCCAAGTCCCCCGTTCTGCCTGGCACATCGGGGGGCCCGTCCCGCACCCCCACTCGGGCCTTGGCCTGAAACGTGCCACGAGGCCGTGGTGCCCCCTCCTCCCTAGCTTTGGGTCCCCAGCGCCCCAGCCCTGACCCCCCACCACATCGGTGCCCTGGCCCCAGCTCCCTACGTGCGGATCCATGGGGCTCTGCAGCTGGAGGCGGTGGGGGGGGGTGAGCTGGGGGATGACTCAGGCCGATGGGATGCACTGAGCACGCAAGCCTTGACCTGGAGCCAGCGAGGGGGCAGCTGGGGGGGGAGTCACAGGGGGGCCCAGCCAGCACCACGGGGGGCACCCAGAGACATAACATCAGCATCTCCCCTCCAGCCCAGAACCCCCCCCCCAAGGCACAGATGTGTGCGTGGGGCTGGAGAGGGAAGGTTGGCCCAATGGGTAGGGCCCTAGACCCTGGTCCTCCTCCTTGCTCTACCCTGTGCCTTGGGAGAGGCGCCGTGCCTCAGTGTCCCCATCTGTACGATGGGGTGTTGTCAGGTGCTCATGGTGATGAGGGCCACGTAGGCACCTCCGCAGGCCTGCACCAAGCAGTGATAAATGGGGATGGGTGAGGGGGAGCGTTCGGGGCTGGGGCGGGGGGACGAGCAGGGACAGCTGGGTGGGGGGCAGATGGTGCCCCATGGGAAGGGCTGGAAGCCTCGCTGGCGGGCATTGAACATTAGAGGAGGCTTGGGCGTCGGGCCCCATTGCAGGGCCTCTCGCCCTGAGTGTCTGGACCCAGGCAAGGCCACGGAGCCTCCCGCGCCACTTCAGGGCGACCTCTCTCCGGCCAGCCTCAGACACAAATCCCTGTGCCCAGCCCGGGGCTCTGCCCTGCCCGGGGACGGGACGCGCCGTGGGCCAGGGTGCGGGGGAGCTTGTCCGGCCCGGGCAGTGCCGGGGGAGAGAGGAGATAATCCCAGGGGCACTTCTGACTCTAAATGCTGTGAATGGGGATTGTGACGGGGGGAATCCAGGTTGGGGGTCAGGACTCCTGGGTTCTGCTCCAGGACGGGGGCAGGGTCGAGTGGGTTAAAGCAGGTGGCGTGGGACTGGAGGTCAGGACTCCTGGGTTCAAGTCTCGGCTCTCACAGAGGAGAGTTTAATAGTTTTGGGAGGGAGATATTAGGAATCAGGACTCCTAGGTTTTATCCCTGGCTCCAGGAGGGGAGTGGGGTCTAGTGGTCAGAGCAGGGGGCTGGGAGCCAGGACTCCTGGGTTCGCTCTCCTGCTGCCTGGCCATGGGCACCTCCTCGCTCATGCGGGCGTTTCTGGGGTTCTGTGCGATGCCGAGCGCAGCCGGGGGGGCACCGCCCAGCCAGAGCCCCGTCTGTACGGTGCCGGGCTGTGGTGACCCAGTACCTAATCGTGGATCCCGACAAGGGAAGGGGTGTCCCGGCACTGTTGGAAAACCACCCGGAGTGGCAGGAGCTGGGTCCACAGCGGGGGTCAGGGCTTGGGGGGAGGGGGTTCACAGCCCTGGGCCTTCAGCTGCCCAGTGGGATGGGACCCATGGTCACCAGCGGCGGGTCTTAGGGCCCCCCCCGTTTTTCTTTGTACCGGACAATAGGGCCGGGGCGCTGGTGTGGGCTGAATGGGGAAGCAGAGGGGGTGGAGCAGCAATCGACTCAATTACTAGACAAACTTTTGAGAGTGGCCTGCAAACTCCTGGCCTTCCTTGGGGGTGGGGGGGCGGGATGGGATTCCCCCCAGGCTCCCAGCATCCCGGAGCCTCGTGTCCCCCCCCTCGCTGGGCAGCTGGTGGGGAGGGGTGGGGTGCGCCCCTTTCTCTGCCCCAGCCCCACCCCCACCTCTCCCTCAGGGAAATGTTACTATTCCTCCCTCCTGCTTTCCCGCCCCCCCTTCTCATTTTGTGCCCCCCCAGGCCTTACCATGTGCCCCATCTCTGTGCGTACCACCCCCCTGGTCCCTGCCCCCACCCTCCTGCTTTTGCCCCCCAAAAACCTTTTCATGCCCCCGAGCAGCCTCCTCTTCTTCCACTCCCCCCCCCCCAGTTTCACACCCCTGCACTCCCCCCGCCCCATTCTTCCCCGGTGACACGCGGACAAAGCCCCCAGACGAGCGCTCAAAGGGGGAACTGAGGCGTGAGAATCCGCCCCCCCTCCCCATTGCAAACCAAACCCTTCTTCTTGCCAGTGGGCCGTGGGGCCCCGGCCCCCTCCCTTTTGGGGGTGAGCCCCCCCCCGCTCTCCAGGGAGAGGCTGGAAGGAGCTGAGGGCGCCGACACCAAATGCCACACACAGAGAGCCCCCCCCCAACTCCACCGCCCCCACACTCCAGCTTGTTCTCATTTCGTGGCCTGTCGCGGCCCGGCTCAGTCCTGTCTCCCGCTCCACTCCCAGACAGGGCCCCGCGCCCGGGTGGGCCAGCCACGGGGAAGGGACTGCCAAGTGCTGGGGCATGGGGTGCTCGCCCCGCCGGGGAGGAGAGACCCCCACCGTGCCTCAGTTTCCCCCCTTTGGAAACGGGCATGAATGGTCCCGATCTGTGCATGTGTGTATGTGTGCCTGAGCCTGTGTGCACACGTGTGCAGGTGAGAACGTGCATGTGTGTGTATGTTTACACGTGTGCACATGCGTGTGCCGACACATGTCCCTGCCTGTGCGTCTTCAGCCATTAATAGCTAAGAAGCAGCCACTGGGTCAGACACTGAACTAGGACTTGGGAGACCAGGAATCTCGTCCCAGCTCTGCCTCAGTTTCCCCTCCCACCCCGGTTTAAATGAGCCTGGAAGCTCTGTGGGCCAGGCACCTTCCCCATACAGCCCTGCCAGCGGTGCCTGGGGGCAGCGGGTGGGGAGGGGGGTTGGGGGGGCCTGTCGTTTGATTGTTTTTAATTGTCAAAGCCACACGTCAGACGCCCTGCTTGCACCTTGGGCGGGAGCAGGGGGGGTCGGGGGTTGCCCCTGGGGTTGTAAAGTCAGCGGGTCCCCATGGCCGGCGGGGACTGGCCGGGGGGCTCCCCACAATGCTAGTGAAGGGAGCTTAGTAGCTTTCTAGGCCCCCCGAACCTGCTGGTGTCTTGCCTGCACCCCAGACAGGGGCTGAGGGACTGAGCTTTTTGGCCTCAAGGACGTTAGTTCTGATCTGGCCCCAGGGTGAGGGCTTGGCGAGCTCGGGGAGGTGGGGAACGAGACACTGGGGGGGGGGTCTGCCCAGCAGGCATAGTGGGGGCTGCTCTGCCTGGGGTGGGGGCCTGGAAGCCAAGGTGGGGGGTGCTCTCCCAGGAGCGCCAAGCGGGCACTCTGTCCTGGGGGGGCATACAGCGGGGGGCACTCTGTGTTGGGGGTGGCTCCCAGTGGGCACTGAGCCTGTCTGGTTGGCCTCTTTTGCTCGTTTTATTTTGCAATGACCCAGACGGTCCCATTCCCCCCCACCCCCTCGGTGTGTCTGATGCTGACAAATGGGGGTGTGGGGAAGAGATCGGGGGGGGGTATGTGTGAAAAAACCCTCCCCCCCATCAAACAGACTCGGTTATTGTGCAGCAGAGAAGTTGCTCTTTCCCGTCACCAGCTGGCTGCCAGCTGCGAAATCCCCTTCCCATCCCCCCGCCTGCTTCCCCCCATTCCCCCCCATCCTCCCCACCTCGCACACACCCAGATCCCTCTGCCCCTGCCAGGAGGGCGGCCCCCTACATTTCTTGGATGCACTTGAAACGCTCGGCCTGGGACACTGCAAACGGCCAGGCCAGCGGAGAATAAACAGGGAGATCATTTGCCCCACACCCGCACTGGAGGAGAAAGGGTCTGGGGGATGGGGGGGCCGCACAGTGGGACTGCGGCCGGGGGTGGAGGGTGGCGAATTTACCCAGCTTGGCTCGTGGCCCGGACCAGCCCAGCGGGAGTCGGCAGCACCAAGAACCGGCTCGTCTGGAGGGGGGAAGACCCGGGGGGGGGGGTTAGATCCAGGCGGGTTTGGGGAGTGAGGACCCGCTCTCGTGTTTCTGCTCCTGGGCAGTGGGTCAGCTCAGCTGCTGGCATTGAGCCAGGCAGGGTCAGGCCCTAGCCCCCCCCTCCCAACCTGTGCTCGGCCAGCTCATGGTGGCCGGGGGTCGCAGAAACCTCCAGGCCTGTTGGGGGCAGCGGGGCCCTGCTGGGCAGACGTGCTCACCCTGCGGACAGAGACGGGTGCCAGAGGGTCCGTCGTGGGGGCACCTCTGCCCTCGGGCTTGGGGATTCCATTGTAGGCCAAGCCGTGTGTCCTAACCCCTGCACAGCTAACACCAGATGGGAGATTCCCTTCTAGGGTGTGAGGTTCAATCCGGTGCATGACGCAGGCTCGGGGGGAACATGGAGGCCAGGCTGGGGAGGTCTCGCTGTGGCGGGGTGGAGGGGAGACACCTGCCTGCCCGCCACCCTGGAACAGCTGCCCAGGACACGTCCCACGGGCAGATTCGCCCGTCAGCAGAAATGGCTGGTAACTGACCCGTGCCGGGGGGGTACCAGGGCCAGAGCACACACCTCGCTATGCCACCGCCTGGCCCGGCCCCAAAGCAAACCCCGCTCTGCGCGATGTCAAAACAACCCCCCCCCCCACTCCGCCCCACAGCCCGAGCAGGCCTGGGAGCGGGCTGGCCAGGAGCTCGGCCATTATCGGCTTCCAAGTCATAACAAACGCCCAGAACACCCACCTCGAGGGACGGCCCCGGGCTGGCTGGGAAAGCAGGAACGCGGGGCCAGGCGCGGGACCCGGAGCCTGCAGCCCCCGGCGCAGCCTGGCTCGTTGCGCTGCACCCCTGCAGACATCTCCCTCGCCCGGCTGGGGCCTGGGGCAAGGGCCGGCCCTGTGTTGGGGGCGCCCTGGGCCAGTGCCCCTGGTTTTATCTCACTCCTCACGCTTCCCTTTCCCAGGCTGGGGCAGAGAGGGGGGCAAGTTCTTACAGACGGCCTGTAAAGCCCGCGGGGGCGAGGAGCCAGGGTTGGGGGGCGGGCAGGGCAGCCGGCACAGGTTCCTGCCAGCGGCTCGGCACTGTCAGCCTGCTGGGTCCTGGGGAAAGTGGCCACAGTGCAGCTTTGCCTCCTCGGGCATCGTGGGCCTGGCACCGTGGGGAGCCCACCTGGGCCACACCAGGCCTGGCGCCGTGGGGAGCCCATCTGGGCCACGCCAGGCCCGGCGCCGTGGGGAGCCCATCTGGGCCACACCAGGCCCGGCACCGTGGGGAGCCCACCTGGGCCACGCCAGGCCCGGCGCCGTGGGGAGCCCATCTGGGCCACGCCAGGCCCGGCGCCGTGGGGAGCCCACCTGGGCCACGCCAGGCCCGGCACCGTGGGGAGCCCATCTGGGCCACGCCAGGTCTGGCGCCGTGGGGAGCCCATCTGGGCCACGCCAGGCCCAGCACCGTGGGGAGCCCACCTGGGCCACGCCAGGCCTGGCGCCGTGGGGAGCCCATCTGGGCCACGCCAGGCCCGGCACCGTGGGGAGCCCACCTGGGCCACGCCAGGTCTGGCGCCATGGGGAGCCCATCTGGGCCATGCCAGGCCCGGCACCATGGCCACGCACCGGGGGAGCTGATTCGGACTGTGCCGGGCTGTACATGGGCCGATGGAGGGTTAGCAGAGGTGGGAGATGGGGAGGGGGGGCGGGAGACTGTGGGTATGGCCGCCGAGCTGGCCTCCACCTTGGGGCGCTCCCCCGTCCCTGCAAGCTCCCCCCCCCGGTTTCCATGCACCTGAGCAGAGCAGGGGGCACGTGAATCAGACTCAGAAACCTTCAGCACAAGGCTGACATGCCCCGCGGGTGGGTGGGCACCTTTGTCAGTGCGTGTCCCTGTCCGTGCCTCTGGTCACGGGCATTTACTTGTCCAACGGCTCCATGGGCAGGCATGTGTCTCTGCATTTGCACACGTGTGTCCGTGTGTGCGTGTCCCTGCTTGTGTGTACGTGTGTCTAGGGGTTACTCTGGGCATGTGTGTGGGTTTGTGCGTCCGTGGGTGTTTGTGCGTGTGTGTCTTGGCTTGGCCTGTGCTGATTGCAGGACACTCTGCGGGGGCAGCGGGCAGGAGGGGAGCTCAGCCCGGCAGAGGGGCCGGGTGTGGGGCTGCGCGGGGCTCTGGCATTGCTGGAAGGGGCGCGGGGGCTGCCATGACACTGGCATTGTGACAGAGGGATGGGCCCTGTAAGAGACTGGTGGGGCCGGAGGGGGTGACGTTTCCCACACCTCCTCCTGCCCGAGCCCTGAGTCTGGGGGCACGGCTGGGATGGGGCACCTGGCTGAGCCATGGGGTGACTGAGCCAGGGAGGGGGGACTGGGATGTGTCCCCCCAAAACCCTTCCCCATCCCCCCCATGGTGCCTGCCTCAGCCGGCGTGCCCAGCCCCCGTGGCCCCACTGACCAGGCCTGTCAGTCTGGGGTGGCGGGGGCTCTGGGGTTGGCCCGGCTCGCAGCCTGGCCCCATCCAGGACCAGTGGGCAGGCCTGGCACAGAGCCAGAAGGGGGTCCTGCCCTCGGGGGAAACCCCGGCCCTGGAGTATCTGGGAACAGCCGAGGGGCTGGGGCACTTGCCTCTGGGCAGATGGAGGGAGGAGAGAGCCAGGGGCTTAACCCCGGGGGGAGATCCCAGTCCCCGCCCTCCCCAGCCAAGTCACCTTGTTGGAGATGGGGCGGGGAGGAGAGGACGGTCCCCGCCACCTGGTCCTGGTCCTGCCGGGCTCTGGTCGTCCAGGGAGGAACTGCTGGGTCGAAGGGTCCCCCACCCCCACGTCGGCGCCTGGTCCTGGGGCTGGGCTGGTCCCCCCAAAGAGCCTGTGATGGAGGGGGGTACCGGGTTGGGGTGCAGACGAGGGGTGAGGAGAGGCCCCTCCCACTCTGGGTGAGGGGGCACAGGCAGGTGGGCACCAGCAAGCATCAGCTGGGGGCGGGCTGGGCACCCCTCTGCTGGGGCCAGAGGCCATGGGGATGGGCAGCCCAGTGTCCAGAAAGGGCCTGGGCTTTGTAGCCAGGGCTCCCTCTGCTGGAGACGTGGGGCGTTGCGGGTACAGCGTGTGGCTGCCCCCGGGCCTGGGATTCGGAGCAGGGGCTGGCCCTGGTCCTGGGGGCTGGGCAGGGGTGGGCCGCACGGGGCATCCCAGGGACCCTGGCTAGCTGTCAGGGTACCACGCCCGCCCTCCTCTCCCCCAGGCCTGGCCCCGCGGGGGGTCGGAGGCTCCCCCCGTCTGCCCGGAGCGGATGTGCCCCTGAGTGTGCCCGGGGCCCGACGGACCATGTTCAACGCCAGGAACCCTCCCGGGAGTGGCTACATGGAGCATTGTTACCTGCACCCCCTGCACGCGCCCGGCCCCGGCCTGGCAGATGGTGAGTCCCGGCCGCGCGGCCCCTGCAGCCCGGAGCATCGGCACAGGGGTCTGCGGGGACCGCCCGCGGCCCTCGCCCCCTCTGCACCCCTTTACCGGTCCCACCCTCTGTCCATCCATCCCCCGCCCCCTTCCACCCGTCCCACCCTCCGTCCGCCCATCCCCTGCCCCCTCTGTGCCCCTTTACCGGTCCCACCCTCTGTCCATCCGTCCCCCGCCCCACCCCCTTTCCACCTGTCCCGCCCTCCCTCCATCCGTCCCCCAACCCCTCTGCGCCTCTTTTGGGGTCCCGCCTTCTGCCCCTGCCTCCTCTGTGCCTGACCTCCATCTGTCCATCCCCTGCCCCGCACCCCTTCCACCTGTCCCGCCCTCCGTCCGTCCATCCCCCGCCCTGCCCCCGGCACCAAGCCCTGGGAGGTGGGGGCAGGGGCTGCCCAGGACTAACGACCCCCCCCTTCTCTCCCCCGCTTCTTTCCAGGGCTGAGCGACTTCCCCATGTGCCACCAGGCCAACCTGATGGGCAGTCACCATGGGTACGGGCTGGCACCGGGCAGCGAGCATGCTGGGAATGCCGATGGTAGGTCGGTGCCCGGAGGGATCCGGCTGGCCGTAGGCGGGTGGGCGACGGGGAGGGGTTGCCAGCAGATGCCCCAGCCCCCTCTGTGCTCATGCCAGTGGCGCCCCCTGTGGGCGACAGGCGACGGGGCCGGACGGGGCGTCGGGGCCCAGCGGGCACACACCCACTCAGCCCCGGTTCTCCGTCTCTGCCCGGCCCAGGGTCCCGGTTCTCCACACCCCGCGGCGCGGCCAAGCTGACCAAGAAGCGGGCGCTGTCCATCTCGCCGCTGTCCGACGCCAGCATCGACCTGCAGACCGTCATCCGCACCTCGCCCAACTCTCTGGTGGCCTTCATCAACTCGCGCTGCGCTTCGGCCAGCGGCTCCTACGGGCACCTCTCCGTTGGCGCCATCAGGTGGGCGCCGGGCGGGCGGGACCCAGAGCTGGCCTGGCCTGAGCCGAGAGGTGGAAAAGGCACTTCGTCAGCTCATTCAGTCCAACTCCCAGAGGCTGAAGCATCCTGGTTCTCTCCCTGGCTCTGGGAGGGAGAGTGGGGGCTAGTGGTTAGAGCGGGGGGGCTGCTGGGAGCCAGGACTCCTGGGTTCCATCCCCGGCTCTATCACTGACCCATCGTGTGACCTTTGCCAAGTCCCTTTGCTGCTCTGTGCCTCAGTTTCCCTGTGTGTCAGACAGGTGCAGCGATCCTGATTGACATCATGGAGGGGCAAGGGGGGTGGGGCAGGTTAGTGACTGAGTCTCTGCCAAGTGCAGGGCAGGGGGCCGGGGCAGGCCGAGCCCCTCTGCCTCGATGTACACATGGCAGGAGGCCCGAGGCCAGGTGCGATGGGCCCAACCCCACAGGCTGGGGGGGGGACACCTCCGGGGGGGCTCACACTCACGCTCCTTCTGACTTTCAGCCCTTCCCTTGGCTTCCAAAGCCCCATGGCTCACCCGAAGGGGCAAGGGGCAGCGTTCGGCCCCCCCATGCCACCCTGTGGCTCCCATGAACACCTCCCCGGCCGGCCGGGGTTCCTGCACCATCCCCCGCCCCGCGGGACACCGAAGCATTGTCAGGTAAGGGGCCCCCGCCTGGGAGGAGCACCAGGCCCCCTCCCCGCCCGCCAGCTCCAGCGAAGAGGGTTGGGGGGAGCTGCCAGGCTAGAGCCCTGGCAGCCCCTCCTGGCAGGAGCGGCAGCACCAAGCCCTGGGGGGTGGGGAAAGCTGCAGCACTGCCCGGTGGCGGGGCAGGGCTGCATTGCCCCCCCAAAGCCCCCCCACACACACTGCCCGAGCTCATCACATTTCTCTCCCCTTCCCAACCGCAGATGAAGTCGGAGCCCAGCCTGGGTGACGCCCTGGGCACCAAGGGCCTGGAGGAGAGATCGGAGGGCGACGACTCCAGCCCAGCCTCCACGGGGACCCAGGTAACGGGCAGGGTCCGACTGCCCCCCGCCCCGCAGCCAGGCCCGGAGTCCGGTCCCCCAGAGTTGGCCGTGGCAGCCGCCCCCAGGCTCATTGCTCACGTCACCCGCGGGCACCCGGGGCTGCCGCCAGGACCCTGCCCCAAGCTCCCACTGCCCCGCTGGGCCCAGATGCCCCAACCCAGCCACGTCGCCCGTCACCCACAGGGGGCTCTGCTGGTATGGGCATGGGGGGGGGCTGCCCGCCAGCGACCCCCCTCCCCAAGGCCCAGCCTCGCGGCACATGGGGGTTCGGCTGGCGGGTGCGCGGGCTCCGGGGTGCTGACCCAGCGGTGCCCTCCCTGCCCTAGGACCCGCTGCTGCGGATGCTGGAGCCCCGGGAGGAGTTGGAGAAGGAGGATGGGAAGCAGGAGGCGGAGGCCGTGTACGAGACGAACTGCCGCTGGGAGGGGTGCAGCAAAGAGTTCGACACCCAGGAGCAGCTGGTGCACGTGAGTCGTCCTCGGGGGGGGGGCTTCCCAGCCCGTGACGGGATCAACCCCAACCCACAGCCCCTGCCGGCCCAGCCCTGGGCGCCCCCCACCTCACGGCTCCCCCGGTGCCCCTCGCTCCCGGCCCACAGCCCCCAGCTAGCTCCACCCTGGGCTCCCCCCTTTCCCAGCTCCGCCGGTGCCCCTCATTCCCCACCCACAGACCCTGCCGGCCCAGCCCTGGGATCCCCCCACCCCACAGCTCCCCCGGTGCCCCTCACTCCCGACCCCCAGCTACCTCCACCCTGGGCTCCCCCCTTTCCCAGCTCCACCAGTGCCCCTCATTCCCCACCCACAGACCCTGCCGGCCCAGCCTGGGGCTCCCCGCACCCCACAGCTCCCCCGGTGCCCCTCACTCCCGACCCCCAGCTACCTCCACCCTGGGCTCCCCCCTTTCCCAGCTCTGCCAGTCCCCCTCATTCCCCACCCACAGACCCTGCTGGCCCAGCCTGGGGCTCCCCCCACCCCACAGCTCCCCCGGTGCCCCTCACTCCCGGCCCACAGCCCCCAGCTACCTCCACCCTGGGCTCCCCCCTTTCCCAGCTCCGCCGGTGCCCCTCATTCCCCACCCACAGACCCTGCCAGCCCAGCCCTGGGCTCCCCCCACCCCACAGCTCCCCGGGTGCCCCTCACTCCCGGCCCACAGCCCCCAGCTAGCTCCACCCTGGGCTCCCCCCTTTCCCAGCTCCGCCAGTGCCCCTCATTCCCCACCCACAGACCCTGCCGGCCCAGCCTGGGGCTCCCCCCAGCCCACAGCTCCCCCGGTGCCCCTCACTCCCGACCCCCAGCTACCTCCACCCTGGGCTCCCCCCTTTCCCAGCTCCGCCAGTCCCCCTCATTCCCCACCCACAGACCCTGCTGGCCCATCCCGGGGCTCCCCCCACCCCCAGCTCTGCCAGTGCCCCTCACCCCCAACAGGGCAGCACCTGCCAGCCCAGCCCTGGGCTCCCCCCACCCCACAGCTCTCCCGGTGCCCCTCAGTCCCGACCCCCACCTATCAGCACCGTGCCCTGAGCCAGCCCCGGAAGCCACCTCTGCAGAGGCCTGGGGGCCCCGGGCTGGCAGCCCCCCGCTGACCCCCCCGCCCCCCGCCCCGCAGCACATTAACAACGAGCACATCCACGGGGAGAAGAAGGAGTTCGTCTGCCACTGGCGGGAGTGCTCGCGGGAGCAGCGGCCCTTCAAGGCGCAGTACATGCTGGTGGTCCACATGCGGCGGCATACGGGCGAGAAGCCTCACAAGTGCACGGTGAGTGTGAGCCGGGCACAGGCCCCACACGCCGGCCGGGCGGGGACAACCCCACGGCCTCGCGCCCCCGTGCCAGCCAACCCCCCTGCCCGGGGGCCGGGTGGGAGCCGGCGCCCCCTGGAGGCACCGTGTGCCATTCCCCTTCCCCCCGTGCTCTGGAGGGGGTTTCTGGCGGGTCGGGCACAGTCCTGTCTCCCGCGCCGGGAAGGGGCTCTGGGGGCAGAGCATGGCGGGGAGGGGGGGTCCGTGACGGGGCTCTGGGTGCAGGGGGGTGAAGGTTCTTTGCTCAGGGGTGTCGGGGGGGGGGCGGCATGTATGTCCTGGGGGGGCTCTGGGCGCCCCGCGGGGCGGCAGGGGGTGGGCGCCTCTCTCACGGCTCTCCGCGCAGTTCGAGGGCTGTCACAAGGCCTACTCACGCCTGGAGAACCTCAAGACCCACCTGCGGTCACACACGGGCGAGAAGCCGTACGTCTGCGAGCACGAGGGCTGCAACAAGGCCTTCTCCAACGCCTCGGACCGCGCCAAGCACCAGAACCGCACCCACTCCAACGAGGTACGCCCCCCACCCGACATGGTACGGCCTGCTCCCCCCTCTCCAACGAGGTACGCCCCCCCACCCGACATGGTACGGCCTGCTCCCCCCTCTCCAACGAGGTACGCCCCCCCACCCGACATGGTACGGCCTGCTCCCCCCTCTCCAACGAGGTACGCCCCCCCACCCGACATGGTACGGCCTGCTCCCCCCTCTCCAACGAGGTACGCCCCCCCACGCGACATGGTACGGCCTGCTCCCCCCTCTCCAACGAGGTACGCCCCCCCACGCGACATGGTACGGCCTGCTCCCCCCTCTCCAACGAGGTACGCCCCCCCCACCCGACATGGTACGGCCTGCTCCCCCCTCTCCAACGAGGTACGCCCCCCCCACCCGACATGGTACGGCCTGCTCCCCCCTCTCCAACGAGGTACGCCCCCCCCACCCGACATGGTACGGCCTGCTCCCCCCTTTCCAACGAGGTACGCCCCCCCACCCGACATGGTACGGCCTGCTCCCCCCTCTCCAACGAGGTACGCCCCCCCCACCCGACATGGTACGGCCTGCTCCCCCTTCTCCAACGAGGTACGCCCCCCCACCCGACATGGTACGGCCTGCTCCCCCCTCTCCAACGAGGTACGCCCCCCCACCCGACATGGTACGGCCTGCTCCCCCCTCTCCAACGAGGTACGCCCCCCCACCCGACATGGTACGGCCTGCTCCCCCCTCTCCAACGAGGTACGCCCCCCACCCGACATGGTACGGCCTGCTCCCCCCTCTCCAACGAGGTACGCCCCCCCCGATATGGAATGACCCGCTCCCCCCTCCCCAAAGAGGTACATCTCCCCACCCGATATGGAACGACCCACTCCCCCCTCCCCAAAGAGGTACATCTCCCCACCCGACATGGTACGGCCCGCTCCCCCCTCCCCAACGAGGTACGCCCCCCACCCGACATGGTATGGCCTGCTCCCCCCTCTCCAACGAGATACGCCCCCCCCGATATGGAATGACCCACTCCCCCCTCCCCAAAGAGGTACATCTCCCCACCCGACATGGTACAGCCTGCTCTCCCCAGTCCAAGGAGGTACACCCGCCACCGGACATGGTATGGCTCACTCCCCCAACTCTAACAAGTATGACCCCCCCTCCACGACATAGTACCCTGCCATCCAACATGGTAAAGCCCACTGCCCCGACTCCAATGAGGTACGCCCCCCCCCATCCACTATGGTATGGCCTGCTCCCCACACTCCAATGAGGTACATCCCCCATCTGAAATGGTACAGCCCGCTCCCCCCTACTGCAATGAGGTACACTCCTCCCCCGATCCATCATGGTACAGCCTGTTTCCCCCATGCCAACCAGATGCACCCCGACATCAGCCCCATGCCGAGGAGGTACGACCCCCCCAGAGCGCGAGGGGCTTGGAGAAGGGGCCTGGGAGATCTCCCTTGTGCAGAGTGGCTGGCTGGGCTGGGCCGGGTCCCGCGGAGCGCGGCTGCCGGAACGGGCTCGGCTATAAACCTCTGACCAACCCAGAGGCCGGCCGTTGGGGGCGTCCGCCCTGCCCACCCCCCAGCACAAGGACAAGGGGACCTTGGGTGGAGCCAAAAGGTGGCGAATTCGAAACCCGTCCAAGGAGTCCTGTGTCACACCAGGCACAGTGACCAGTGGAACTCCCTGCCACTGGACCTTGCTGGGGCCAAGGGCTGCTCAAGACTCACAAGGGAACTGGGCCGACGGCTGGCGGTTTATTATTATTGCGTTGGCATGCAGTGGCCCTTTGGAGCCCCGTCATGGCCTAGGACCCCGTGGGGCTTGGCACCCCCCCAGACCCAGAGCAAAGACCCGTCCTTGTCCGAGGAGCTCACATTCTGGAGCAAGACCCTCCAGCTGTTCTGGGATTTGCCCCCTCGTGCCAGCCTCACACTTCAGGGGGATTGTCCCCTGGCTGCCGCCACCCACCCCTTCCTCGGGGCGCACGGCCCCTGGCACAGTCAGGAACCTGGGGTAGCTGGATCCCGGGTCTGGCAATGCCTCTGTTCCCGACAGGGCACGTTCCATGCCCCCCAGCACAGCCCCCTCCCCCATGTCGGTGCCTGGCCTCCCCTGGGGCTGGCACCCCCAGTTTTGGAATCAGGCGGGTAGGTCCCTGTGGTCCTTCCCCAGCAGGCAGCTCGCCATGCCTGGAGGTGCCCGTGGGGCTGAGTCTCCCGGGCTGGGTTAACCCCCCCCCCATCTTGCCCCCCCACGCAGAAGCCGTATGTCTGCAAGATCCCTGGCTGCACCAAGCGCTACACAGACCCCAGCTCCCTGCGCAAGCATGTCAAGACGGTGCATGGCCCCGATGCCCACGTCACCAAGAAGCACCGGGGTGACACGGTGCTGAGCCGGGCCCTGGCTGCCCCGGGGGGCCCCGCCGACATGAAGCAGGAGAAGGAGGGGGGCTGCCCCGGCGAGGGCAGGAAGGACGAGGGGAAGCTGATGGTGCCCGAGGCCACCTTGGTACGGAGCAGAGTGGGTCGGGGGGGGCAAATTGGGCACAGTGGGCTCCGGGCTGCCCCGCTACAGGACGAGGCAGACTGCCCTGCCAATGGGGGGGGGGTGGAGTCTGGGCTGTGGGGGGAGGGGATTCCTTACTGCCTGAGCTGGGGGGGTTGGCGTGCGGCCAGTGGGCTGCCCCAGAGGCTGTGGCTAAGGAGGGGCTGGCGCCCCCCCCCGTTCCCTGTCTCCCCAGAAGCCCCAGCCCAGTCCCGGCGGGCAGTCATCCTGCAGCAGCGAGCGCTCGCCCCTGGGCAGTGCCAACAACAACGACAGTGGGGTGGAGATGAACGCCAACCCGGGCGGCAGCTTCGAGGACCTGTCCACGCTGGAGGACCCCCCGCCGGGGGAGCCCATGGGCGCCTCGGGGCTCTCGGCCCTGCGCCGCCTGGAGAACCTCCGCATCGACAAGTTCAAGCAGCTGAGGAAACCCCCGGCCGGCAAGGGCCTGAAGCTGCCGGCCATCCCTGGCACCGGTGAGCCCTGGGCCGGGCGGGGCCGGGCCAGCGAGGGCTGGGACGGGAACCCACCATGGGCAGTGCCGGGAGCGGAGCAGGGGGTCAACAGGGGGGCGCTCTCCCTTGGCAGTCCGCATTGCCCCCATTGCCCCAATGTGGCACTAGGGGGCGCTGTGCTGGTGGGCGCTCTCCCTGTCAGGCTGGGTTGGTCCCAGTGCCCTAGCATGGCACTAGGGGGCGCTGTGCTCCCAAAGGTCCCGCCTCACAGATGAGACATAAACCGGAGCCGTGTCACGTTCCCGAGAGCTGCGGCACGAAGCTCGGGGTCCTGGCCAAATTCAGAGCCCAGTATTTCTGCTCTGCTCCCCAAACCTCCGTGTCCTCTCCCCTGCCATTGCAATGGGGCACATTCTCTGCCCCCGGCCCCAGAGGCAGCTGCATCTCAGGCCTGGATGAGGGATCTTGGTATAAACAGCTGCCGTGCCCCACCCCAGAGGTGGCTGCATAGAGCTGGGTGGACAGGCTCAGGGAGGTTCCAGTGAGTGGGGACTGGGGCTTGTGCCTCCGGCAGGGCACAGGACTGGGGCAGGTGGTTCCAGCCTCCCAGAGGGCCGCGAGGGATCTCTGAGCTAGGACCAGCTCCGGGCACAGGGGCTCAGGCCCCCACGGCCCTGGGGATAACTGGAATGGGGGGTAGCCAGCCCCAATGGGAGGGTAAAGGACCCTGCAGCCAGCTCGACGCCAGCTCAGTTACAGAACAAGAGGTTAGATCCGGAACTCCCTCCCCAGCCCCAGCCACCTGCTCCCCCCACAGCCACCCCCCAGCCGCTTGCACCCCCACAGCCACCTCCCAGCCGCTTGCACCCCCCAGCTACCCCCCAGCCGCCTGCACCCCCCCAGCCACCCCCAGCCACCTGCACCCCCCAGCCACCTGCAGCCATCTGCACCCCCCAGCTACTCCCAACCACCTGCACCCCCAGCCACCTGCACCCCCCAGCTACCCCCAGCCACCTGCACCCCCCCAGCCACCCCCAGCCACCCGCACCCCCCCAGCTATCCCAACCACCTGCTCCCCGCAACCACCTGCTCCCCCCCAAGCACCTGCACCCCCCAGCCACCTGCAGCCATCTGCACCCCCCAGCTACTCCCAGCCACCTGCACCCCCAGCCACCTGCACCCCCCCAGCCACCCCCAGCCACCTGCACCCCCCCAGCCACCCGCACCCCCCCAGCTATCCCAACCACCTGCTCCCCGCAACCACCTGCTCCCCCCAAGCACCTGCACCCCCCAGCCACCTGCAGCCATCTGCACCCCCCAGCTACTCCCAGCCACCTGCACCCCCCCAGCCACCCCCAGCCACCTGCACCCCCCAGCTACCCCCCAGCCGCCTGCACCCCCCCAGCCACCCCCAGCCACCCGCACCCTCCCAGCTATCCCAACCACCTGCTCCCCGCAACCACCTGCACCCCCCAGCCACCTGCACCCCCCAGCTACCCACACCTCCAGCCACCTGCTCCCCCCAAGCACCTGCACCCCCCCCAGCCACCCCCATGCACCTGACCCCGTCCACCAACCTCAACCTGCGGCCTTGGCTTTTGGCCCAAACCCCCACCCCGTCCTTCCCCACAGCCTCAGGCGAGCTGGGCCGGCGCCGTGGGAGCCAGGCCCATTCCCGTCCCTGCAGTAACCCCCCCCCCCTTGGCAGGCCCCCCCGGGGAGATGCCCAGCCTGTGCGGCCCGCCCCCCGCGGTCTCCCACCGCCGCGTCCCGGGGCTCTCCGCCAGCGACCTGGCCCCCGCTCCCGCGCTGAGCGACCGCCGCACCAGCTCCGTCAGCTCCGTCAGCTCGGCCTACACCGTCAGCCGTCGCTCCTCGCTGGCCTCGCCCTACCCGCGGGCCCCCGAGGGGCTCCCCAGCAGCCTGGGCCTGGCCGACGCCTACGCCCCCCTCTCCCCCGACGCCTCCCGGCGCTCCAGCGAGGCCGGCCGCGGCGGGGGGCTGCCGGGCCTGACGCCGGCCCAGCAGCTCTACCTCCAAGCCACGTACGCCGCGGCCACGGGCGGCCCCCCGCCCGCCCCCTTGCCCAGCACGGAGCGGGCGGCCCTGAGGGGCAG
This sequence comes from Lepidochelys olivacea, assembly GCF_965140295.1. Lineage (NCBI taxonomy): Eukaryota > Metazoa > Chordata > Testudines > Cheloniidae > Lepidochelys > Lepidochelys olivacea. The sequence continues at coordinate 3,665,274 of NC_140430.1, forward strand.
GACGGGGTTCCCCGGGGACTACCCGGGCCCAGCCGTGCCGTCCTTCCTGGCCAACGGCTCCCTGCGGAGGTACAGCGCCAACGAGTCCCCCGGCTACAGCCTCCACCCGCACCTGGCGCCAGGGCACGGCACCCGGCGGGCCAGTGACCCCGCCCGGACGGCGGCCGAGCCCAAGGGGCAGCCCTTGAAGAGCCTGGGGAACGTGAGCGCGTCGGCCGTGGGCGGCCTGCAGCCCCTCGGGGGCTCGGACGCCAGCCTGCAGCGTCACCTCTTCTCCCCTCGCCCGCCCAGCATCAGCGAGAACGTCTTCCTGGAGAGCGTGGCCATGGAGGGGCCCGGGGAGACCAGCCTGCTGGAGATGGAGCAGTACCTGGGCTACCCGGAGCAGGGCTTCCAGTGCCAGGGGCCGGGCATGGAGCTGCAGGGGGAGGGCACCTACATCGGTGCCCACAGGACCATGGGGGGCATGCAGCTGAACCCAGCTGCCCATGGGGAGCTGGAGGGGGGCCTGGGGCAGCCCGATTACTCCCTCCCCCAGTGCCAGGTGAACCAGCACTTCCAGGGCATGCGCCCGCCCGATGCCAACATCCCCGTGCCCTGGGACGAGGCCACCCGGGGGAGCCTGGAGATGAACCCCATGGTGCCCAGCCCGGTGGCCAGCCGGCATTGCCACCACCAGTACCCGGCTCCCGGCGCCTGCGAGCCGCAGCCCAAGCACATGGGCATGTGCCCCCCGGGCAGGTTCGCTGGCGGGCAGCAGTTCGGCGAGCTCAGCCAGCTGCAGATCAAGGCTGAGCAGCAGCTGCCGGCACCAGTGCTGACCCCCTGCCAGAACGGGACGCACCCGGCTGCCATGCAGCAGTCGCCGGCAGCCCCCTTCGGCCAGCGCAGGGCCCTGCCGGCTGCCCCTGGCAGTGGGTACCAGGCCGAGCCCCAGCAGGGCTCCTGCTTCGCCATGACCCCCCCGGCCCGGCGGCCCCAGCCCCCCATGCCGCAGGTCAAGGAGCTGATGGTGCGGAATTACGTGCAGTCGCAGCAGGCGCTGATGTGGGGGGAGCAGCCGCAGCCCCCCCCAAAGGCCGGGGAGCCCATGATGGGGCTGGGCGGGGGGCCCAGGCACAGCCAGCCCCTGCGGCACCCCCCGGCGCCCCAGCCGTACCTCAGCCCCAAGTACGCTGGCTACCCGGCCAAGCCAGGGCACCCGCTGGGCCCGCCTGAGAACCAGGTCCCAGCCAGCCAGTGCTTCAACCCCGAGCTGGTGCCCCACCCGCCCGGCGGGCCCAAGACCCCCAGCAGACAGAATAGCCTGGTCTACATGGGCAGCCCAGGCCAGCCCAGCCCCTCCGGCGAGCCCCCCGAGGCCAGTCCCCGCAGGCTGCTGCGGCTGCCCCCGCTGCACGCCCCGCCCGAGGGCCCCGCCAACGCGGCCCTGCTGTTCTACCCTGGGCACGGCCCCGTGCAGCCGGGGAAGGGCGCCCAGGGGCACCAGCCGGCCAGCTGCGGGGGCCAGGATCCTGGCAGGCCGTACGCCCCCGGCCTGGAGGGCCTCAAGCCTGACTCCTTCCCCTACCTGGCGCCGGAGGGGCAGGTCTCCAACAGCCTGGACTCACTGGACCTGGAGAACACACACCTGGACTTCACGGCCATCCTGGACGACCCGGAGCCCCCGGCCCTGAGCCCCACCCGGCTGCCTCCACCCGGGCCCCCCAACATGGCCATCGGGGACATGAGCTCCATGCTGAGCTCGCTGGCTGGGGAAAGCCACTTCCTCAACACCCTGTCCTAAGGCACCCCCCCCCACGCCCTCCCCAGGCACCCACCCACAGCGGGCAGGAAATGCCCGCCTCAACAGGCTTCCTGGCACCCTAATACAGGACCCCCCATGCACGGGAGAATGGGCGCCCCGACTGGCCGGTGTCCCACCGTGGGTATGGGATGCTCCTAGCTATTAGGCAGCCACCCATCTGTCCGTCCTTCCATCAGTCCATCCGTCCTTCCAGCCATTCACCCACCCATCTGTCCATCCCTCCCTCCAGGGACTCCTCTGGTCTTTGTCCCAATGGAACGAGCCTCTGCCCCTCTCTGCACCCGCAGGGCAGACCCCTCCCAAGAACCTGCCCCCCTGAGCCCCCTCCCCTCTGCCCCATGTTCGATGGTGCACCTCACCCAGCGCTAGGCGGCTGGTGACCTTGCACCCGCCGGGTGATGGGGCTGTGAAAGGGAGGGGCCTAGGCCATCGGGGGATTTGAATCCCCAAACCCCTCTTGCCTCCAAACCGCCCTCCATCAGACACAGCAGCCCCCTCCTTCCCCCCGAACACCCTCCCTAGGCCCTTAGGGCTCTGTCCTGGGAGATGCCCTCCACCCCCATCCTACTCCACTCTGGGGGCCTCGAGTCTTTCCAGGGCAGAAGGGAGAGGGAGTGCCCATTATAAGCAGCTGTGCGTCCCACCCCAGAGGCAGCTGCATGATCCCCAGGCTGTGGGGCAGGGGATCCTCACGGGCAGGGCCAAGTGGCTGCAGCCAATCCCAGCTCAACCAGACCAGGAATCTGTAGCCCATTCAACGCCCTGGGCTGGGGCTCGGCCCTGTCTCCCTCCTGCCCTCTGCTGTCCCGAGGCCAGGAAGGCAGTGACAGGCCATGGGGGGACCAGCCCCACACCACACTGCAAGTGCCCTGTGCCCTCGGTCCCTGCAGCGATGCCAGCATCCCGTGCCAGGCTCCCCCCCATGCCAGTGCCCTTCTCCCGTCAGATGCTGCATGCATATCCCTTCCAGAGACCCCCCATCCCATCCTATCGCCCCTTCTCTGGGCCAGGGTCTGCTGCAATTTACGCCCCCCCCATATCTGCCTCTCTCCCCCCACCAAGTGGCACCATGGGGGAGGGGCTCTCTGCAAAGTCTTAACTTAAAACTGAAAAACCAAAGAAAAATAATTTTAAAAAAACCAAACTCACCTAAAAAACCATCGTCTCGTTCTCCGTGTTTGGTCTGAGCGACAGGCAGGCACTCCCAGCTCCCCTGCCTGCGAGGGGCAGGAGATTTGATAGACAGGCTGGCGCGGGGAACGGCCAATGCCCCGACTCCTGGTGCCAGGCGCGGGCCCAGTGCTGGGCCACAGCTCGGTCGCACCTCTGTACATAGTGTATGTAAGTGTCCATGGGGTTTAGTACTGTAAAGCACCGTTCTTGTCTTTTGATAGCAACAAACAATTCCAATACGGACTAATAATAATTAAACAAAAGATTCCTCAGGGAAGTGAAATTCTTGTTGATTCCCGGAGCAGCTAGAAGCCAAAGGATCAGGGCCCCATTGTGCCAGGCGCTGCCCAGACCCCAACCGAGATCAGGGCCCCGTTGTGCCAGGTGCTGCCCAGACCCCAACCGAGATCAGGGCCCCGTTGTGCCAGGTGCTGCCCAGACCCCACCTGAGATCAGGGCCCCATTGCGCCAGGCGCTGCCCAAACCCTGACCAAGATCAGGGCCCTGTTGTGCTGGGCGCTGCCCAAACCCTGACCAAGATCAGGGCCCTGTTGTGCTGGGCGCTGCCCAGACCCCACCTGAGATCAGGGCCCTGTTGTGCCAGGCGCTGCCCAGACCCCAACCGAGATCAGGGCCCTATGTTTCTGTCTGTGGCTGTGGGACCTGCCACTCTGCCCTCCCCCCATCCCTTACTCGAGAGGATGGCGCAATCCTGGCCCAGCAGGGGCGGCTGGCAATATGGCAGTATTAGCATCTCTCACGAGCGTATTGGAGTAATGTTTTCCTTAAATCCCCAGCTCCCAGAGTCTAGGGATCAGGGGAGGATCCAGGCTTTCGTTTTCAAACCCCACATTTCTAGCGGAGAAAACCTGGGCCCCCCAAAGGCGCCGGCACCAGGCTGTGACTTGCCAGTGCCCAGACTTTATTTGTTCTGAAAAAAAACTCGGGATTTTTAGGCCTTCCAGAGGACAGCTGCGTAATAGAGCCCCAGAGCTTTTTCCATCAGCACCTGTGTCGGGCAGGGCCCTGCACTCCGGCGTCAGGCGGTGGGTCTCAGACTGCAGCATCCTGACCGGCCCATGGGCGTCGGCATCTCTCGCCCTCCGACACTGTTCTTCTTGTCCAGAGCCCCGACGGCTTTCCCAAGGCACAGCCGCCAAGGATCAGGCCCACCCGCGCTGCCGGTCGCTTTGAATAACGAACCTGCAGACGCCGACTCCAGCTTTTGCCTCCCCACCGAATGCCAACCTTGGGTATTGGGCCTAAAGCCGCCCGACGTCATCTGCAGTGCCGGTGTTGGCAGCTGCCCGGGCCGTTGCCCGCGGATGGCGCCTGAGGCTTTCCGGACACGGCGTTGAATGCCGCCAGACGTTCCAGCAACCGCCGCTCTCTGCGGGGCTCGTACCATCTGGGATACAAGTCCAGCAGCCAAGGGGTGGAGGCGGCCCAGCGGCAGGCCCCCCTCTCCCATGGGTGCATCGCGTCCCTTCCCACGTTGGACTCTTGGGCCATCAAGCCTGGCGGCCGTGCAGAAACACGCCAAATGGCGAACAATCACCACAGCCCATGGCTCAGCCAAGCGCTCAAGAAGGGGCCCCCGACGGCTGGCCCTCAGCAGACGCCACCCAGTGAATCTAGGGTGCCCTGGCTCGCCGAGCTCACCAGAGGGCAGCAAACTCACATGGACACTTCAGAGCCAGTGTCAAATAATTGCTTGTGGCTTGGCACGGTTCACCTGCAGGACTCCACGCTGCAGGAGGACACTGAGGCCTCAGTTCCTCCAGGAGAGGACACCATGCAGTGGGGTCGTACAGCCCAGGGTTGAGCAGGGGTGCACGGCCCCGGGCGAGCATCACGTGCCCTCGCTAGGGGCTGGTCCCATTGCAGCTGCCACTGGGTGGGAACAGGGGCAGCCGTGATGGGGGTTCTTGACTGCTAGGGTTCGGGGCTGGGCTCAGGAGGGAACGTTTCCCCCACACACTGTCGGGGCAGGAGCTGGGGGGTGAAGCCTTCATCAGGCCAGCATTGTCAGGCTATCAGCTCCATGGGCCAGGTAGCTGCTGGGCGAGACCCCCTGGTTTGATGTGGGGTGAGTCCCAAAGCCCTTCCCCATAGAGCTCGGGAGGGGGGACCACCCTGGATGTGCTGCTAACCAAGCCCCAGCCCCTGAATCCTCCCCCACCGTGGCTTCCCCTGTCCCCAGGCCTCTGGGGCTGGGGGCGCTGCCCTGGGTCCCGTCCAGCCATGGCTTTCTGGGAGCCGGGGGCCCAGCAGGGTCAGGGCTGCTGGACGGGCCCCCGCTTTGCGTGGGAAACCCTCCCCTGGCATCAGGGCTGGTGCCATCACATCGCAAAGGCAGCTGGGGGGTCTGACCCAGGCCCCGGCCTCGCTGTGCCAGGGCTGGGCAGACACCAAGCAAGACGCAGTCCCCGCCCCGGGAACCAGCCCCCCAGCTGAGATGGGGGCATGGGCACTACCCAGCTAGAGTCCCAGAAGCTGCCCCCCATGTGTGGGCGCTGGGCAGGGGGGCAGGGGCTCTCTGCAGATCCACTCCCCCCCAGCTGGGCGCCCCTAAACTCTTCCGGGGCGATGTTTCCGGGCCAGGGCCCTCAGGGCAGGGGGGAAGGGCCCCATGGCCCCTTCCCAGGGCAGCGCTGGGGCCGGGCCCCCTACAAGCCCCCCGGCTCCCTCCCCAGCTGGGTCCCAGCCCGTCAGAGGAGCGTAGTGTTCTCCTGGCACATGGGGACAACGCCCCCACCTGGCCCTGCCCCCCCGGGGAGCGTGAGGTCATCGGGATCTGGGCCTCCCCACCCCCCCGCCTGCCCGTCTGAGAATTTCCCGGATTTCACTCTTATGCCTGCCCCCTCGCCCTGGGAACATCTGGCGGGGGGGGGGGGGGTGAGGGAGCGGCTGACGTCAGCCCAGCCTCCCCCACCCCCTCCCCGGAGTGCCCGGCTCTCTGCCCCTTGGCCAGACCCCAGCCTCATGGCACCCCATGTGCCAGGGCACAGCCGGGGCGGGGGGCTGAGGGGACAGGACTCCCCCCCCCAACTGTCTGTGCTGAGTGGAGCAGGGTTTGGCGGGTGGGCTCTTCTGCAGCCTCCTCCCACCCCCGGGGGGCTGGGGGGGGTGGGGGCTCCTCAGGCCAGTCCCTCACTCTGGGGAACAAGTTGAGGGGCTGGGGGCCTTTTTTGGGGGGGGGGGACTCATTGGCAGGGGCAGGTGGGGGGATGCCCCACCCTTTGCACAGACCCGGGGCCCATCCAGGCGGAGCTCAGAGGAGCCCTCAGCCCCTCCCAACCCCCATAGCTGGGGCCCAGCTCAGGCTGCTGCCCCGGGCACTGGCTTTTGGGGCAGGCCCCTCGTGGGGGGAGGCTTTGGGGGTTTCCCTGGAGTCCCAGGCCACGGGGGGCAGGACTGACCGTGCAGAAGGGGGAACAATTGTCCCGGGCCCCAAGCTCAGGGCCCCCGATGTGCTGGGGGGGCTCTGGTAAACAAAGGGGGGCTCATTTGGAAGCGGCAGGCACCTGAGAGCAGAGCAGGGGGCTCAGCCTGCACCTGGTCAGCATGTGTCCCCCAGGCCCCCCCACGATGGGCACTGACCCACCCCCCCCGGCTGCGCTCCCTGCCTCCTGCCAGGGCAGGGGGGTTACGGGGGTGAGGGGGAAACTCGCTCAGACAGAAGCCGGGGCCCTAGTCACAGAATTCCCGGAAGAGCCAGACTGGGAGGTTGGGGGGCTGAGCCGGGGCAGCCCCCTGGCCCGAGGAAGCCGTGAGCGGGGGTTAGTCAGCACAAGATGCTGCAATCCAGCCTTGCTGCTCCGGCCGGGGGCACAGCCTGGCGCTCGCTCCCTTTCCCGGGGGACAGGATGTGGGGAGAGAGGCCGGGACACAGGGCAGGGGGAGCAAACCAGATGGGCGGTGATGGCGCTTTACATGGTTACAGCAGGGGGCTGGGAGCCAGGATGCCTGGGTTCTCCGCCCCCGCCGGCTTTGGGAGGGAAGTGGGGCCCAGTGGTTAGAGCAGGGGGCTGGGAGCCAGGATGCCTGGGTTCTCCCCCCCGCCGGCTTTGGGAGGGAAGTGGGGCCCAGTGGTTAGAGCAGGGGGCTGGGAGCCAGGATGCCTGGGTTCTCCCCCCCGCTGGCTTTGGGAGGGAAGTGGGGCCCAGTGGTTAGAGCAGGGGGCTGGGAGCCAGGATGCCTGGGTTCTCCCCCCCGCCCCGGCTTTGGGAGGGAAGTGGGGCCCAGTGGTTAGAGCAGGGGGCTGGGAGCCAGGGTGTCTGGGGCTGGGGCAGCTGCACTGACTCACCCGCGGGTTCAGGCGTCACTTTCCAGATCCCCCGGGCAGGCAGAGAGTTTTATCAGCAAACAAATGTTCTGGTAACACCCGGTCCTCCCCCCCCCACGCCACTCAGCTGCAGGGGGGGCGGGGGGGGGCAGGCAGGCCGGTGCGGAGCGGGGGCTGTCTGAGGTTGGTTCAGTAACTGTTCTAAGGAGGATCCAGGGCCGAGACTCTCAGGTAAGTCAGGCAAAGGATGTGTAAATCTTCCCCCCCCCACCCACCCCCAGCTCCACCGGTGCCCCTCACTCCCGACCGGCAGCCCCCCCGTCCATTCTGGGACAATGCTGCTGGACGGGCAGAGCGTTGGGGACACAGAGAAGCTCCCACTGGTGACTCATGTCCCTGGTGCAGGATTTTCACCCCACTCACCCCCACTTCCCGCTCTCAATTGCCCTCCCCCCCAGTCCGGACACTCCGTTGAGAAGCTGCCCCCAGTTCGGCGGGGGGCGGGAGGGGAGGCTGTCCCTGGGGCAGCAGGGGGCTAGACTGGAGGGATCCCTAGCTGGGACGGTGCTTGGCTGGCTGGAAAGTCCCAGTAATGGGAAGATCTCAAAGCCCCCACCCTGTGCCCGCCGGGTCCTGAAAGCCTCACCCCCCTGTCCTACAAGTGGGGGAATCAAGCCACACGTCCAGGGTCACACAGGGAGCCAGTGGCAGAGGGAGGGTTAGAACCCAGGTGTCCGGGACCTCCTCGGGCTGGGCGGGGTGGGGCCAGAGGGCAAAGCGGTCCAAGTGAGGGGTGCTGCTGGGGGGCAGGCGTTCCCCAAAGCCCATGTGGGGGGAGGGCATCTGCAAGAAACAGCCTAAGCTAAGCTGCCTATGGGGCGGGTCCCTCCTCCCACGACGCCCGTGCCATGGTGCCATCATGCCTGGCCCAGGCACCGGGCTCTGGGATCCCCAGGCCCAGCTAACGCCAGCCCAGCCTAGGCGCGCCAGGGGGCATCAGGGTGCTGGGGGCCAGTGTGAGCTAACAGCTGAGGGGAAGGCGGGGGCTCCTGCTCTGATGTCATGGGGTGATGATGTCATAGCACTGGTGATGTCAAGCGGCTACGAGATTCCCACCACAGCCTTCACGACCTCTTAGCCAATAGGATCCCGGGATGAAGATTAACCCCTTCCGCTCTGCCCTGCTCCTGCCTCTGGCCATCCCCACTCAGGCCCAGAGCCTGGGAACCAACCTGCCCCAGGGAGCGAGGCAGCGGGAGGGGATCCAAGGGGGCTGGCTTCAGGGCAAGCAGGGCCTGGGGCTCCAGGCCGCTGCCCATTTCGCAGCAGGAGGAAACTGAGGCAGAGAGAGGGGAAATGACACAGCCCAGCACCGGCTGCCCGGCCAGGGGCTATGTGAGTGGCTAGTGAGCGCTGTTCTGGCCGTGAGGTGGGGGTGGGGGGGGACCAGGGGCGGGGGAGGGGTGCGCCCCGTCCTGGCTTTCCTGTTAAAACTCACGTGTGACCTTTCCCCGGCACAGTGGAAAGCCAGGTGTGAGGCCGCCCCCAGGCGGGTGAGCTGAGGCGAGAGGCGCTTGAGGCAAGAGGTGACCACAGTCACATCGCAGTCTGGGGGGGAGGTGCTGGGGGGGCCGCAAAGGGGGGGGTGACGGCATCAGTGCACATGAGCGGCTGGCCTGCCAGGCCCAGCCCTCAGCCCCCCAGCTGGAGCCAGGCCCCACGTGGAAAAGGTTGGATCCCCCTGGGCTTTGCTGGCTCATGCCCGCCCGGCCCCCTGGTTCCTCACCCAGCCCCACAGCAGGGGGCCGGAATCGCCCCCCAAACCGCCCCCCAAAGCTCCCAGCCCTGCGCAGCGCTGGGCCTCCTCCCCGGCCACCTTGGCCCCCAGACGTGAGTAACCAGGGAGGAAATCGCTGTGACTGGATCCACCCACATCACGGGGGGGGGGAAATCCAGCCAGTGCCCCCAGCTGCATGCAAAGTGTCATTTTCCTACAAGCCCCCCCCAGAGCCAAGCCCCCCCCGGCTATGGTTGGCAGCCACCCTCCCCCCACTGCCTGCACCCCTGGGGTGCCCCCGCCCCCCACTTGCTGCACCCCTGAGGTGCCCCCCACCTTCTGCTCCCCTGGGGTGCTCCCTGCCCCCTACTGCCTGTACCCCTGGGGGGCTTCCAGCGCCGCCCCCCCCACTTACTGCCCCCAGGCCCCTCTGCGGGGAGCGGACACCCCCGGGCCGCTCCCCCCTCGCCCCGCCCGAATCCCGCCCCCGCCGTCGGGGCGGGTCCGGGCCGCGGCCCGGGGCACCCCGCACTCAGCCCGCGGAGCCGGCGGCAGCCCCGCACCATGGCCCCGGCGCCCCGCAGGAAGCAGCCGGAGCCCCGCCGGAGACGCGGTGAGGAAGCGGCCGGGCTCTGCCCCCGGGGGCCGGTTCGCAGGAGTGGGGCTGGGCTGAGGGGCTCTTTGTGGGTCAGGGAGCAGAGGGGGGCTAGGAGTGGAGTGGGGGGCTGGTGGCTGGGAGGGGAGTGGGGGGTGAGCTGGGGGGCTGGGAGCAGAGGGGGGCTAGGAGTGGAGTGGGGGGGCTGGTGGCTGGGAGGGGAGTGAAGTGGGGGATGAGGTGGGGGGCTGGGATCAGAGGGGGCTAGGCGTGAAGTGGGGGGCTGGTGGCTGGGAGGGGAGGGGAGTGAGGGGTGAGCTGGGGGGCTGGGAGCAGAGGGGGGCTAGGAGTGGAGTGGGGGGCTGGTGGTTGGGAGGGGAGTGGAGTGGGGGGTGAGCTGGGGGGCTGGGAGCAGAGGGGTCTGGCTGGGGGGCTTTGATGATTGTGTTTATTAATTAGCAAATGAATTAGCGACGTGGGGGAAGCAGAGTCGGATTCCTCCTTCCACTCTGAGGGTCTCGGGGGCACAGGGCTGGTGACCCTGGGGCTGGGTCGGTCACTGGGGGAGTTTCACTCCGCTCCAGGTGCCCGCTGGGGGGGGGGGGAGTAGGCTGGTGTGAACGGTGTGCATAGTGTGTGTGTCAGGCTCGTGTGTGACAATTGTGCAAGGGGTGTGTGTGTCAGGCTCGTGTGTGGCGTGTGCACGTCCAGCGGTTGTGCAAGGGATGGGTGTGCATCGGGTGGGTGTGCAAGAGGGGCGTGTCAGGGTTGGGCATGGGGGGTGTGCGCATCAAGCGGTTGTGTGTGGTGGGTGTGTCAGGGGCCTGTACGTGCTCTTGCCCAGCAATTGCTCTTTGCTAGTAATTTCCTGGCCGGGGTGGGGTGTGAGCCAGTGGGGGCCATCGCAGCAGGGGCCCCCCGCTGGAGGGTCTCCTGGGGGCCCTGGGGCGGGGTGTCCCAGTCCCTGGGCTCCTGGGCCCATCCCTCTCGCGGAGGTGGGGCGGGGGTCAGGGCAGTGTACCGGGGGCCCAGCTCGTGCCCACAGAGCAGTGTGGCCCCAGGGCGGGATATGGGGCTCCTGCGGTGGCTGGCCCACTAGCCCCCCAGGGGCCTGTGGCATGGCCATGTGGCCGAACCATGCCCGGCGATTCTCCACCCATCTGCTCCGCGTCCTCCCAGCCCCACCCTGCCACGACCGCTGGCCTCCGGCTACAGACGGGGAAACTGAGGCCCAGAAAGGGGGGAGGGAGTCACCCCAGGTCACACAGTGAGTCGGGGCAGAGCTGAGGATAGAACCCAGGAGTCCTGACTCCCCCCTCCCCCTGTCTAACCGCTAGCCCAACTCCCTCCCCTCCGAGAGCCGGGAATGGAAGCCAGGAGTCCTGGGCCCAGCCTTTCTCTCATTTCTTGGCGTGAGATTTAACACGCAGCCAAGTCTCTGTCACGTCCGACCTCCTGGGAGCCCTGCCCTGTGGTGCCCGGTCCGTCTGGCCGTGAGCCTGGGGCACGGGGCGGTGGGGGCCCCGGGGCCCGCGGGGGGGCCGGAGCCGAGCAGCTGAGCTCCCCGGGGTGGAGGCTGCGGCCGGTATCTCAGCTGGTACCTGCCTCGTACAGGTACCACCCCACGCGCATCTTCAAAGGCCCCTGATGGGTGGGGCTGGCCCGGGGGCGCCAGGCTGGGCCATGTGCCCGGGAGCCCTGCTGCATGGCTGCCCCGGGCACCTGGCTCAGGGAGGGGGGCTGCACCAAGCAGGGCCCAGTGGGAAGGGGTGCCGGGGACCCCAGGCAGCAGGACCCAGGGGCTGGGGAGGGAGGGATGGACGCCGGGTCCCTGCTCCCCTCTTGCCCCACTTGGGACAACGCCCCAACTTGATGGCCTGGAACAGGGCCAGCCTGGCCAGGTTTTGCCCGCTTACGCACTGCCCCCCCCCACTGCCTCCAGCACCCGCTGCCCCCACCCCCCATTGCTCCTCCCCCCAGCACACGCTGCCCCTCCCCCCCACTGCCGCTCCCCATCAGCACACTGACCCCGCCTCCCACTGTCCCCCCCCGCAGACGGTGCCCCCAGGGCTGGGCTAGCGGGGGGGGGCACTGGCAGGGCTGGGGTGTGTGTGCGAAGTTTGCACAACTCCCTCGCTGTCTGAGACTCTGACTGGAGTTGACCCCGATGCCCAGGCGGGTCCCTGTGTTTGGCAGCTACCTCTGAGTCCCCCCCCCATGTGAGTGTGTGAAACCACTGCCCAGCACCGCCCCCCACCAGCCCAGCACCATCCCCCCCCAGCCCAGCGCCTGCGTGTTACTGTGCATCTGGGTGTCTGACTGCGTGTGCGTGTGTGTGACTGTGTGTCTGTGAACATGTGGGACTGCAGGACCCCGTGTCTTCTCCCGTCCCTGGTGCCCCCCCCCGGGCTGGTCCCCCCCATTCCTGGGTGGGTTGGAGCTCTGGCCATGGGACAGTGGTGTCGGCCCGTCCCCACCCAGGGCAGTGACCCTGCCAGGCCCGGGCAGTCTCGGCGCCAGGGGACGAGCCTGCCCCACGCTGCCCCCTGAGCCAGCTATTCCCTGCCCCCTGGGCACTGATGTGGGGCTGGGAGCCCAGCTCAGGGTTTCCACCCCCCCTCCCCTGGGCTGCGTCAGGGGCCAGGCTTGGGAACATTCAGCTCCCACCCATGCTGCCCGGCTCGGCGCCCTCCCCTCCGCTCCCCCCACCCTGCGGTGTCCATCTGTTCTCACGGGGTCCCCAGCAGGGCGGGGGCTGGCCAGGGAACTGAGCCAGTGAGCTGGGAAGGAAACGGCCCCTTCTCTGCACGCGAGCGGGCGCCCGCCGGGGTGTGCGGCCTGCCAGCCCCGTGGCTCCGTGCCAGCTACGGACCCTCCTGGGGGCACCTGGCTGGGCCCCACGGGCTGACATGGCTCCCCACCCCCAGCTCTGCCGGTGCCCCTCACTCCCGACCCGCAGCCCCCTGCCACCCCAGCCCTGGGCTCTGCCCCCCCACCCAGCTCTGCCGGTGCCCCTCACTCCCGACCCGCAGCCCCCTGCCAGCCCAGCCCTGGGCTCTGCCCCCCCCCCAGCTCTGCCGGTGCCCCTCACTCCCGACCCGCAGCCCCCTGCCAGCCCAGCCCTGGGCTCTGCCCCCCCACCCAGCTCTGCCGGTGCCCCTCACTCCCGACCCGCAGCCCCCTGCCAGCCCAGCCCTGGGCTCTGCCCCCCCACCCAGCTCTGCCGGTGCCCCTCACTCCCGACCCGCAGCCCCCTGCCAGCCCAGCCCTGGGCTCTGCCCCCCCACCCAGCTCTGCCGGTGCCCCTCACTCCCGACCCGCAGCCCCAGTCAGAGGTGAGGATGGGGCCAGGTTCCCTCCAGCATGGAGAGTCTGTGCCCCGGGGTGGGGGCAGGGGGGGCTGGAGCTCCCCACCCCCTCAGGCCAAGAGCAGCCTCCTCGGGCAGGAAGTGAAACAGCTTCTCCTGGAAACCTCCCGTCACACCTCCCCTCCCCCAACTCCTGGCATGACGGGGCAGGGGCAGCCCCACGGGGCAGGGGCAGCCCCATAGAAGCTGCGGGGCGGGGGGGGGGGGAGGGAGTCCGTCTAAGGAAAGCAAAAGTCCTGCAAGGTGGGGAACAGGGAGGTGAAGTTGGAGCCTAGAGGGGCCCCCACCCAGCTCTGCCGGTGCCCCTCACTCCCGACCCGCAGCCCCCTGCCACCCCAGCCCTGGGCTCCCCCTGTCAGCCCCCTGGTGACTGTCTGGGCTGCTGGTGCCAGAGGCAGGCCAGGCTCGGGGGAGGAGCGTGTGGCGGCGAGGGGGCATGTGCCCAAGGTGCTAACCCCGTCCCCGGCTGTCTCCCCGCCCCGCGCTCCTGCCACCCTGGTGGAGATGGCATCACGGCTGCAGCGAGGGGCTGCCAGCTCCCTGCCCCCGCCTTGATGGGCCCCGGGGAGTTTCCAGGCCTCCTTCCGCCCTCCTTGTCCCCAAGGGCCCTGCTCCTCCGGCCCCCCGCGGATCTCGCTTGTGGTGAGTCTGACTCAGAACAGAACAGGCCATGCCAGCCCTTGCCCCTGCCCAGGGAGACTTGGGCAGCAGGCCCTGCCCCCCCTCCACTCCCGGCCACCAGGGCGAGCGGCCCTGTGCCCCGGAGACCCTACAATAACAAGCCAGGGCGAGCATCTGATGGGATGGGGGGGATCAGCCTCCTCCAGGTTATTATAATCATGTGTTTGCATGTGCAGTGAATGGGGGGGTGTCATGCGGGTGTGTTAGTGTGACACGTGCCCGTGAACTGGAAGGGGGTTCAGGGCGCCCTGCGTCTGTCTGCGCCGGCGGGGGGGGGGGGTTAACCGTCGCAGGCCTGGCTCTCTCTGTCCAGCTGGTATTTCTGGTCCTGCCCCAGGTGCGGGCGCTCTCTGGTTGCCCAGGGCACCTGGAGGGGGAATTCCCGGGGCTGCCGGGAGCCAAAGCCCTTTCGCCTGTCCAGGGCCCCTCCAGCCGTGGCGGAGGGCTGCAGGACAGGCTGCCCCTCCTCCCAGCCCCCGGCGAGGGTTTTTAGGGCTGCGGGGACAAACACACACACACACACCCCCACCAGCTGCTCCCCTGGGATCCCTCCCCCGCCATGACACCCCTGTGGGGCCAAGCGTTCCCCGCAACCTCTCTTCCCACAGCAGGGCAGCGCTGAGTCCACGACCCCACCCGGGTGGGGGCCGAGTGCCTGGGCCGATTTCCGCCCCCCTCCCTATGGGGGGCTGCTGGGCCTCGGTGCAGGGCCCAGGGCTTGGCCTGGGGCGTTTTCACACCTGTTGCTGCAGCGCCCGGCTGAGGCTGGGGCCGGATGTGCAAGGGGAGCTCCACCCGACCTTCCTGGGCCACAGGGAGGGCGGCTAGCGGTGAGTGTCCCCAGAACCTGCCCTGGGGCTCCACAAGGCCATGTGGGGCTGGAGCTGCTGGGCCAGGCAGGTGATGGACGGGGGGGATTCGGGCTTGCCCGAGTTTCTCTCCCCGTCCCTGACCGGCTCCAGTCTCTCCTGCTGCAGAGCTGGCTTTCAAGGGGGACGGGGACCCACAGGAGACTGAGCTGAGCCAGGGCCCCAGCCCCACGGCTGCCCTCCTGCCAGCGCCCGGAGACCAAGGCGGGGCTGCAGCCGAAATGCAGCAGAGACGCAGCCATCCGGACCCCAACCATGGTAAGTGCGAGCGGCAAACTCCACCTTCAGCACCAGCCTGGCCCCCTCCAGGGGGTGTCCCAGCCTGGGGCTGCCCCACAGCTCTGCTGGTGCCCCTCACTCCCGACCCGCAGCCCCTGCTAGCCCAGCCCTGGGCTCTGCCCCGCCAGCCCTGCCGGTGCCCCTCACTCCCGACCCGCAGCCCCTGCCAGCCCAGCCCTGGGCTCTGCCCCCCAGCCCTGCCGGTGCCCCTCACTCCCGACCCGCAGCCCCTGCTAGCCCAGCCCTGGGCTCTGCCCCGCCAGCCCTGCCGGTGCCCCTCACTCCCGACCCGCAGCCCCTGCCAGCCCAGCCCTGGGCTCTGCCCCCCAGCTCTGCTGGTGCCCCTCACTCCCGACCCGCAGCCCCTGCCCGCCCAGCCCTGGCTGGTGCTGTGGCTGGCGACGCTGCTCTCTCTCCCCAGGTCGGACTCCGGAGCCCCCCGGAGCCCTGGCGCCATGGCCGGGTGCCCCGTCCTGCAAGTGTGGATCTCGCGCCTTCGTCTGCCTGAGCCCGCGCACCCGGCTCCAGCCCCAGGGGGCCCTGGGCGGCCCGGCCCAGCTCAGCCGGCCCCTAGCGCCCCCCACCCCCAGCCAGGTACGGCACAGCGGGGGGCGGGGGGAGCACCGGGGGCTGGGCATCGCCGGCCGCAGGGGCTCGGTCACCGGGAAGGTGGGGGGAGGCTGAGCCCCGAGGGGAGCTGGGGGCCGAGGGAGCCAAGGGGAAGCTGGGGCGGGGGCAGTGGGGGAGGGCGGAGAGAGCTGGGGGGCTCTGTCCAGCCCCTAACGAGGGGGGTTTGTCTCGGGGCAGACGGAGACACGTCGGTTTGGGTGCCCGGCTTGCGGGAAGGGCTTCAAATACAAACACCACCTGAAGGAGCATGAGCGCATCCACAGCGGTGAGACCCCCCCGCCCCCCTCTGTCCCCCCCCACTGTGCCCCCCACTGTCAGCGCATCCACAGCGGTGAGACCCCCCCGCCCCCCTCTGTCCCCCCCCACTGTGCCCCCCCACTGTCAGCGCATCCACAGCGGTGAGACCCCCCTGCCCCCCTCTGTCCTCCCCCCTGTACCCCCCACTGTCAGCACATCCACAGCGGTGAGACCCCCCCACAGTGCCCCCCCCACTGTCAGCGCATCCACAGCGGTGAGACCCCCCTGCCCCCCTCTGTCCTCCCCCCTGTACCCCCCACTGTCAGCACATCCACAGCGGTGAGACCCCCCCACAGTGCCCCCCCCACTGTCAGCGCATCCACAGCGGTGAGACCCCCCACCCCCCTCTGTCCCCCCCCACTGTCAGCGCATCCACAGCACGGAGACCCCTCTGTCCCCCCCCCAGTCAGCATATCCACAGTGCGGAGGGCCCCCCAACCTCCCATGCAGCCCATACCCCCATGTCCCAGCGTTCAGAGTGAGAGCGGGGGGCTGGGATAGTGGCGGGGGGGGACAGGCCCTGCGTCTCTTTTTCTCACCTCCTGCGGCTCTCAGAGCTCGTGTTACTCCCCCCCCGGCCCGTGTCTGTCCGTCTGTCCCACCCCCAGCACTGACCCCTGTCTCCGTCCCCCCAGGCGAGAAGCCCTACGAATGTGCCATCTGCCAGAAGCGCTTCTCCCATTCGGGCTCCTACAGCTCGCACCTCAGCGCCCGCCGCTGCCTGCTGCCCGCCCCCGACTCCCCAGCCCCATGGGAGAGCCACCCATGTGCTGCCAGGCCCCGGGGGGGCCACGCTGGGGGCTGTGGGGCCTACGGCCCGGACCTCAGCTCCCTGCACAGCCCCGGCCCGGCCCGGCCCCTTCCGGGCCCCCCTGACCCGGGAATGGAGGGACCCAGGGACACCAATGTGCCAGGATCTGGCCCTGACCAGGCCCCCCCCGAGACCCCCACCATGGAGCAGCCCTTGGACCTGTCTCTTCCCAAGCCAGGCAAGGAGCCCAAGCCCAGCCCGGTGCCCTCGGAGGAGCCCCCGACCCGGCTGCCCTATGAGCCCCTCTACATGCCCACCTCCCTCTTCCCAGCCTTCCTGCCCAGCACCCTCAGCCATCTCCTCCCGCACGGGGCCCCTCGGCTGCACGGGAACCCGGAGCTGCCGGCCCCCCAGTTCCTGCCTTTTCTGCTCTACCCGTATGGGGCGGAGGCAGGGCCGGCACTGACCACGGGCCACTGGGAGCAACACGGGCCTCTGGTGAGAAACTGCCCTGGGAAAGCGGGGCTGTGGGTCGGGAGTGAGGGGCACCGGCAGAGCTGGGTGGGGGAAGCCCAGGGCTGGGGGCTGGCAGGGGCTGTGGGTCGGGAGGAGGGGCACCAGCAGAGCTGGGGGGGGGAGTCTGGGGCTGAGCTAGCAGGGGCTGTGGGTCGGGAGTGAGGGGCACTGGCAGAGCTGGGTGGGGTGGGGGAGTCTGGGGCTGAGCTAGCAGGGGCTGTGAGTCAGGAGTGAGGGGCATCGGCAGAGCTGGGTGGGGGGAGCCCAGGGCTGGGGGCTGGCAGGGGCTGTGGGTCGGGAGTGAGGGGCACCGGCAGAGCTGGGGGTGCGGGGGGAAGCCCAGGGCTGGGGGCTGGCAGGGGCTGTGGGTCAGGAGTGAGGGGCACCAGCAGAGCTGGGGGGGGAGCCCAGGGCTGGGGGCTGGCAGGGGCTGTGGGTTGGGAGTGAGGGGCACCGGTAGAGCTGGGGGGGGGAGCCCAGGGCTGGGGGCTGGCAGGGGCTGTGGGTCGGGAGTGAGGGGCACCGGTAGAGCTGGGGGGGGGAGCCCAGGGCTGGGGGCTGGCAGGGGCTGTGGGTCGGGAGTGAGGGGCACCGGCAGAGCTGGGGGGGGTGGGGGAGTCTGGGGCTGAGCTAGCAGGGGCTGTGAGTCGGGAGTGAGGGGCATCGGCAGAGCTGGGGGGGGCGGGGGGAAGCCCAGGGCTGGGGGCTGGCAGGGGCTGTGGGTCGGGAGTGAGGGGCACCGGCAGAGCTGGGGTGGGCGGGGGGAAGCCCAGGGCTGGGGGCTGGCAGGGGCTGTGGGTCGGGAGTGAGGGGCACCGGCAGAGCTGGGGTGGGCGGGGCGAAGCCCAGGGCTGGGGGCTGGCAGGGGCTGTGGGTCGGGAGTGAGGGGCACCGGCAGAGCTGGGGTGGGCGGGGGGAAGCCCAGGGCTGGGGGCTGGCAGGGGCTGTGGGTCGGGAGTGAGGGGCACCGGCAGAGCTGGGGGGTGTTGCTGGCAGAGGCCCCCCCTTTCCCTGGTTTGGCCCTTGCCGGCCGTGGGGGGCTGCGGAGCTCCCAGTCTTGTCCCCACTGACGGCCCCGTTTGCCCCCCCAGGGAGCCGGCGGGGCTGGGTGGCGCCCCCTGCAGGCGGGCGGGGAGCCGGGGGGCAGCCGGAGGCGGCTGCGGAGGACCCCCGAAGGGCTGTATCTGTGTGAGCTCTGCCCCAAAACCTTCCGGAAGAGCAGCTCCCTCCTGCGGCACCAGTACGAGCACACGGGTGAGCTGGGGGGTCGCCTGGGGTTGGGGAGACGGGGGGGGGGAGAGCCCAGCAGGGGAGGCGGGGTTGGGGAGACAGGGGGGAGCCCAGCTGGGGCGGTTTGAGGAGACGGGGGGAGCCCAGCGGAGAGGTTGGGGAGATGGGGGAAGCCCTGTGGGGGGGGTTGGGGAGACGGGGTGGGGGGGGAGCCCAGCCGGGGGGGTTTGAGGAGACGGGGGGGAGCCCAGCAGAGAGGCTGGGGTTGGGGAGATGGGGGAAGCCCTGTGGGGGGGGTTGGGGAGACGGGGGGCCGGGGGGTCCCCGCACTGACGTGCCCGTCCCCACAGGGAGACGCCCGCACCGCTGCCCGCTCTGCCCCAAGGCCTTCAAGCACAAGCACCACCTGGGGGAACACGCCCGGCTGCACTCCGGGGAGCGCCCCTTCCAGTGCGCCCGCTGTGCCCGCCGCTTCTCCCACTCCGGCTCCTACTCTCAGCACCTCAACCACCGGCAGGGCTGCTGCCGGGCCTGGGGCGCCCCCGGCCCCCGCGGGGAGACCCCCGTGCCCAGCCACGCCCCCCAGGGGGAGACCCCAGCCCCCGCCCCCCGTGGGGAGACCCCTGCCCCTCTCGGGGAGATCCCTGTGCCCAGCCACGCCCCCCATGGGGAGACCCCAGCCCCCGCCCCCCGTGGGGAGACCCCTGCCCCTCTCAGGGAGACCCCCGTGCCCAGCCACGCCCCCCAGGGGGAGACCCCAGCCCCCGCCCCCCGTGGGGAGACCCCTGCCCCTCTCGGGGAGATCCCTGTGCCCAGCCACGCCCCCCAGGGGGAGACCCCAGCCCCCGCCCCCCGTGGGGAGACCCCTGCCCCTCTCGGGGAGATCCCCGTCCCCAGCCACGCCCCCCAGGGGGAGACCCCCGCCCCTCACAGGAAGATCCTGGTCCCCGCCCCCCAAGGGGGAGACCCCAACCCCCTGTCGCCAGGGTGACACCCTCCCCTCCCCCCACAGGAAGACCCCACCCCACCACTGGCCCCAGGACTTGGCCCCGGGGAGATGCTGCTCCCCACCCCCTGCGACTCCCCCATGTGTCTGCAGGGGGGTTGGGCCACAGGCCAGGGCCCCATCAGCGCCAGGTGCCCTCAGGCCCGGCCCCTCAGCGCTGGGCTGGGCAGGCACGTCCTGGAGCTCGTTACGGCTCCCTGCCCCTCTGGGCGGGCACCATGGGCACCCTGCCCCAGAGCCCGACGTTGACGCTGCTCAGCAGAGCCTAGTGGCAAAGCTTTCCTGCCCTCCCGCTGCCTCCCCCCCCCCACCTGATCCCGGGGCGCCCAGGGAGTTTCCTTCTGCAGCCCACAAAGGAGCCCAACAGGATGTGTGTGGGCGGGGGGGGGGTTTCTGATTGTGAACGGGTGAGAGAAATCAATAAATAAATAACCACGCCCCCTCGGCATGGCTGGGTCCCGTGCGGAGCGGGGCCAATGCCCGCAAGACAGTGGGGCGGGGGGCAATGGGGTTGGTGCCCCCCATGGCCTCCTGGCTTCTATCCTCAGGGAGGGGAGTGGGGGGGCCAATGGGTTAGAGGGGAAGCGATTGGGGGAGGGACTAGCAGCCTAACTGACCCCTCTGCCTGGCCCCTAGGGACCCCCCACCTCCAGGTCACAGTAACTGGGGTGACCCCCTGTCACGAAGTCCCCGGGCGATGCTCGGGAACTGCTCCCCATGAAGCCAGGCAGGACTCTGGGGAAGTCTCCTCTCTGAGCAGCCTGTCTGCAGGACACACAGCTCCCCCGGCTCCACCTTCCTGGGTCTGACCTCGGAGCATTCAGCCTCCTCTGCCCCTCCCTGCGCTTCCCACAGCGAGTCCGCTCAGGCGGGGTCCTGGGGGGCCCAGAGGGTCCTGCCCCCAACTCCGCAGTCAGACGGGACTCTCAGCCAGCCAGGAAAACAGAAGGTTTATTAAACAACAGGAACATGGTCTGACACAGAGCTTGCAGGTGCAGAGAACAGGACCCCTCAGCTGGGTCCATTTTGGGGGGGCAGTGAGCCAGACAACCACGTCTGCCCTTCGCTCCATGTCCCAGCCAGCCCCAAACTGAAACTCTCTCCAGCCCCCCCTCCTCTGGGCTTTGTCCTTTTCCCAGCCAGGAGGTCACTGGATTCTTTTGTTCTCCAGCCCTTTAGCTCTCACCTTGCAGGGGGGAAGGGCCCAGGCCATCAGTGGCCAGGAAACAGGGTGTCGGCCATTCTCTGTGTCCAGACCCCTGCACACACCTGCCCTCTAGGGCGCTGCAATGATCATACACCCTTACCCCACCCCCTAGAGACTTGAGAACTGCCTAGGGGAAACTGAGGCACCCCCACACTATTCAGAAGAAACATTAAGAACAGTCCCACTTCGTCACATCTCTCCCCCCTTCGATATTGAACTGAGCGAGGTCACTTTAGCCAGTGATCTGGGGAAGTTCAAAGCCACCAATGTTCCCATGAATGCCCCAGCATCTCTCCCGTTCCTTGGTAGGAGTTACACCAGGCCCTTCCAGTGTCACGCCCTCCCTTAGGTTGGGGGTGGTCGATAGCACTCACACGCCGCATGTGGGAAGGTTTATGCGGCCCGTGCCCTTTGGCCACCCCCAAAACCCCAGGGGGTCAAACTGCGATTGGGTCTTCTCCCCAACAAGCTGGCCAAACACAGCCACTTGTTTATAGGACTGTTTAACTTTCTTAACTGCTTTCACTCCATCTGAGACCTTCTCAAAGCTATCCACACTGGATCCTTCAACAGGAAAGTCAGTAAATCCATTCACAACAGAAAATTTCTGGCTGTTAGGACCTGAAACTTTCTTGATTAAATCACTTTCACACCCTTCAGTGGCAGTAAACTGCTTGCAAAGACTCCATGAGAATTCCTTTCCCGAGGTCTTTTCTATGCAACAATTCACCCCTCAGAGAAATTCTGCTCTTACCCTCTTTACCTAGGGCTTGCTCTAGAGGAACACTTTCCTGAGCAACAACAGACTCTTTCTGGGTCTCCCTTACATCCAGAATTACCTCTGGCCCATCCGGCGGATTCCTATACAATCCCCTTTCAGGAAAACTGACAGACTTCCTAGATAGAAGGTCAGAAGCCTTCTCCTTCCCTTTGCCACACACAAGTTCAGGAATCTTTTCCTTCTTGCTACAGGTTTCCACACCCTCAGTCGGTAACACAATCACAGCACCTTCATGCTCTCCTTATGCCCTGGCTAGGATTTCACCCTGATTAGACAGAGTTGTGACACCCTTTCCCAACAACACACTAGCTACGGGCAAAATACAAGCACCAGAATTGTCTGGTCTCTGGGATTTTGCATAGACACTAACTGGATGCAACCTAGTTACAGGGCCATTCTCCCGAGCAGACACAAACTTTGGATCCTTCCCTTCCTGGGCTTTAGCTGAATCCAGAACCAACTCTGAGGCAACTGCACGACCCTCATCCATCACAGGCTGAAAGGCCCCTTCTGTCTGCTCCACGGACAAAGAAGAGCCGGACACACTTTCTCCTTTCCCAGACACCCAGCTTGGGATCTCATTCCCCTTGTCCCAGCACACAAGGCTGGTCACAGACAACTGCTTGGAGACTGGGGTAGCTCCCTCCATAGGCAAGTCAATACCCCTGACAGACACAGGTACGTGTCCTTCCCTGTCACACTTCTCCACCCAGCTTAACAGGTAAGGTCCAGGGACACTCATCTTCCACCCTCCTCGCCTTCCCACCCTGCTGACTAGACACAGCCGTCAGCTCACAAGGCTGCCTAGGCTCATCCAAACTTTCCTTACCAAGCACCTTGCCACTCCCCACAGATCCCCTGCCCTGCCTGTGTCTCCCCCCACTCAGCTGGGGTCTCAGCTCCCACTATGCTCAGCACTGCCCTTGCTGTCCCAGAGGGGGTAGGCAGCGAGCTCGCTGCTTTCCTCACTGCAACAGAGCCAGCGTGAACCCCCTGAGCCCCCTCTCCGGTGTGCAAGGGGGCGGGGAGCATCTCTCTGTCCCACCCAGCCCCAGGGCTCTGGTTACAGGCAGGCAGGTAGCCTGAGCCTAGCCGCTCCTCCCCGCTGCCAGCCAGGTCATCTGCATTTTCACTGACCATTTCCCTCTCCCCCGATTGGTTCCCTGGATTCAAATTCAAACCCTCGGCCATTACAGGAGCAGGGCCTGGATCCTGT
This sequence comes from Lepidochelys olivacea, assembly GCF_965140295.1. NCBI lineage: Eukaryota > Metazoa > Chordata > Testudines > Cheloniidae > Lepidochelys > Lepidochelys olivacea. The sequence goes on from NC_140430.1 coordinate 3,687,745, forward strand.
CCCAAAGAGACACAGTCACCCCACAACAGGGTCTCACAGCTGGTATCCTGGAGAACCCCAATGATCAGCCAGCCCCACCCCTCCTGGGTCTGCACAGGGATCTGGGCTATAGGCAGGGCGAGGGGCTTCATCCCTGGGACCCTCAAACAGCTCACACAGCCCCTCAGCATCTGAGGCTGCACCACCCAGGGCCTGACAACCGTTCTCTCTGTCTCAGGATCTCGCCACCCCAGGAATGTCTCCCCATTGACCGTCACCTTCCACACAGACATATAGGTTGGGGTCAGGAGTGGGAGCCTGTCCACCTCCCCACCCATCTGGCTGACGGAGTCTATGGCCTTGGGACCCAGCAAGGGAGCTAGACACCGGGGCTTTTCCGCAGGGTCCCCCTGGTTCAGATCGCCAGCCTGCTCAAAGGCAGTGAGGTGGCATCCACATCCCCCCCTCCTTAACCAGGGGCAGCAATTTAGTCTCGAGGTTCCCTGCGGAACTGGCCCCCCGGGATCTATCCCCACTCACCCCGGGGAGGTCCCCTAGGCCTCTCCGCTCCCCCACCGCCAGTTCATGCTGCTGCTGTTTCTGCAGCTCTTTCTCGGGCTCTCGCTGTCTCTCACGGTCCTCTTGCTCTCTGGGACTCAGCTCCAATCCCGTCCGTCTCGGATCCCCTGATGGGGAACCCGATCGTGAAGACCCTCGTCTGGTCGGGGACAGGAGTCTTGGGGGTGCCTGGCTCCCACTCCAGCTGCTCCCAGATCCTGCTATAGCCCCATTTGGGGGCAGGAATCTGCTCCTTAGAGCGGTCATCCTCCTCCGCTGCACGATTAACTCTGCTTTGGTGAACTTTCCAACGCTCAACCCTCTCTTTCTGCACAGGGTTACAATGTCCTTCTTAAGGAGACGGTGACAGGCCGTCACTCCGCTCTTCCCAAGTTGTTGTGGACTCACAGGCCTGTGCGCTCTCAGCTCCCCACGGTTTCCAGGGAGAACCCCTCGTGTGCCAGCCCTTCTCGAGGTCACCACCTCTTTGCCAGGGTCAAGCTGCAGACTCCTCCACCCCTGGGACCGCTCGCTGCAATCCCCCGGGGGACCCTGTTACTGCAAAAGTCCTTCTCTCTGGTCACACACTCCCAGGGGTTAACCGCCCCCTGAAACCGTCTCTCTCTGAATCTTCAGCAGCACGCCTGGTCCCCGTCAATCCCCCTTCGTTTTACTGATCCCAAGTCACTTACTGCAGGAAGTGCCATCCATGGGGTGCAGTACATCCCACCTCTGCCACCAGTTGTCACGGGGGCCCTGGGCAATGCTCTGACCTGCTCCTCACGAAGCCAGGCAGGTCTCTGGGGAAGTCTCCTTTCTGTGATCAGACTGTCTGCAGGACACACAGCTCACCCGGCTTCCACCTTCCTGGGTCTGACCCCAGAGCCTTCAGCATCCTCTGCCCCTCCATGCGCTTCCCCAGCGAGTCCGCCCAGGTGGGGTCCTGGGGGGGCCAGAGGGTCCTGCCCCCCCAACTTTGCAGCCAGACGGGACTCTCAGCCAGCCAGGAAAACAGAAGGTTTATTAGACGACAGGAACATGGTCTAAAGCAGACCTTGTAGGTGCAGAGAACAGGACCCCTCAGCTCGGTCCATTCTGGGGGGCAGTGAGCCAGACAACCACGTCTGCCCTTCACTCATCATCCCCAGCCAGCCCCAAACTGAAACTCTCTCCAGCCCCCCTCCGGGCTTTGTCCCTTTCCCGGGCCAGGAGGTCACCGGATTCTTTTGTTCTCCAACCCTTTAGCTCTCACCTTGCAGGGGGGAAGGGCCAGGTCATCAGTGGCCAGGAAACAGGGTGTCGGCCATTCTCTGTGTCCAGACCCCTGCACACACCTGCCCTCTCGGGCTCTGCAACGATCATACCCCCTTATCCCACCCCCTAGAGACTTGAGAACTGCCTAGGGGAAACTGAGGCACCCCCACACTATTCAGAAGAAACATTAAGAACAGTCCCACTTCGTCACACCCCCTCCCCCGCAGCAAATCACAGCATAGAGACTGGGAGGCTCCCTGGGCCGATGGCCATTTACTGCCCGGCCCCGGGCTCGTGAGTCCAGACAGATGGTGCCCTGGGTACGCACAGACCCGGCAGGGCAGGGGCTCCGATCCGGCCCCAGGGCGGGGCACAGGCTGGCTCAGGGGGGTGGGGAACGGGGCAAGGGGCCTTTCCCCGCTCGGGGACGCCGGCTCCCATGCAGGGTCTCCATGGTCCGACGCCTGGGGGTGAGACGGGGCCATTCTCCTTGGCTGCGCTGAGCCCAGTGTGGGCCAGGCGGCGGTCCTGATCCTGGGCAGGGGTTCGGGGCCCGGGCCCCAGGCCCCAGGCCCGGCCAGGGGCTCAGTTGACGCCGGGGGCTGGGAAGATGTGCTGGAACTCGGAGAGCAGCAGTTCCACGGCCTGGTTCTGGTGGACCATGTCCACGGCCATGCTGGCCAGCTCCTTCTCGGGACGCAGCAGCGTGGGGCCGAAGACGATGCCGATGTTCTGCCGGGTCATGCGGTTCACTTCGGCGTACTCCATCACCCTGGGGGGCGGCAGAGAGGGGCCTCAATCCCACCCCACAGCCCCCTGTGTCTGCCAAGGCCCCACAATCCCACCCCACAGCCCCCCACGGCCACTGGGGCCCTCCAATCCCGCCCCGCAGCCCCCTGTGTCTGCCAGGCCCCTCAATCCCGACCCATGGCCACCGGGGCCCCTCAGTCCCGACCCACAGCTCCCCATGGCCACTGGGGCCCTCCAATCCTGACCCGCAGTGCCCCGTGTCTGCCAGGGCCCCCCAATCCCAACCCAGAGCCCCTGGGACCTTCCAATCCCGACCCGCAGCCCCCCATGTCTGCCAGGGCTCCCCAATCCTGACCCACAGACCCCCATGGCCACTTGGTCCCCCAATCCCGACCCGCAGCCCCCCATGTCTGCCGGGCCCCTCAATCCTGACCCACGGCCACCGGGGCCCCTCAATCCCAACCCACAGCCCTCCACGGCCACTGTGGCCCTCCAATCCCGAACTGGGGCCCCCAATCCCTATCCACAGCCTCCATGGCCGCCGTGGCCCCTCAATCCTGACCCACGGACCCCCCCCGGCCACTGGAGCCCCTCAATCCTGAACCCACTGCCCCCCACCAGCCACTGGTACCCCCCAATCCCCACCCGCAGTCCCCCATGTTTGCTGGGGCCCCTCAATCCTGACCCACTGCCCCCCATATCTGCTGGAACCCTCCAATCCTGACCCGCTGCCCCCCATGCCCGCCGGGGCCCCCCAGTCCCGACCCTCTGCCCCTCATGTCCACCGGTTTCCTTCAACCCCGACCCGCTTCCCTCCACGGCTGCTGGGGCCCCTCAATCCCAACCTGCAGGCCCTGGCTCTGCTCCCCACCCTGGGGATATTTGACCCCCCCGGATTTCCCAGCCCCCCACTTACTTGCGGAGGTGGGCCAGGATGTAGCGCAGGGTGGCGTAGTTAGGTGGGGGCAGGCTCTGGACCAGTTCGGCCAGGCGCAGCACCCGCTCGGCGCCGGCCGGGAGCTCTGTGGGGAGAAGCGACGTGGCTCTGCAGCTGGACGAGATGGGGGCACGGGGGCCCCAGGGCTGCCCCCACCCCGGAGTCTGTGGGCGCTGGGCACAGGGGAAGCCCCGCAGGGGGGGCTGGGCACAGGGGAAGCCCCGCGGGGGGGAGGGGCTGAGCACAGAGGAAACCCAGCGATGGGGCTGGGCACAGGGGAAGCCCCGCAGGAAGGGGCTGGGCACAGGGGAAACCCTGCGGGGGGGAGGGGCTGGGCACAGGGGAAACCCCGCGGGGGGGAGGGGCTGGGCACAGGGGAAACCCCGCGGGGGGGAGGGCTGGGGGGGGGGTGGCAGGTCCTTACTGACGGCAGCCACGAAGGCGTCGAAGAGGGCGAAGGGCACCAGGGGCTCGGGCAACTCGCGGAAGAAGAGCTTGAGGGCGCCGGTCACCACGTGGACGTCGTCCCACTCGGGGTCCGCCAGGCTCAGCCGCTCCTCTGGGGGACACGGGTGGGTCAGCCCTGGGGGGTGCAGCGTGGGGGGGCACCACGAGGGGTGCAGGGCCGGGCCCGGCTGAGCTGGAGAGACCGAGCCAGCCCCATGGGTAGCACGCGCCCAGAGTGTGAAATATGGGGGCCACTGCACCCCCCCACCCACTGCACCCCTAGGTCATGGACACCCCCAGGTCCCCCTCACACACGGGCACCCCCATGTCGAAAGCCCCCTGCCCCCTGAGCACAGCGTGACCCGCTGGCAATGCCAGGCACCCCACAGGAGGAGGGGACACGTGCATGGTGCCCACCCGGCCCGGCTCTACCTTGGCACGGCTGCTCCGGGAAGACATAGCGCCCATCCGAGGTCACTGCCCGCTCTGCAAAAGAACACGCCCATCACGACCCCGCCCTGGCTGGCAGCCCCACGGGCCGAGGTTATGGGGAGGTGGGGCACTGCAGCCCCAGGGCAAAGGCCAAGGGCCATGGTGAGGGGCGGTCACCTCCCTGCAGGGAGCAGCTTCTAGGGCAGCTGCCCACCCCCCACCCCGGCCCCGGGCTCAGACGCTCACCCCGGTCGACGGCAAAACGCAGCTTCTGGATCACGGCCAGGTTCCCACTCACCCGGTAGATCCCGTCCGCATCGAGGCCTGCTGGGGCCAGGGAGGGAGGGGTGAGACCCTGCTTGGGGCAGTTATGACCCCCCCACCCCCACGGAACCCCGTGTGCCCCCCGCCTGCTCCCCGCCCCTGCTCACAGCTCTGGGTGCTCCCCACCCACCCCTCAGACCCTGTTCAGGGCTCCATGTGGCGCCCCACGTGCCCCTGCTCAGAGCTCCGTATGCCCCCTGCCCCCCCCCAGAGCTCCCTCCGGGTACTCCTCACCCAGCCCCCAAACGCTGTTTGGAGCCCCATGTGTCCCCTGCCCCCTCATCTCGCTCAGAGCTCCGTGTGCCCCCCCACCTACAACTCCGTTTGGAGCGGGCGTGCCTACCCCAGGCCCTGCTCGGAGCCCCGTGTTCCCCCCCACCTGCCCCAGGTCCCGCTTGGAGGTCTCATGGGGGAGCATGCCTGCCCCCTGTCTGAGGTCTCTTCCCCCTCCCCAGGTGCTGGTGGCGCTGGCTGGGCATTGGGACACCCCGCATGGGAGGCCCGTGCAGAAAGACACCCCCGAATGGCTCTGTCCCAGGGAGGGAGGGGCTCCACGCTGGGGGGGCCTGGCATGCCGGGCACCTGCCCGCGGGGCTCCTACCTCTCTTCTCCACAGCCTCAACGCAGAGCCGGACAAAGCGGGGCACTGTGTCTTTCTCCCGCTGGCACAGGGCGTCCAGCCGGCAGCCAAAGACCTGGTCTGGAGAGAGGACAGGGGTGGGCGCCAGGCTGGATCAAGGGCCCTCAGGGGGGCAGAAACAGCCGGGGGGGGCCTGCTCTCACCTCAAGGGCTGCCCAGCCCGTCCCTTTGCCCCACCAGGGCTGTGGGCAGAGCTGCAATCCCAGCAGCTGGCCACTGGGGGTGCTGGGGGCACCAAGTTTGGGGGGGGTGAAAAGGGGAGGCTGGGGGTCCAGAGCTCCAGGGTCCAGCGGGGGAGGGAGGCCGGGCTGAGTGTGGGGAGGGGCAGTTTTTACAAATATGCAGATTGCCTTATTAAATAATTTGCATCTAATGTCCCCTAAGGCCATGCAATCCTGTATCAACAGGAGTGGTACATAGCATACGGGGTCCCCACCTTGATTGAGCCCCTTCTTCTGCGACTTCTGCCATGGTGGGAGAGCAGGGGGTGGGTTACAGAGGGGCTGGGGGAGATGAGGAGCAGGGGGTGGGGGGGTTGTGGGGGTGCAGGGGATGGGGGAGATGGGGTGGAGGTATGGAGCAGGGGGTGGGGAAGGGGTACTGGGGATGGAGTGTGGGGAGTTGTGACAAAGTGGGACTGTTCTTAATGATCCCTCTGAATACCGTAGGGGTGCCTCAGTTTCCCCCATGCATTTCTTAAGTCTCTAGATGGTGGGATAAGGGGGTGTGATTGTTGCAGAGCAAAGGGCCAAGGTCCATAAATGGCGACACTCTGTCTCCTGGCAACTGATGGCCTGGGCCCTTCCCCCCTGCAAGGTGAGAGCTGAAGGGTGGGAGAACAAAGGAATCCGGTGACCTCCTGGCCCAGGAAAGGGACAAAGCCCAGAGGAGGGGGGGCTGGAGAGAGTTTCAGTTTGGGGGCCGGCTGGGACACGGAGTGAAGGGGAGTGAAGGGCAGACGTGGTTGTCTGGCTCACTGCCCCCCAAAATGGACCCGGCTGAGGGGTCTGGTTCTCTGCACCTACAAGCTCTGCTTTAGGCCATGTTCCTGTCATCTAATAAACCTTCTGTTTTACTGGCTGGCTGAGAGTCCCGTCTGACTGCGGAGTCGGGGGGCAGGACCCTCTGGCTTCCCCAGGACCCCACCTGAGCGGACTCGCTGTGGGAAGCGCAGGGAGGGGCAGAGAAGGCTGAATGCTCCGAGGTCAGACCCAGGAAGGTGGAGCAGGGGGAGCTGTGTGTCCTGCAGACAGGCTGCTCCTGGAGAGGAGACTTCCCCAGAGTCCTGCCTGGCTTCATGGGGAGCAGTCCCAGAGCATCGCCCAGGGACTCCGTGACAGGGGTGCAGGGAATGGGGTACAGGGAGATGGGGGGCAGGGGGTGCAATGGGGGAGGGGGTCTCCACCTCCGATGAGCCCCTTCTGCAGGCTCTGCAGCGGTGGGTCAGGGGGTGCAGGGGGAATGGGGGACAGGGAGCAGGGGGGATAGTAGGCAGGTGGATGGAGGAGATGGGGTGGAGGTACGGAGCAGGGGAAGGGGTACAGGGGAGGGGGTGCAGGGAATTATGGGGTGATGGGATACAGGGGGGTGGGGGGCAGGGGGTCCCCACCTCGGATGAGCCCCTTCTCCTGCAGGCTCTGCAGCGGGGGGCGTTTGACGATGAAGCGCCGGAGTTTGCTCTTGACCCGCTTCCTCTCGGTGCTGTCCGGGCGGCAGGTGGCACCTGGAGGGGGGCAGAGGGGGGTGAAGCAGCCAACGAGCCCCCCAGGCCCGTCGCCCCCCCCCGCGCCAAGGCCAGCCCCCTCCCCCCCTGCGGCCGGCGGGCACCTACCGGAGGATTTCCAGCTGTCCTTTGGCCTCAGCCCCTCGTCCTCCTCGTCCCCGCTCAGCTCCCCCAGCTCAGAGCTGCCGGCCCGGCGCAGCACGTAGCCCGGCTCGTCCAGGGGGTTCTCCCGGTCCTGGGGCGCAGGGGGACACGTCAGGCAGGGGAGCAGCCAGCGGGGGGGGGGGCAATGCGACGGGGGATGGGAACCACTCCCAGCCACACAAGGGGATGGAGGGGGAGGGGCAGTGTGCTGGGCATTCCCCACATTCGGGGCAACCCAGGGCTGGGACAGCAGGTCGGGCCAGAGGGGCAGAGCCCAGGGCTGGGCTGGCAGGGGCTGCGGGTCGGGAGTGAGGGGCACCAGCAGAGCTGGGCGGGGGGAGCCCCGGGCTGGGCTAGCAGGGGCTGTGGGTCGGGAGTGAGGGGCACCGGCAGAGCTGGGGGGGCAGAGCCCAGGGGCTGCGGGTCGGGAGTGAGGAGCACCAGCAGAGCTGGGCGGGGGGAGCCCCGGGCTGGGCTAGCAGGGGCTGTGGGTCGGGAGTGAGGGGCACCGGCAGAGCTGGGGGGGCAGAGCCCAGGGGCTGCAGGTCGGGAGTGAGGGGCACTGGCAAAGCAGGGGGGAGGTCAGCAGGGGGCAACTCCTTTATCCCCTCCTGTCTCCAGGTTTCCCATGGGTGGGGGCCCCCAATACCGAGGCCTGGGCCGCGTTAACCCTTTGCCCGCTGGCACTCACCAGCCTACGGATGACGCCCTTGATAGTCTGGTGCCACTCCTGGATCTCGGCCTCGCTGTCCGACTGCAGCAGGAACTCGTTGCCAGTCACTGTGCGGAGCTGCCGGGGGGACATGGGCAGGTCAGGGGGCCAGGCAGGGGCAGGCCCCCGTGCCCCCCCCCCCGCAAGGCCCCCTGTGGGGAGAGGGGGCTGGTCTAGAGGCAGGTCAGGGGCCAGGCAGGGATGCCCAGACTCTGCAGGGCCTGGGGGGGGCATCTGGCGCCTGGGGGGACAAGAAGCCACCCCCCCATGGGCAGTTGAGGAGAGCATCTCCCAGGCTGCTCTGGGGACAGGGACCGTGGGGTGCAGGGGTCCAGGAGCCCCGGAGCTCAGCGGTGGGGCCAGGGTGGGACACTGGGTGCCGGGGGAGGTTCTGGGTCCCTGGGGGGGAGTGTTGCTGGGTCCCTGGGGTGGTTGCTGGGTCCCTGGGGGGGCATTGCAGGGTACCAGGGGAGGTTCTGGGTCCCTGGGGGGGGGGTGTGGCTGGGAGCCGGGAGGGTTCTGGATCCCTGGGGGGGTTCTGAGTCCCTGGGGGGGCATTGCAGGGTACCAGAGAAGGTTCTGGGTCCCTGGGGGGGGGGACATTGAAGGGTGCCAGGGAAGGTTCTGGGTCCCTGGGGGGTGTTGCTGGGAGCCGGGGGGGTTCTGGGTCCCTGGGAGGGTGTGGCTGGGAGCTGGGGGGGTTCTGGGTCCCTGGGGGCGTGGCTGGGAGCTGGGGGGGCATTGCAGGGTGCCAGGGGAGGTTCTGGGTCCCTGGGAGGCGTGGCTGGGACCCAGGGGGGGTTGCTGGGTCCCTGGGGGGGCATTGAAGGGTGCCAGGGAAGGTTCTGGGACCCTGGGGGGCGTTGCTGGGAGCTGGGGGGGGTTCTGGGTCCTTGGGGGGGCGTGGCTGGGAGCCGGGGCTCCCCCCACACTCACGTGGATGACGTTCTTCTTGCTGGACATGTCTCGTGCCCGTTCCAGCACCGCGCCCCGCAGGTCCACGCTGCTCTCAGGCCTGCTGCTGGCGGGTCTCTGGGGGGCGAGGGGAGGGGGCGTCAGGGCCGCAGCCACGGGCATTGCTCAGCCATGGGGTTGCTGGGGGGGGGCCCTGGGCCTTGAGTACCCCCTGGGCTGCAGCGTGGGCTCGCACAGGCGGGGCCTGGGGGGCAGTGCGGTCCCTCCCCAGGCAGCTCCCATCTCCTGGGGTCTGGGACAGGTGTGACACCCCCCCGTCCCCACTCACCCCCCCCCCCAGCCCCCCACTCACCCAGCTGGTGTGGGCCGGGCCCTTGAGATCCTTGTAGAAGACGAGGCTGTTCCCAGCCAGCACCACCCAGGAGATGCCCCAGCTCTTCCTGCCAGAGAGAGGGGGCTGAGCCCAGCTGGGACAGCCCCCAAGAGCCCCCCCGCCCCTTGCTGCCCTGGAACTTCCCACCCCCCAGGAGCCCCAGCTCCCCCCCGCCATGCCCTGAACTCCCCCTTCCTTGGGCTCCGAGGTTCAGCTGAGAAAGGCCCCTTTGTCCCTTCATGCCCAGGACGTCCCTTGTCCAAACCCCTGGGCTGTGAGAGGCCGAGCGGCTCCCCGCGCCCCGCCGGAGAGGGGGAGCCACGGCGAGGCCCCCGCCACAGGGACCCCACCTCCTGTCTCCCCCCCGCCGCCTCTCCCCGCCACAGGGATTCCCCCTCCTGCCCCCCTGGGTGCCTCCCCCCACCACAGGGACCCCCCCTCCTGCCACCCCAGGATGCCTCCCCCTGCCACAGAGACCCCCCCTCCTGTCTCCCCCAGGACTCCTCCCCCCACCACAGGGACCCCCCCTTCTGCCCCCTAGGATGCCTCCTCCCGCCACAGGGACCCCCCCCTGCCCTCTAGGATGCCTCCCCCCACCACAGGGACCCCCCTCCTGCCTCCCCAGGACATCTCCCCCCCACCACAGGGACCCCCCATCTCCCCCAGGATGTCTCCCCCCACCACAGGGATCCCCCCTCCTGCCCCCCAGGATGCCTGACACTTGCTGCAGGGACCTCCCCCACCACCACCACGTACCTGAGTTTCCGGCCCCCCTCTGCAATCTTGGTTTTGTTCAGCTGCCCAGCCTTCTCCACCTCCTGCCGTGGGGAGAGTTGTCAGCCCCCCGACCCCTCACAGCCCCTGCCCCCCACAACCCCCCCACCCCCCACAGCCCCTGACCCCCACTCCCTCCCTCTCCTCCACAGCCCCCTGCTCAACCCCACCCCTCACCCCCCACAGCCCTGTCCCCCACTCCCTCCCCCAGACCTGCCCAGGCCAGTACCCCCTGGCCTGAACCACACGGTGGGGGACCCAGGCTGCAGCCAGCTCTTGGGAATCGAATCCGTTTGGGGGTGACCAAGGGGATGGGGGGCAGGGCCCATTCACACACACCCCGGCCTTGGGAGCTGCTGGCTGGGAGTTTCCTGTGCAGTCAGCACATGGGGGCCCAGGGGAGCAGGAGGGGGCTGGGGATTAACTCACATGGGGTAAGTCAGAGGGGTGAGGGGGGCAGCCCCCGGGGGAAGTGGTGGGGGGACCGGTCCCCACCCAGTCCTCAAAGCTGGGCTGGGAGCGATTCCTGCGGTGAGACACCTGCAGAAAGAGTGAGAGAGCAGGGGAGATGGGTCACTGCCTCCCAACTCCCTGCCCCCCCACCCAGCCCCCCAACACCCTGCCCCCACCTACCGGCCCCCCAACTCCCTGCCCCCCCACCCAGCCCCCCAATACCCTGGCCCCCAACAACCAGCCCCCCACACCCTGCCTCCCTACCCTTCCCCCAACAACCAGCCCCCACAACCTTCCCCCCACCATGCCCCCCAATACCCCCCACTCTGCCCCCCACCATGCCTCCTGAATACCTTGCCCCCCACACCCTGCCCTGAATACTCTGCCCCCCAACATCCTGCCTCCTGAAAGAGGATGCGGGATTTGCATGGGGCTCCCCCCCCCGAATGCTAACCCATGCCCTAAACACACTGTCTCCCTGAGACAGAACATGGGGCTGCTGCCCCAGACAGCCTCCTGCCCCCCCCAGAGCCAAGGACCCACCCCCCATGCACCCTGCGGCCCCAGAGACAGAACAGTCCAGACACCCTTCTCCTGACAAGCGGCCCCCGAAGACGTGGCCCGAGGACCAGCCCTGCCACCAACACACCAACCCCAGAGAAACAACTCAGGCGCTGCCCCTAGCCCCCCCCCACGGCCCCGGCCCCCTGCGGGCATCTCACCTTGGGCACACGGGATTCCGGCAAGATCATGGATTTGGTGTAGCCGAGCCGGCCGGCCTGGACGCCGTCCCCGCCCTGCGTCAGCGTCTCCCCCGGGTCGGCGGCTGCCGGGGGCTCGGGGCTCAGAGCCTCCACGGGGAGCAAACTCTGCAGGGGAGAGGGGAGCGAGTCAGGGAGTGCCCCCCAACCCACAGCATGGTGATGCCCCTCACTCCCGAACCGCAGCCCCCTGCTAGCCCAGCCCTGCCCCCCACCAGCTCTGCCGGGGCCCCTCCTGACCTGCACTGCTCCTGGTACTGTGTTCCTGGGACACTGTCGTAGCAGGAGACTCCTGGGTTTTGCCCACGGCCCACCCAGCTCCCTCCCCTCCCTGGCGTGCTTCATTAGAGCAATTAGTGCTCAGCTATCTCAGGCACCTGGCGGGCAGCCCGGGTGCTTGGCTAAGCCAGGCCAGGGCACAGGAGGCCGGGCAGTACACCAGTCCAGGGGGACAATGGGGCAGCCCACCCCCACCGTCTCCCTACCATCTCCCGGTGGCGCCGTGGAGGTTTCCAAGACTTGTCGCCCGTCTCCCGGTTGTAGAAGTAGCTGCGGCCGGTGCTGGAGTCGAGGTGGCGCTCCCAGGTGTCCAGCACCTGCAGCGGGGGGCCGCTGGGGTTGGGGGGCTCCCCCCGCACCTGCTTTATCTCCTCCAGGTTGCAGTAAATCGGGGGCTCCTCCATGGTGGCTCCAGAGGGTGGACCCTGCAGGGCATGAGGCGGGGGGCACTGGTTACTATCAAGGCTGCTGCCCCCAGGGGCTACAGGAAACCCCACTCCAATGTCAGAGTTGGGGGTGCACAGTCAGAGAGAATCCAGCCTGCTTGGGGGCAGAGGGTCCAAAGTTCCTCACAGAGCCCCAAGGAGGGGCTGTGGGTCGGGAGCGAGGGGCACCGGCAGAGTTGGGGGGCCAGAGGGAGCCTGGCAACTGGTAGCAGGGCCCCCCCCCTGGAAGGATCAGCTGGAGGTGCTGGGACAGACCAGGTGACCCTGCTGGCTCGGAAAAGAGACAAAGCCCGGGGGGGAAGGGGTGTCGGGGGGGTGGGCAGCTGGAAGGGGTCTGTCTCCTTGGTTGGGACATGGGGGGAGGGCCCTGGGCTCTGGCTCCCCCCCACCCGATGCACTTTGCTGAGACTCCCTGGTAGGTGCTAACCAGCTCCGTCTTACGCTGGGTCCCAGGCGACTAACAACCCGTCTGCGTCGCCCGCTGGCTGGGAGTCACTGCCGGCTGCGGGTGGGGGGCAGGGCCCTTGGGCGGGGTGTCAGGCTCCCCCGGGGGGGACTCGCTGCAGGGAGCTCACGGGGTGACTGAGCCGGCTCCTTGCCCGGGGGGAGTGAGCCCCGAGGGGAGACCCCTCCCCAGAGTCCTGGCCAGCTTCATCCAGAGCAGGTGCTGAGCACCGGGCCTGGGACCCCGCGACACATGGTCCCGCCCAGCCCCCCGCCCTCCCCCGGCTCTGGGCGAAGCCGAGAAACTCTTGCTTAGGCAAGGTTTGGAACGGTTTCCCCAGAGCGGCTTGGAACAATGCCAGGGGCGCTGAGCCGCCCGTCAGCTGGTGCCCCCGGCTCCCTGCCCCCTCCTGAGCCCCCGGCTCCCTACCCCTTGCTGTGCCTGCTCCACCCTGCCACTTCCTGTGCCCCCCACTGTCCCCACCCCCATACCCCAGGCCCCCTCGTCCCTGCTCAGCCCCTCTGCCCCCTATCCTGTGCCTCTCTGCACCCGGTTCCCTCCCCGCAGTGCCCTTCCTCCCGCCCCATGACCATCTCCTCTCCCTCCTGCCCCCCCGCTGCCCGCCCTCCCCCAAGTCCCACGCGGACACTCACCCCTTGCTGCTGCTGCTCAGCCCGTCAGTCCGCCCCCCCCCTTCCCGGGGGGGCAGCTGAGCACTCAGCCCCTGCCCCCAGCAGTAGCTGGGCCTGTAGCTCTTGGGGAGCTGAGCCTGAAGTGTTGCTCCAGGCCGCAACCCATGGGGCAGCCCCTCCCACAGCTCACCCCACATCCTGCGGGTTAGCACAGCCCCTGCACCTACACTTCCCTCCCTGTGGTCAGAGAGAGGAAGAAAGAGGAAGGCGGGTGGGTGGGATGGGGGAGGCTCCTACATGAACCCAAGGCCAGGGCCAGGCACCAGGGAGCCCAGGGCTGGGCTAGCAAGGGGCTGGGGGTCGGGAGTGAGGGGCCCCTGCAGAGGTGGAGGAGTAGCGCTGGGATAGCAGGGGGCTGCCCACGTGCTGTGGGACTTCTCCAGCCCTGCCCCGTCTGCTCTGGGTGGGTGATGTGGAGAAGGGAGGGGCAGGGCGGGGGAGCCAGATGCATATGCCCCACCCTTGCACCTCCCCCAGGAGGCCATACTTACCCCAGGGGGGCTGGCCCCCTGCCGCACCGGCTCCGGGCACCGCTCCTGCTGGCATCTGGGGACGGGCGCGTCACTGCCGGGGCTCTGGGCCAGGCCGGTGGCGCTGACGCTCCTGCTGACGGGGTGGGCCAGGCCGAGCTGGGGGCCGGGGTCCCAGGCTGGCAGGCTCAGGCTGTGGCAGGAGTAGTGGCCAGGCGGGGCTGGGCAGCTGGACAGGTCCTGGAGGGATCGGTACCGTGGCTGCAGGCCTGACAAGGGGAGAGAGCAACTGGGTCAGAGCCCCTGTTGTGCTGGAGGGCAGCAGCGGGAGGGGAGGGCGCGTCTTGGCTTGTGAACAGCACCTGGGGCTGACAGAGGGTCCCCCACCGCTCAGCTGAGAGCCTAGATGCAGCCTCCCCACCCCCCAGCTCCAGGCATGATCCCACTGGCCCCCTGGCTTCACAGCTCATCCGACAGATACCTGCCCTAGCGCCCCGTCCTGAGCCCCCCTACCCCGCTCCCTGCAGCCCAGCGCCCCCCGCTGAGCCCCCCCCACTCCCTGCAGCCCAGCACCCCCTGCTGAGCCCCCCCACTCCCTGCAGCCCAACACCCGCTGCTGAGCCCCCACACCCGCTCCCTGCAGCCCAGCGCCCCCTTGTGACGAAGCGGGACTGTTCTTAATGTTTCCTCTGAATAATGTGGGGGTGCCTCATTTTCCCCTAGGCAGTTCTTAAGTATCTAGGGAGTGGGGTAAGGGTGTATGATCATTGCAGAGCCCTAGAGGGCAGGTGTGTGCAGGGGTCTGGACACAGAGAATGGCCGACACCCTGTTTCCTGGCAACTGATGGCCTGGGCCCTTCTCCCCTGCACGGTGAGAGCTAAAGGGTTGGAGAACAAAGGAATCCGGTGACCTCCTGGCTCGGGAAAGGGACAAAGTCCAGAGGAGGGGGGGCTGGAGAGAGTTTTCAGTTTGGGACTGGCTGGAGAAGGGCAGACGTGGTTGTCTGGCTCACTGCCCCCCAGAATGGACCCGGCTGAGGGGTCTTGTTCTCTGCACCTACAAGCTCTGTTTTAGACCATGTTTCTGTCGTCTAATAAACCTTCTGTTTTACTGGCTGGCTGAGAGTCCCGTCTGACTGCGGAGTTGGGGGGCAGGACCCTCTGGCCCCCCCGGGACCCCGCCTGAGTGGACTTGCTGTGGGAAGCGCACAGAGGGGCAGAGGACGCTGAATGCTCCGAGGTCAGACCCAGGAAGGTGGAGCCGGGTGAGCTGTGTGTCCTGAAGACAGGCTGCTCCCAGAGAGGAGACTTCCCCAGAGTCCTGCCTGGCTTTGTAGGGAGCAGACCCAGAGCATCGCCCAGAGACTCCGTGACACCCCTGCTGACCCCCCCCCACGTACTCCCTACAGCACAGTGCCCCTTAGCACCACCCTGGGGCACTGGTGTCAGCGCTGACTGCCAGGGGAGAGCCCCCTGCCCCACTCCATGTAGCACAGAGCCCCCCAGCGCCACACTGGGGCCAGCCCTGACTGCCAGGAGACAGCGACTCCTGCTGAACCCCCTGTGACAAAGCAGGAATTTTGTAACATTTCCATGAAGCCTGTGTGTGCCTCAGTTTCCCCCTGTGCTGCCCTGTTCCCCAAAGGGCTGTTTGCTCCCAGGGAAGGCAAAGAAGTGGAGATATGGGTGGCGCCCAGCTGGCCCGGCCTTAATCCCAGGAGCAGTTGAGAAGACAATGCCCATCCAATTACCCAGACACTGATACCTAGCAACAAAGGACAGAGATCTGGGTCCCGCCTGTCCGCAGTGGGGCTGAGCAGCAGCTCCAGAGAGAGGTGAGGTGGGGGAGAAGGGCTGGCTACTGGGGGGAGGGGGCTCTGAGCAAGGAGCTCGGGTGGACAGAGAGTCAGAGCTGGAACAAGGGGGTTCCCCACAGCCTGGCTGGGTGCTCGGCTGCCCAGAGCTTTCATCCCTCAGCGCTAGCCCAAGGCTTCCCGGGCCAGGTTCCAGGTGACATACACCTGGCTGCCTGGCCCCACTGTGCGAGCTCCCCTGCAGCTGCCGGGCGAGGGGTACCGAGCCCTCAGAGCGGACAAGTCGCCCTCAGGGGTCTGTCTCGCTGGCAGAGCTCCTGGCGGGGCACAGGGGGGCTGACGGCCAGGGGTCCTGTCTAAAGAGGCGGAGAAGCCGCGTGGGAGATCCTGGAAGGAGAGCGAGACCCCGAGGGGGTCTGGGTCCTCCCAGAGACCGGTCCAAAGCTGGGGCTGTAGCCCTGATCCTGTGGATCTGTGACACCCCCAGCCCGGTCCCTGCAGCCCATAACCCCTCGTGCCACGCTGGGAGGGGAGAGAGCCCCCTGCTGAGCCCTCACCCGGCTCCCTGCCAGACACTCACCCGGGGATGGGTGCTGCCCGGTGCCAGCGGCTGCGAGCAGCGTGGCGCTCAGCCACGGGCCACCCTCCACGCGAGGGCCCACCTCCGCCACGTAGGTGGCCGGCACAAAGATGGGCCGTGCCCTCCGGGGATCGCTGAGCCGCCGCACCTGCCACCAGTCCTCATTGGACTTGTGGAGCAGCTGGAAGCATTCGCCTTCAGCGATGGCCACCTGGCGCCCGTCCTCCGCCTCGTACTGGTAGTCGTAGAGGGCTCGCAGCGCCACGGCCGAGGGGGAGCCTGGCGAGGGGCTGGCCCGGCGCCAGGACCGGCCTTCCAGCCGCCACCGCCCTGACAGCATCTCAGCGAGGGGGAGAGCGGCTGGCCGCCCTGTGCGCGCCACGAGCCCAGCCCAGCCGGGGTCCAGCACCGTCATCTGGAAGGAGAAGGCAGGGACCAGGCTGAGACACGAGGCGTCGGCCCCAGTGGCACGGGGGAAGGGGGACCAGCTGGCTCGGGATGTGGGGAACGGGGGCTTTCCCCTCTGGGACGCACGGTGCTGGTGCGTGCCCAGGCGGCCTGGCCTGCTCCTCCCGCTGGCCCCAGACCTCCTTGCTTCAGGCCCGCTGCTGGACTGGCAGGGGCAGCTCCCATGGGGGCGCTGTGGAGACTGGGACATGGCTGCTTGCCCTGTCGGCCCAGAGAACATGTCCAAGCCAGGGCTCAGTGCCCTGGTAGCGGCCAGCGGGTTAGGCCACGTGGCTACAGGAAGCCCAGATGCTGCTACAACAGGAAGCCAGCCAGCTCTGCGGCTTTCCAGCCAGTGGCTCATCGCAGACGGCCACATACAGCTCAGGGTGACTGGCTCTGCCAAGGGCGGGGGAGGCAGGGCCTCCGCATGTCTCCCCTTCCCTGGCCAGGCAGCCTTGGGCAGAGGCCCCAGAGCCCAAACCAGCAACTGTATGGTGGAGACACAGCCCTGGGGATCCCCCCCATCCCCTGGGTAACTCCCACATTTCCCCCGGGGTGGGACATTGAGATTCAGATTCCCGTATGGGGGGCATCTTTCAGGCCCCTTCCTCCCCCCATCTGCCCCGGGGATGGAGGTGGAGCCGAGAACTGGCATGGCAAGGGGGCTCGGCCCATGGGTCCGTTCCACGTGCCCAGAGTCACGGGGCCTACACGGGGCTGGGCAGGGGAGGGGGCCAGCTGCTAGCTGAACTGAAGGAGAGGACGTGGCCAGGAGGGACTTCAGGCCCCGGGATGGGCTGGGCTGGAGGTGTTGGGGTGGCGCACAGGGACTCACCACCGCCAGGGTGCTGCCATGGGGCTGGCCTGCAGAACCTGGGGAGGAGAAGGAGAAAAGCAGGCACTGAAGGGTTAATGGTCTCCGGGCACCAGGGCGCTGAGCCGGGTGCATGTGTCACCAAGGGGCGAAGGCCGGGGCTGCGCTTACAAAGCTGGCATCCCTGCCAGCCCAGGTGCTCAAAGCCCTGTCAGCAGGTCAGCCTCACCCCACTGACAGAGTGGGAACCTGGGGCACAGGGTGTGGGGGGATGCCTCCAAGGCAGAGTTACCAGCAGAGCCAGGGGTGGAAACCAGGAGTCCTGACGCCCAGCTCCCCCGCTCTAACCACTAGATCCCCCCTCCCCTCTCAGAGCTGGGGATGGAACCCAGGAGTCCTGGCTCCTGATTGCCCATTCTGCATGTGACCATGGGGAGGGGGAGCCAGATACAGCATGCCTGTTGGGGTCTCCAGCGGCGGGACTGTTGTTTGCTCTGCCCCGCACGGGACCAGTCCACGCCCTCCCCTGTGCAGCCAAGAACCAAGGTGCCAGTTGGTACCTTGGAGGAGAATTAAGGACTGGAGTGACTGGCCAGGGGCCGGGTGGGGGTATGTGTGTGTTCTTGGTGCCCGTCTCTGAGATGCTCTGGCTGGGTGGAGGAGCAGCTGGGGGGGATTCTCTGGTCTTGGAGTCAGGGACCCCGAAAAGGCAGCCACTGGCCCAGCCTCACTCCCCTCCCCCTCCCCCCCGCCCTCAAGGCAGCACAAAGGACCTGGTTTTAATTGTTTTCTTATAGTCACCCTCCCGCCGGCGCGCAGAGCACAGGTACCGCATTTCCGCTCGGTGACGGGCACCGGCTTCCTGTGAGCCGAGCTGCTGCGTGAGCAGAGTGAGTCTCTGTCTCCAGTGCCCTGGGGCGCAACCCCTGCTCAGCACAGATGGGAAGGAGGGAACTGGGGGGGGGGGAGACCCATGTGGAATAAAACAGTCGTGAGAGGAGAGTCCCATTCCCTCTGACCCACCTCCCTGCGGGGGGGCCTCATCAGACTCCACCGCACCCCTAGGCCAAACCTCAATTTGACATGATGCAGCTAGCTCTGGGTGGTGCCCCTACATTGCAGGCAGCGATGAGGATTAACAGCCCTTCAAGCCTCTGCATCCCCCAGGCCCTCTTGCTTCTTTATCACTGATTCCAAAATATGCCATGCCCCCCCCCACCGCTTGGCCAGGGGGCTATTCCCCAGAGACCCCTTCAATTGAGTCACTTTGGGGGAGCGCATCTGACAGCCAAGCCTCGGTCAATTACCCCCCTCCTCTGTTCAGTTCTGTCCCTTCCCCTCACCCCGAAGCTGCGTGTTCTGAAATGGACTCTCCTTGGCACATCGCCGGTTAAACAGGACCCTCGGCCCGCGCGCAAAACCCGAAAACGCAGCCCCTGCGGCTGAGGCGCTGAGCAAACAGCAGCCAAATCCAACGGGAGGTGCAGGGAGGCCTCGGACAATCAGAGACGCACCAAGTGAGAGGGAGGGAGGCTGCTGTGAGGATGGGATATAGGGCAATGATCCAGGAGATCAGGGTTCCTCTGCCGCTGACTCGCTGGTGACCTTGGGCAAGTCATTTCATCTACCCCGTGCCTCAGTTTCTCCATCTGGGAAATGGGGATCCGCGGCTCCCACAAACAACACACCTGGATTTTCCTCCTTCTCTCTCTTACCAAGTGCGAGCCCCCTCGTTTGCCGATGGGCGCTGGGTGTTGGGAAGCCTGGGGCCTCGTCCTAGGGCTGCCACTTCTGAGGTACAAAAACATGGGACAGGCGGGGTGATCCTGAGCCCCTAAAACTGGACAGCCGGCAGCGTGAGCCACGCAAGGACCCTTGCACATTTCCCAGACAGCTACCTCCAGAAATGGCCCCTCCTGGGAAAATCTGGACAGATGGCAGCTCTGCCTAGTCCACCCCTTTCGACCGTTCCCAGGAGTATAGAGTCCCACCTACCACCCCTCTGTTTTATTCTCCGTCCCTGCAGCCAGGACAGCTGGGGTTAGACTGGGTGGCTCCCCCAGATGTTGTTTTGAAAGCTGAATTTCCTTGCGGGCCAGGGGCGGTGTGGAGACAGACAACATGTGGTTTGAATCGCCTGCTCAGCACCTTTCCTCTTGCAAAGTTGTGCCTCTGACAACCTACAGTTGTGCGTGGCCCCAGCCCGGCAGTGGCCCTGTGTGGTTCCAGCCAGATGATGGCCGTGCGTGGCCCCAACCCGGCGGTGGCCGTGCGTGGCCCCAGCCCGGCAGTGGCCGTGCATGGTTCCAGACGGATGATGGCCATGTGTGGCCCCAGCCCGGCGGTGGCTCTCGGCACGTGTATGGGATGCCCAGGTAACAGTACCTGTGTTGCTTCGACAGGGGTTTTCTCACTGACGTATGCTCTAGGGGGGAGCCTTGCAGAGATGCCCCCCTCCCCATGTCTCTTTCTAGGGAGTCCCATGGCTCTGAGCAGCATCTCACAAGCACTTCAGCCCTAGCACGGCGGGCAGCCTGCGACTGGTGAGCCCCCCGCCAGCGCCAGGAGCTCGGGTACCTTCTCCCTGGCGAAGAGGCTGGGCAGAAAAGTCCTTCCCCACCCCATTAGGCCCCTTACCTGGCCGCTCACTGTTCAGTCGCTCCCCACACCGGAGCAGGGACCTCCTGCAACTTTGCTGGCGGCTTCTCAGCAGCCGCTGCCAGAGGAGGAGGGTCCTGGGACAGCTCGGCCCACGTCAGCAGCTGCAGTCACACCTCCCCGGCCGGCCGTGTGACAGGCAGCCAGGGCTGGCCCTGGGCACAGAGCTTGGCTGTCTGCTGGGGGCACCAGGGCTCCTGGGTTCTATTCCTGGTTGTGGGCAGGAGCGGGACCTAGTGGATGAGAGCGGTGAGAGGGGCTGGGTGTCAGGACTCCTGGGTTCTATTCCTGGTTGTGGGAGGGGAGCGGGACCTAGTGGATGAGAGCGGTGAGAGGGGCTGGGTGTCAGGACTCCTGGGTTCTATTCCTGGTTGTGGGCGGGAGCGGGACCTAGTGGATGAGAGCGGTGAGAGGGGCTGGGTGTCAGGACTCCTGGGTTCTATTCCTGGTTGTGGGAGGGGAGCGGGACCTAGTGGATGAGAGCGGTGAGAGGGGCTGGGTGTCAGGACTCCTGGGTTCTATTCCTGGTTGTGGGCGGGAGCGGGACCTAGTGGATGAGAGCGGTGAGAGGGGCTGGGTGTCAGGACTCCTGGGTTCTTTTCCTGGTTGTGGGAGGGGAGCAGGACCTAGTGGATGAGAGCGGTGAGAGGGGCTGGGTGTCAGGACTCCTGGGTTCTATTCCTGGTTGTGGGAGGGGAGCGGGACCTAGTGGATGAGAGCGGTGAGAGGGGCTGGGTGTCAGGACTCCTGGGTTCTATTCCTGGTTGTCGGAGGGGAGCGGGGTCTAGTGGTTGGGGGGGGGGGCAGGGTGACAGATCTCCTAGGTTCTATTCCCAGTTCTGGGAGGCCATATGCTCTAGGAACAAGAACAGAGAACTGGATTCAGGACTCCTGGGTTCCATCTGTGGTTCTGTCACTGACTTGCAGGGTGAGCAGTGGGCGTTCTCCCTGCAGGCTGTGCCAGGGAAGGAGAAGCTATCCAGCGCCACGGGGTTAAGGCTTGAGCCGAGTGCACAGCAGGCGATGGAGTCCGGTGCGTATCGCTGCTGGTTGCTCTCTGTGCCACGCTGCTGCGGTTGGTCTGTGCGGTACCAGCTGGGTTAGCTGAGCTCTGGAGCACATGCTGGCCTCCTCACAACCGCAGTGAGCACCCTGGGGTGCTCCCAAGCACTGCGAGTCCGAGGGTTTGGGAGTCTCCATCCTCGTCCTGTCTGTTATGAAGGAAGCTGTTAGCCCCAAACTGAACTTTCCTGGATTTTCACAGCCCACAGCCAGAGGAAGGATGGGCCAGCAGTGGGGCACACGCATAACCTAGGTTCAATGCCCTGCTCTGGTGCCTCACTGGGTGACTATGGGCACGTCACTTAGTGTCTCTGTGCCTCAGTTTCCCTTCTGTGCACCGATGGGGCCAGATAAGGGTTAGACCCTAGACAGCTCGATCCAGCCCATTGTCCCTAGGAATGCCGTGAGCTCTCGACATCGTCCCATCGGTCGCCTACGTCAGATGTGCTATGACATCACCAGAGGCGGCACCCGCACGACGGGGCGAGATCGCACGTGAGGGCGAAGGCGTGTGCGAGCTCAGGAACGGCGGGCGTGTCCCGTGACGTCCCCCTGGCTTTCCCGCCGGGCCGCACACCCCTGCGAGGCTGCTCCCGTGATGTCACGGTGTGTGCTGGTGACATCACAATGCAGTGCAATGACGTTTCCATGACGGACGGCCATTTTGGATGCTGTAATGGGGGGCGGGGGTGTGAAATGGGATTAATGCGGGGGGGGGCGGTCTGCAGTGGGTAACCATAGTAACTGTGGCCAGCCCAGCCCCGTTCCCTGGTAACCATAGCAACCCCGGCCAGCCCCTCTTCTCCGGAACCGCCCTCCGAGCGCCCGTCTCGCGACACTTCCGCTCTGCGCCGCGGTGCATTGTGGGGCTCGTAGTTCCGCGGGCGGGGGCGGCGCTGGGGAGCGCGGCCGGCGGGACTACAGGCCCCACGAGGCAGCGCGGCGGCCGGCCCGGCGCGTCGTTGCATCAGCGGGCGGCGCGGCGCGGCGCGTGGCCGGGCGAGGATGCGGCTCTACCTGAGCGAGGGCAGCGCCCAGGGCCTCAAGGTGCTGGCGGCGGCCGGGGCCAGCGGGGCCCGCGTGCGGCTGGAGCGGGTCCCCCCGGACGGTGAGTGGGGCGGGGCGGGGCCCGCCCCCCCGAGTCCCTCCCGGCGCCCCCCCCGGGCTCCCCTCCCCGCCCCCAACCTGCCCGCCCCCCCCCCGGGCTCCCCTCCCCGCCCCCAACCTGCCCGCCCCCCCCCGGGCTCCCCTCCCCGCCCCCAACCTGCCCGCCCCCCCCCCGGCTCTCCTCCCGCCCCCAACCTGCCCGCCCCCAGCGCCCCCCCCGGGCTCCCCTCCCCTCCCCGCCCCCAACCTGCCCGCCCCCCCCCGGGCTCCCCTCCCCGCCCCCAACCTGCCCGCCCCCAGCGCCCCCCCCGGGCTCCCCTCCCCTCCCCGCCCCCAACCTGCCCGCCCCCCCCCCCCGGGCTCCCCTCCCCGCCCCCAACCTGCCCGCCCCCGCCCCCGGGCTCCCCTCCCCGCCCCCAACCTGCCCGCCCCCCCCCCCGGGCTCCCCTCCCCGCCCCCAACCTGCCCCTCCCCGCCCCCAACCTGCCCGCCCGCCCCCCCCCCGCCCCCAACCTGCCCGCCCGCCCCCCCCCGCCCCCAACCTGCCCGCCCGCCCCCCCCCCGCCCCCAACCTGCCCGCCCGCCCCCCCCCCGCCCCCAACCTGCCCGCCCGCCCCCCCCCCGGGCTCCCCTCCCCGCCCCCAACCTGCCCGCCCGCCCCCCCCCCCCGGGCTCCCCTCCCCGCCCCCAACCTGCCCCTCCCCGCCCCCAACCTGCCCGCCCGCCCCCCCCCCGCCCCCAACTTGCCCGCCCGCCCCCCCCCCCGGGCTCCCCTCCCCGCCCCCAACCTGCCCGCCCCCCCCCCCCCGGGCTCCCCTCCCCGCCCCCAACCTGCCCGCCCCCCCCCCCCGGGCTCCCCTGCCCGCCCCCCCCCCCCCGGGCTCCCCTCCCCGCCCCCAACCTGCCCGCCCCCAACCTGCCCG
The DNA here is from genome assembly GCF_965140295.1 of Lepidochelys olivacea. Classification (NCBI taxonomy): domain Eukaryota; kingdom Metazoa; phylum Chordata; order Testudines; family Cheloniidae; genus Lepidochelys; species Lepidochelys olivacea. The sequence goes on from NC_140430.1 coordinate 3,710,661, forward strand.
CCCCCCCCCCCCGGGCTCCCCTCCCCGCCCCCAACCTGCCCGCCCCCCCCCGGGCTCCCCTCCCGCCCCCAACCTGCCCGCCCCCCTCGGAACCGCCCCAGGGTCCTTCCCCGCCCCCAACCTGCCCGTCCCACTCCCAATCCCCCACCCCGGGCTCCCGGCCCCTCCTCCTGCCCCCAACCTGCCGGGCCCCTCCCCCGCACCCCTGGGCTCCCCCTCTCGCCCCCACAGGGCCCTCTCGGGCTCCTCCCTCGCACCCCCTCCTAACCCCCTTGCTCCCTCACCCCCCAGCTTCCCCACCTGCCCCCCCCCCCCAGACTCCCCTCCGCGGGCCCGGATCACCAAACTGCCACTTACCCGACCGTGCCTGGGACCCCAATGCCCATTCCCCCAACCACCCCAGTGTCCTGCCTCCCAATTCCCAGCCTTTTAGTGCTCCACTCCCCAGGCGGTCCTCCCCCCTTTCACCCCTTCCGGCCTGGGGCCCCCAGGGCTGCTGCTTCCTCCTCTTCCTACACGTCCTCCTGCCCCCCAGCACCCCTCCCATCCAGCCTCCTCCTGTTCCCCAGAGTACTGTGCCTCCCCCTCCCCCAGGATTACTCCTGGCCATGCCCCTGTGCCCCCTCCCCATGTCATCGCCCCTTTCCTCTTCCCTTTCTGCCCAGGGCACATCCCCTGTGCCCCCTTAGGAGACCTCCTCTCCTGCCCATGGCCCCCTCAGAGTTCTCCCCTCTTTTGCCCTGTTCCCCTCCCACCTGGAGCCCCCACAGGTCCTTGCCAGATGTGTCCTCTCATGGACCATCTTCTATGACCCCCTTCCCGATATCCCTAGGGACGCTCCTAGTGTCCTCTTCCCCTTTTCAGGGACCCCGTCTCTACTGCCCCTGTTTCCCTAGCCCCTTCTTCTCTGGGGTCACCTCCCTCAGGGCCCCCCCCAATCCCCCCCTTGTTGTGCCTTACTTCCCTCAGGGGCCCCGCCCCTCAGTCCTCCCCTCTCCCTAGGCCCTGGTCTTCTCCTTGGCTCATGCTCCAGTGCCCTAATGCCACGTGCCTTCCCCTCTGCAGGTCGCGTGGTTCCTTTCCTCACCCACCCACGGGTGCCAGCCCTGCACCTGGACAGCGGCACTTTCCTCTTCTCCCCAAATGCCATCTGTCAGTAAGTGTCCCCTGCTGGTTTCTGGGCTGGAGGGTCTCCAGCTAATTCACCGGAGGGTCAGCACTCCCTGAGCACACGCTGTCCAGCTGCTGGGTCAGTGCAGCTCCTAGGGTGACCAGACAGCAAATGTGGAAAATCAGGACGGGGTTGGGGGGTAATAGGAGCCTAGATAAGAAAAAGACCCTAAAATCGGGACATCAGGCCACCCTAGCCGCTCCTGGGAATGGTGCCCCCAATGGTGCCTGCTGCAGTCGGACAAGGAACTTGGCATCTTGCTGTTCTCGGGTCCTGCCCTGTTCTGGAGCAATCAGCGTTCGGGGCTGGATCCTGCCCCAGGATCTAGGGCCTAGCAACCCTCTGGTTTTGCTGAAGTGTTTCCTGCAGCTTTCAGGGCCCAGCGGGGGAGGAGTTCCTGGTTGGGAGGTGATGGCGGTACCTGGGGAGTGGGCTCTGGTGCAGCGTTTCTCAAATGCGGGGTCTGGCCACCAGGGGCCATAACAGCCGGCGGGGGTGGGAGTGCAAAGTATCGGCCTCTTCCCTCCCTCCCTGTTGCTCCTGGATGCGCAGCCCTGCACTGGCTCTGGAGACAGGCGGGGCACAACATTGGAGGTGCAGGGCCTAGGAGCAAGGTTAGTTCTCGACCCGGTGAGGGGTCGGGGCTCAGGCTTCAGCCCTGGGGTGATTGGGCAGCAGTGGGACTTGGGGAGCCTGACCGTGGGCCTTTGGGTGCCGAACCCCAGCTTCGGGCTCTGGCTCCAGTACCGGGTGCTCGTCCCGGCTGCACAGCCGCGGGCTCCGACTCCCAGGGCGTGGACACCCGGCTCTGCCCATTGCCCTGGGCTTCTGCTGCCTCCCTTGGGCCCCCATGCTTCCCCCCATGGCCCCTGGTTCCCGCTGCCTCCCCCTCTCACACCCCCCACCCCCATCCAGGGTTTAATCTGTCCTGCGGCTTGCCGAGAACTGATATGAAACAGGCAAGCGTCACTTTGTCCGGCACACTTACTACATGAAGAAATGACAAGGATTTGGGTGCGTGTATGTGCACGTTTGTTTGTCCCTCTGAATGTTAATTAAGTGTTTTAGGAAAACATGTCAGTGCGGCCGCCAGCGAGAGTTGGTGGCTGCCCTCTGAGGCCACCGTACAACTTGAGTCCCCTGCCTGGTGGCTAGAGCAAAGGGGACATTGGGACTCCTGGGTCTGTTCCCAGCTGTGCCAGTGACCTGCTGTGTGAGCGTGGGGAAGTCAACACTCTGGGGACAGGCGCTGAGTGGAGTTACCTGGGCTGCACAATCCCCTGGGCTGGATCTGCTGTGTGCATTCAGTGCTCCCTTTCCTTCCTGTCCTGCAGGTACTTCTTCCTCTTAGCTGGAAAGGAGCCTGACGATCTCACCAATCAGTGGCTTGAATGGGAAGCAACGGAGCTGCAGGTGGGTCACCTGGAGAAGCCCAACTTGGCAGCAACACTCCAGGGCACGACGCTGATGGGGCAAAACGTGGGCTCCCTTCGACGCTGCTCCAGCCCAGCTAAACCTTTGTCTCTGTCCTTAGCCGGCCGTGTCCACAGCCCTGTATTGCCACCTGGTGCAAGGAAAAAAAGAAGTTCTAGGGGCCATCAGGAAACGGTTAACCTACATTGATCAAAGCTTGACCAGCAAGGCCACTCCTTACCTCGCCGGGGTGAGTAACGTACTCCCCAGGGTACGGACTGGGGAAACCGGGGCACACTGAGCTGAAGTGCCTTCTGTCTCCCACAGCAAGGGCATGGCTGGGTTGGGAATAGAACCCAGGAGCCCTGGCTTTTGGTCCCCTGATCTTTGGAATCGCTTAAATCGTTAGCACAGGGGAGCCCAGACTTCACCCCACAAAGGGCCACGCGGGCAGCTGGCCAGGTGCTCAAAGTCACGTGAAGGAAGCCGCGTGTAGCGTCTGTCTCTGATGTGGTGAGCTGTGCCCGCAGAGGACGAGTGCCAGCATGGAATGCTAGCATCTCGCTCGGGGCTGCAGGGATGTATTGCTCTCCTGCAATAAACATGGCTGCACAAAGACAGCCCTGGCTGCTGTGCAGAGACCCCTGGCATCCGGCTCCCCACTGCTCTCACCCTCACGCGCTCTGCTTTCCTCTAGGAGGCAGAATCAGTAGCCGACGTTGTCCTGTGGGCCACCCTGTACCCTGTGTTGCAGGATGAATTCGGCCTGCCAGGTAAGAGCTGGTGTCCCGAGGGTCTGCTCAGCACTGGGCTCCTGCGCCCGTGTGGGATGACGCTTTTCTTGGCCTCTTGGTGCTGACGCCCTTCTCCTCTTTCGAAGATGAACTGCCGGCTCTGAGGAGCTGGTTCCAGACCATGAACCTCTTGGAGCCCTGCAGAAGTGCCGCGGAGTCCGTGCTGACGCCCAAGGGAGCCCAGGAGTTCAAAGCCTATCTACAGAAACAGCCAGAGCCCAGCCTGCACTGGGAGACGCCAGCAACTAATGAGCCAGAGGTACTGTCCCCCACTTCGCTCTGGCACGGCGGCCCCCCTGTCCGGGGGCTGGCTGCGCTAGGTGGACCTGGGGACTGAGCCAGGCTGGGGATTCCCGCAATTCTTCAGGATGCGGAAGCTGTCTCAGGCCCCATCTGCTCAGCCATGGACCCATCCTGCTGCTGCTCTGGGGGGTACGGTGGGGGGTATCCTTGCTGGTCAGAGAAACCCACAGGCCTTTAAACAGCGGCTGTTCTGAGCTCTGGGCCCCAAACCCAAGTGTGTGTCATAAAACCAGCCGTCAGGGACAACTGAACTGAAACGTGCCTGGGAACAGCGAGGCTTACAGCGGGTGTGCAGGGCGCCTGTTTTGCGGGAGGAAAAGCTCAGAGCCCCCAGCCTGGAGCTCTTCAGCCCCATGTTGGAGCACGGGGCCCCAGCTGGCAGCTTTCTCTGTCGGTGGCGTTGCCTTGAGCCAAGGCCCTAGCGCTGCCCCGCCCTGCTCACCTGGCGTCCCTCCCGCTAGGAAGAGGAATTGGCCGAGCGCTCGTTGTCGGAGGAAGAAATCGCAGCTGCTGCGGAAGCCTGGCCCAGAGGCCTGGCAGCCCTGCCCGAACGCTGGCAGCCGCCGAGCCCTGTGTGAGTGCCACGGGGTGGGGAGAAGGGAGCTGAGCGGGGGGCGGGAGGCACCGCTGTGTAAGGGGCTGGCTCCGTCACCCGTGAAAGGCCCTTTGGCTGGCCCATGATCACTCGGGGAGCAATGGGAGGGGGTCCCTCGTCCTGTTCTCTCCCTGGGCAGCGCACCTGGTTTGGGGGGCCAGAGCCCAGCCATCTGCCCCCAGCCTGCAGGCCAGGATTCCCCCACCCCCTTTGTTCTGCAGCGTCCCGCTGTCCCTGGGTGGCTCATGGCCCTTTTCTCCCCAGGCTGCCGGTGGAGGGCAGAAGGAACGTCCTGATCACCAGCGCCTTGCCCTATGTCAACAACGTGCCCCACCTGGGGAACATCATTGGCTGCGTCCTCAGTGCTGACGTCTTCGCCAGGTACGGTGGCCCGGGGCAGGCCCCGGCGGTTTGGCAGCTTTGGCCAGGAGCCTCGGCCAGCCCCCAGCGCAGCCCTGCTGGGCTCCCAGAGGAAAGGGGAACGCAGGGTCTTCCCAGCTGGAGCAGCCGTGTCCCAGCCTGGAGGAGGGTGAGGGTTGGCTGGCAGAGAGGGCCAACTTCTCAGGCTGCAGCCTGGGGGCCCACGCTGCTGTGTGGCCATGAATGGCAGCTGTGGCCCTGGGTATCGCAGGCACTTGTGGTACCAGGGGCAGTTGGTCCATCTGTCCCATGGGGTCAGTAAGATAGAAGGGTGCCCAAGGACAGAGTTTAGAGGCCACTTCCCAGAGCCAGCCCCACAACTCCCCCCACCCACCCAAGGGGTCCAGCACAGAAGCTCTCAAACCCCAGGGGCCTCTGCAGCCTCCAAGGGCAGGGGGGCTCAAGCCACCTCCAGGGGATCCCGTCTCCTAAGGCTCTCCCCCTTCGGCCAGGTACTGCCGCCTACGGAACTGGAACACGCTGTATGTGTGTGGGACGGACGAGTACGGGACGGCCACGGAGACCAAGGCCCTGGAGGAGGGGCTGACGCCCCAGCAGATCTGCGACAAGTACAATGCCATCCACGCCCAGATCTACCGCTGGTTCGACATCTCCTTTGACTATTTTGGCCGGACCACCACACCCCACCAGACCACGTAGGTGTCGCGCCGGCATGGGGAGTCACTGGAGCGGGGCCCACGGGGCCGGACTGGGGAGGTCCAGGGAGGGAGGACGACCCAGAGCTGGGGAGTGTGGGACACTCCCCATGGGGCTACCATGGCTCCGTCAGGACACCGTAGTTGTCCCCTGGGCGTGGCACGTTGGGCATTGATGCCCCGAGCACTCAGCACTTAACTGAGCATGGACAGATGTTCCCCCTCCGGACCGAGGCACGACCTGCCCCTCGCGTTCCTTGAGCTGCTGCTGCAGTCTGGGGGCAATGGCTGGCAGGAGGCGGGGTCCCTAGTGTAGCCTTTGCTGGCGGGGGGCTGTTCTCCCATCATCCTCCGGCATGTCTCAGGATAGCCCAGGACATCTTCCAGCGCCTGCTGGAGCGCGACATGCTGCGGACAGACACCGTGGACCAGCTGCGGTGCGAGCGTTGTCAGCGCTTCCTGGCCGACCGCTTCGTGGAGGGCACCTGCCCCTTCTGCAACTACGAGGAGGCCCGAGGCGACCAGTGTGACAAGTGCGGGAAGCTCATCAACGCGGTGGAGCTCAAGGTACCGTGGTGGGCGGGAGGCAGACGCTGTCCCGGGGCCGGCATGCGGGGCACCAGGGGCATGGCAGGAGACGGGCAGTAAGCGCTTGGCCACTCTGTGCCCCCGGCGTGACACTCCCCAGGGAACCTGGGAAGGCGGCTCTTCACTCGTGCCCATCGGCAGAGTCCCTGCCCCATGCACTGTGGTCTCTGCATTCTTCCCCTCCCCCCTTGCCCCGCTTCACAGGCCGTGTGCTTCCTCCCCGCAGAAACCTCAGTGCAAAGTGTGCAAAGACTCCCCGGTGCTGAAGTCCTCGCAGCATCTCTTCCTGGACCTGCCCAAGGTAAGTGCAGCTGCCCGGGCTTGGGGGCAGTGGAGGAGAGGGGGCAGGAGTCTGGAAGGTGGGGTGGAGAAACCACTCCCCTCCCCATCCTGCGACAGCTCCGGCTCATCTCTTGTCCCCTGGCAGCTGGAGGGGCGCCTGGAGAAGTGGTTGGAGCAGTCGTGGGCCACGGGTGACTGGACGGCCAACTCCCGCTTCATCACCCGCTCCTGGATCCGTGACGGCCTCAAGCCCCGCTGCATCACCCGCGACCTGAAATGGGGGACTCCCGTCCCGTTGGACGGCTTCCGCGACAAGGTGAGCTGGGCCGCAGGTGGGCGGGGCCGGAGCCGCTCAGCCTGGGACCCCCCACTGCTCGCTCTGTCACCGGGAGCGTCCTCTGCCTTGGTGCTCCAGCAGGGCGTCTGCCTTGCAGCCGCGGGCCTGCTCTGGGGTGGGCTGTGTCCAAGGAACTGTCTGTCACGGAGTCCCCGGTCGATGCTCTGGGATGGCTCCCTACGAAGCCAGTCAGGACTCTGGGGAAGTCTCCTCTCTGGGAGCAGACTGTCCCCAGGGCAAGAAGCTCACACGGCTTCCACCTTCCTGGGTCTGACCTCAGAGCATTCAGCATCCTCCGCCCCTCCATGCGCTTCCCACAGCGAGTCCGCCCAGGCAGGGTCCTGGGGCAGCCAGAGGGTCCTGCCCCCCAACTCCGCAGTCAGACGGGACTCTCAGCCAGCCAATCAAACAGAAGGTTTATTAGATGACAGGAACATGGTCTAAAACAGAGCTTGTAGGTACAGAGAACAGGACCCCTCAGCCGGGCCCATTTTGGGGGGCAGTGAGCCAGACAAACCTGTCTGCACTTCACTTCTTGTCCCCAGCCAGCCCCAAACTGGCTCACCCTCCAGCCCCTGCTCCTCTGGGCTTTGTCCCTTTCCCAGGCCAGGAGGTCACCGGATTCCTTTGTTCTCCAACCCTTTAGCTAATTTATTTGAGCATAAGCTTTTGTGAGCTACAGCTCACGTCATCAGATGTATGCAGTGGAAAATACAGCCACCAGGTTAGCCGTGACATTATCGGGGATACTGTTCCTGACGGCTTGTAGTCCATCTTTGTGTGGAATGTTGGTGTAGAGGGCTTCTACATCCAAAGTGGCCGGGATGGTGTTTTCAGGAAGATCACCGATGGATTGTAGTTTCCTCAGGAAGTCAGTGGTGTCTCGAAGATAGCTGGGAGTGCTGGTTGCGTAGGGCCTGAGGAGGGAGTCTACATAGCCAGACTATCCTGCTGTCAGGGTGCCAATGCCTGAGATGATAGGGCGTCCAGGATTTCCAGGTTTATGGATCTTGGGTAGCAGATAGAATACCCCTGGTCGGGGTTCTACGGGTGTGTCTGTGCGGAGGTGCTGTTGTCATCATGACTAGGTCGGAATATGAACAAGAGGCTGCTAGGCAGCTCTCCAACACCACTTTCTACAAGCCATTATGCTCTGATCCCACTGAGGGTTACCAAAAGAAACTACACCATCTGCTCAGGAAACTCCCTGAAAAAGCACAAGGACAAATCCACACAGAACCCCGAGCAGGGGTATTCTATCTATCTGCTACCCAAGATGTAGCTCACGGAAGCTTATGCTCAAATAAAATTTAGTCTCTGAGGTGCCACAAGTCCTCCTTTTCTTTTTGCGGATACAGACTAACACGGCTGCTACTCTGAACCCTTTAGCTATCACCTTGCAGGGGGGAGCAGGGCCCAGGCCATCAGGAGACACAGTGTTGGCCATTTACGTACACTGGTCCTTTGCTCTGCAACAATTACACCCCCTGCCTTATTCCCACCACCTAGAGACTTAAGAAATGCATTGGGGAAACTGAGGCACGCCTACAGTATTTAGAGGAAACATTAAGAACAGTCCCACTTTGTCACACCGTCCTGCTACATCCCTGGGTGCCCCCTTGGCATGGGGGTGCTGTATATGTGGTCTGGGCTAGAGCAGCAGGCTCAGCCTCGGAGACTGACTTGGCCAAAGGCGAGCGAGTCCCTGGGCTGGAGCTGTGCTGAGCCCCTGCCTGCAGGAGGAAGCGACCGCAGCCTCACCACACAGCCGCCCATGTGCCGCTCCGTCCCCACAGGTGTTCTACGTCTGGTTCGATGCCCCGATCGGCTACCTGTCCATCACGGCCAACTACACCGACCAGTGGGAGAGGTGGTGGAAGAACCCGCAGCAGGTGAGGTGCCGTCGAACCCGGCCCCCCTCGGTGGGTTGGGATCTGGCCCCAGCTGGGAGGGGAGCTGGGGAGTTGGGACTTCTGGGTTCTGCTCCGGATCTGCAGCCTGTCCCCTCCCTGGCTTGTGGTGCCATGGCTGGGAAATGTTCTAGGAGGCAGCGTAGGAATCAGTGGTCCCCGGGGGGATGGGGGAGCCCAGCTGGGACTCATTAGGAGTCTGGAGTGGGCAGAACTTGCCAAGGAGACGAGAAGGAGCAAGGGACGGGGCAGCGCCCACGGTGCCACCCAGCTCCAGGGTGTGTGCGGGCCAGGCTGGCTCTGAGGGTGGGACTGACCCCTTCCCCCGAGCCGTGCCCCTGGGCTTGGCACCACTGGGACTGGACCCCTCTCCCTCCACCGCCTTCCAGGTCCAGCTCTACAACTTCATGGCCAAGGACAACGTCCCCTTCCACAGCGTTGTCTTCCCCTGCACGCTGCTCGGTGCTGAGGATAACTACACGCTGGTCAACCACCTCATTGCCACAGGTACCGCGGGGGGCAGTGTGGAGCAGGCCAGTGAAGCAGGGGACGGTGCAGGGGTGGGGGGCCGGGCAGTGCTGGGTGGTCCAGGGAGGGGCTGGGATGGGGGAGCCTGGGCAGGGCTGGTAGCTAGGGGGCAGTGCTGGGTGGGCCAGGGAGGGGATGGGGGATAGGCTCCAGGGGATGATGTGCAGACGCCAGTCTCTCGTGCCATCCCCAGAGTACCTCAACTACGAGGACGGGAAGTTCTCCAAGAGCCGCGGCGTGGGGGTGTTTGGGGACATGGCCCAGGACACGGGGATCCCTGCTGACATCTGGCGCTTCTACCTGCTCTTCCTGCGCCCCGAGGGGCAGGACAGCACCTTCTCCTGGACCGACCTCATGCTGAAGAACAACTCGGAGCTGCTCAACAACCTGGGCAACTTTGTCAACAGGTACCGGGGGGGCCCCGCGGGGGGCACCAGGTGCAGAGGGGTCTGTAGGGGTTGGGAGCTGGGGCAGGCTGTGGATGTGGGGGTCGCTGGTGAGAGATGGGCCAGGCTTGGCGTGTGGGGTGGTGAGGGAAAGTGGTGGGGATGTGGCTGACTCTCCCTCCTCCCCCCAGGGCTGGGATGTTCGTCTGTAAGTTCTTCGGTGGGCGCGTCCCCCACATGGAGCTGGGCACGGACGACAAGCGGCTGCTGGCTCACGTCACCCTGGAGCTGCGTCAGTACAACCAGCTGCTGGAGAAGGTCCGGTGCGTCCCAGGGGCTGAGGGGCACCGGTGGGATGGCGCTGGCCCGGCCCTGCCCGGGTGTGGTCAGTGTACGGTGCGGGGCACAGAGTGGCCAGCCCCCAGGAACCCCGCTGCCCTGTGTTGGCTTGTGCCAGGAGGGTGTGGCCTGCGGGGTACATGGGGGATAGCTAGCAGAAGAGGCCGTGTCCCATGCAGCCAGGGACAGCAAGCTGGAGAGATTCCTTCCCCGGGACAGCAAGCTGGAGAGATTCCTTCCCCAGCCCATCGTGGCGGGTGGCTGGCGGGTCTCGCCAGCGTGCTCAGGGTCCATCCGGTCGCCGTAAGTGGGGTCGGGCAGGAATTTCCCCCGGGTCAGATCGGCCGAGATTTTCACCTCCCTCTGCATCAAGGGACCTGGGCAGATCTGAACTCACGTCAATGGTGACTTCTCTGGAGCGTGGGCTCTGGAACCCAGGATTGGAGAAGGTCGGAGGCCAAATGCGAGGTGGGGTGGGGGGCAGGTTGTGGGGCCTGCGATGTGCAGGGCAGATTAGGTGATCACCCTGCTCCATGCTGGTGCAGAGTCTGAGTCCCTGTCTCTTCTCTTCCCCCCCGCATCCCCCCGCGTGCAGGATTCGGGATGCTCTGCGCTGTATCCTGAGCGTTTCTCGCTATGGCAACCAGTACATCCAAGTGAACGAGCCCTGGAAACGGATCAAGGGTCAGGACGCTGACAGGTAGGGGGCAGGGCCAGATCCACCCACCAGCTCACCCCTGGAGGGCAGAGGAACACCCCGGGGGGGAGGGAAATCAGGCCTGCCTGGCTCAGCAGGCAGGGGAGCTGTTCCAGGGGCTTAGTTAAGCCCTAGTGACCTGGTGAATGGGCCAAACTCATCTCCTGACACTTGATATGGGATCCCCTCCCTGCTACCCCGCTCTGCCCCTCACTCCTGACCCACAGCTCCCTGCTCTCCCGGCCCTGGGCTCCCCACACCACAGCTCTGCCCCTCAATCCTGACCTGCAGCCCCCTGCTAGCCCAGCTCAGCCCCTTCTACCCCAAACCTGGGCTCCCCCCACAGCTCTGCCCCACTCTGCTGGTGCCCCTCAATCCCAACCCGCAGCCCCCTGCTAACCCAGCCTCCCCATGGTGCTGATTTCGGCCGTTAGTTTTGCGGCTGGGAGCCAGGCTGATGCCCCCAAACACACTGAGATTGCTGGAGTCTGTGCCCTGCTCCGCACTCCCCCCAGCTCTGATGGGGGGGTCCCGTTTTCCAGGACTCGGGCGGGCACCGTGACAGGCGTGGCCGTCAATATCGCCTCCCTGATCTCAGTCATGCTGCAGCCATACATGCCCAGCATCAGCGCCACCATCCAGCACCAGCTCTCTGTGCCGAAGGCCTGCAATGTGCTGACTGACACCTTCCACTGCCTCCTACCCCCTGGGCACCAGATTGGCACGGTAGGCACGCAGCCGGGGGCTGGCAGAGTGGGGGGTGGCGGGAAGGCAGTGGGCAGGGCGGGCGGTGGCTCAGCTGGCTGGGGGTTAATGTCTCCCCCTCTCCTGCCAGGTGAGCCCCCTGTTCCAGAAGCTGGAGAGTGAGCAGATTGAAGCCCTGCGGAAGCGGTTTGGTGAAGGGCAGGTGAGGAAGGGGGAGCCCCAATCGTGACCCCTGCCCGTGGAATCCGTGGCGCTCTGGGGCCTGCTTGTACAGGGAGCCATTTCCTGGGGGCTAGAGCAGCCCCCCCAAAACCTCCTGTGTTGCATGACCTGCTGCTGGAAGCCCAGCCTCACCTGCTGTGCGGGTGGGGGCTCCCCCGGCTGACTGGAAGGAAGCACTTGCCCCCCAGGGGAGCAGGGGTGGTGCAGGGGCGCACAGAAGAGCCCCTGGTTCCTGACTGACATGAAGTTGGGAGGGGACCCCGGCCAGCAGGGAGTGAGTGAATCCCTCTGTGCCCAGGGAGAGCGGGAACCCCTTGCTTGCCTTGCCCAGCTGCATGCTTTGCTGTCTTGCTACCTGTCCTCATCTGCTCTCTCCTTTCCCAGCTGGAAGACTCCACCATGGAGCTAAAGGTAATGCTCGCCCTGCTCTGGGGCACGCTTGGGGGGGGCCCGGGTGGGGGCATGAGTGACAGCCCCTGTCCCTTCCTTTCCTCCCACCCCCCCCCAGTGCAAGGGCCAGATGCTGCGTGGCCCAGCCCTGCAGGAGTTAACCATGGGTGGTGCCCCCTCCAATGCTATGGGGACACTGCCCCTACATCCTGCCAGGCTCTCCCTCAACCCCCCCGGAGAGGGGGCTCCCCTAGGCCTGGCGAAGGCCAGGCCGAGCCTGCTGTGTTGGGACTCCCTGACTTCCCTTCCCCTCCACAGGCACATGCTGCCTACGTGGTCTCGGCTGACGTGACACCCCCTGGGCCTGAGGGAGGCGTGGTGCTGGCAGGGGACCCCCAGAAGGCCGAGGAGCTGGCCGAGGAGCTGGCCAAACAGGTGAGTGGCACCTCTCCTTGTGCTCAGGGCAGGCTGCATTCTTGGCAGGGCGAAGCCCCCCAGGGCCAGGTATCAGCTGTGGCCCTGCGGTTCAGACTCTCCCCCCACTGGGGCCAGAGCCTCTCCAGCTCTGCATGGGGCAGGAGGGAGCCGGAGCACTGAGCTAACAGCTGCCCTCTGTGCCCAGGCTGACCACGTGCGCCAGCTGAAGGCCAGCAAGGTGGAGAAGGGGCAGATCGATGCTGAGGTCGCCAAGCTGCTGGAGCTGAAGAAGCAGCTGGCACTGGCTGAGGGGAAGACCCCCGAGCTCCCGGCCCCCAAGGGGAAGAAGAGGAAATAGCTCCTGAGTGCCTCAGAACAGTAGCTCTGGCAGTGGTGGTTCTCCCCCTGCTGGGAGGATCTGCACCTGCCCCCTCCAGCCCCTGAAGAAATATCTGTGAGCAGCCCAAGCCCAGCCTCCCCTTTGGGCTCGTCCTGCAGCCGGGCCGCGGCGAGTGCAAGGAGCCCCCACCCGTCCTGCAGCCGGGCCGCGGCGAGTGCAAGGAGCCGGAGAGCCACGCAGGCGTATGGAGTGTAATGGGGGAAGTGCTGACCGCGCAGCAATGTACAATAAAGGGTTTGCTCGACATGCCGTGCTGCTCATTACAACAGCCCCTCCCGCTGCTCCAGGAGTCACCGGCCCTCGTTCAATAGCCGTCAGTCATGGGGGGGCTGTGCCAGCTGGCAGGGGAAAACATGGCCTGGGGCCTGCTAGCCCCAAGCACTGCACTGGCAACAACCAGGAGGGGGAGCTCCTGCCATCCAGGTCCTTTGCCAGCTCTCCCCATGCAGCACCAGCAGACGTAGGGCCCCCCGGGGCTGCTGTCTGTCATTCTGCCCAGGGCAGCCACTGGTCCGTTCACCCTCCGGTCCAGCCCCTGGCTCTGCACAGCTGCCTTGGGGCAAGGGGGCAACACCCCACCAGCAGGCCTCAGTTCAGTCAGCACCAGGGCCTAGCTGCCCCCCTGTGAGTCCACAGCCAGAGGACACTGCAGCCCCTTGGGCTCAGTTCAGCCCTACACCTTCTGCAGGTTCACCATGCGCTCGATCAACGCCGCCCTGGTGGCCTCCACCTCTGCGCTCAGTCGCTCGATCTCCTGCTTGAGCCGCTCGTTCTCGGCCATCAGCTCCGTCACCCTCCTCTCATTCTGCTCCTTCTCCCTGCTCCGCTTCTTGCCCTGCCCCTGGGGCTGGCTGCTTCTCTTCCTCTTCAGGCCACAGGCAGGGCCTGCCCCCTCCTCGTCCTCTGTGCACGTCTGAGCCGGGGAACTCTGGCTGGAGTCCGATTCAGGGAGCCCTGCCAGCTCCTCAGCCGTTCCGCTCAGCAGCTCCAGCAGCTCGGTCGTCAAGCTGGCATCCAGCTCGCAGCTCCCAGGGCCATCACCTGTCGGCTCCACCAAGGGGGCCGGGAAATCCAAGCCCCATAGCAGCGCCGTGGCATCAAGCGTGGCAAGGTCCTTCTGGAGAGAGAGAGAGTGTGTGTGTCAGTCAGTGCGGCCAAGGGGCAAGCTGGCCTAGTGGATCCCCCCGCCTGCCCCTCACTCACCTGTTCCACTCCCCCAGGGGGCAGGGATGTCCCCCCATTCTCATCTGAGGACAGCACCTCCTGCAGGTCCTCATACCAAGCCTCCAGCTCCCAGCTGGGCAGGGAGGCAGGTACCGGCTCGGCTGCCATCATCAGGTCTGGGCCAGATAGTCTCCCTGGCTAAAGAGGGAGAAAACAGTTAGCAGGGGGCACCGTCCAAAGCTCCCCTCAGCACCCCTCCAATAAGACAAACCAGCTGCTGCCGGAAGAGCTGAAAGGGGCCACGGGAGAGGCTCTGAAGGCCGACGCCACCTCCCTCAGTCATGCTAGGTAGGGCCATCGGCAGTCAGCCCAGAGGCCAGGCAAGGACATAAGGCCCTGGGGAGAGGGCAGCATGGCTCAGCTTGATGCCCTGGCAGGAGGAGCTGTGGGTAGGTGGAGGGCTGCCCTCCTGGGCATCTCCACAGCCTCAGAGTGGGGCAAGCTGGTTCCCCAGCCTTTGGCATCAGCGAGCAGGAAAGCTCCCTTTCATGGGTCCCACAGAACACCCATCTCAGCTGGGTCCTATCCTAACGCATAACGACCAGGCCTTACCTGCTCTCACGTGTGGTTATGTATGAAGATGCACTTTCTTCTAGAAGACTGGGGGGAAAAGCAAAGACAGAATCAGACAAGGCAGCCGTTTGGCAAATCCCCCCCATAGGCCCAGAACCAGGCAACACTAGCAGGGATGGAAAGGAAGGTGTGACACAAATCTACTAGGACCCGCTGCCTGCATTCACCTCCAGCGACCCCAGGCCTCCTCCCCGCTGGGAACCGCTGCCTGCTCCAGCCCGGCGTGACCCCAGGACTCCGCCCCGCTGGGAACTGCTGCCTGCTCCAGCCAGAGGCTATTTTTAGCCCATGACGTTGTGGGAAGTTTCAAGCAATGAGACAACCCTCCGGCCTGCCCCGCTGTGGCCCTCTCCCAGCCGGCTGCTTCCACCCCACTGCTGGGGGAAGAGCCAGGATCTTCTCCCAAGTGCTAGAAGTGCAGCCACCAGAGGCATTGCTGCTGAAAGCCACACTGAGCCGGGGCTTTGTGGCTGGGATCAAAGGCCAAGGGGAACTGGATTCTCTTGCTCAAAGAGCAAAGCTCGGCAGCCTCAGGCCAAGCTGGCCTGGGAGCCCGGGGAGAGGAGCTGCCTCATCTAACACTGCGCTCGCCCCTATGGTATCTCAGCGCCTTCCTCGTAGGGCAAGGTCCCCAGTCTCCTACTGCCCGCCCAGGGGCTCCTGGCCCTCCCAGGGGGGGTTCCCTGGCCAGTTAAGGCAGCATTTCAGAACAGTGCTTCCAAGGTAACCCCCAGAGAAACTCCAAGGGCTTTCGTCAGCCCTCCTGCGCGGCACTTCTGGAGCGACTGATGCAAGAAGGCGGCTGAGGTCGAGGCCCAGAACCACCTTGGGGCCTGGCTGCATAGAGCCGGCCCAGAGGAGTGGGAGCAGAGGCTGGGTGGCTCAAGCGTCTGTGCAGGGGAACCTAGTGTCTCAGTAGCACGGGGAAGGAAGTTGTGTTCTCCCCCCCCCCCCCCCCCAAAGCCTGCTACAGCTTTGCAGGGTAAGCAGCCAAGGAGCTCCTGGAGCAGAAGAACCTGGTCTCCCCAGCCCAGCACTTGAGCCATGGGCCCTGCTGCTCATCCCAGGCAAGTCTAATATGCCTCTCACTCTGGCCTAAGTGCCGGGGGGGGGGGGGGGGGAGAATTCACAGCAGGAGTCTGGAAGTTGTATCAGGGCCCTAGCTGCCAGCAGCTGCCCCTCCCTGCGTGGAGCAGGGGCCTTGGGCTTAGGGGCGCCCCCCACTACGGTAAGGACACTGACTGCAGGGGTCAGGAAGGGAAGGGCTGGTCATGCACAAGGTCAGAGCTAGGACTAGGACCCAGGAGTCCTGGCTCAGGCAGTTTCCTCCCTCCCCTCCCCTCCCCTCCCCGGGACAGAACCAGAGCAGCCCAGACGCTGAGTATCTCCCCGCACCCCACGACTCCTGGCACCATCCCTACCCAGAGATGGGACAGAACCCAAGAATCCGGGCTCCCTGCCCCACCCCCCTCCCCCCGCCATGGAACCCAGGAGTCCGAGCTCCCTGCCCCGCCCCCCCTCCCCCCGCCATGGAACCCAGGAGTCCGAGCTCCCTGCCCCGCCGCCCCTCCCCCCGCCATGGAACCCAGGAGTCCGGGCTGGCAGTTTAGCCCTGCCCACAGGGCGGCTGGCCAATGGGCTGGTGATAAGGCCCCGGGGGCTCGGCCCCCCCGCACCTTCCTGCGCGGCCCCTGCTCCCCCTGGCCCCGGCTCCCGCGCTGCCCCCGGCTCATCCTCGACCGCATCTTCTCCCTGCTGCTGCCGGTCCGGAACCGCCGCCTCGGCCGCCGCGCGCCCTTTAAGGAGCCCGCATGACGCAACCCTTGCACCAGCTCTGGCCAATCGGCGGCGCCGCCTTGGTAACGCGTCCCCCGCCGTCGGCCAATCGGCCTGGCGGGCCCCGCCCCCTGGCGGTGACACCGCGAGCGCCCGCCGCGTCGCACCCGGAAGTGGCTGCCGCTGGGTCACGAGTCTTAAAGGGTGAGTCACGCGGCGGGTGATGCAACGTCTGGCAACGGGGGCCCGGGCGCGCGGCGAGCTGCTCCGAGAGCCGGCGTGACGTCACGCCACACCCGCCAGCCACTTAAAGGGCCAGACCCAGGGGAGGCGGCGGGGGCCCGGCCCCGGGACCCCAGGACCAACCCCTCTCCCAAACAGCCCCTCCCATCCCAGGGACCCCCTAGGGTAACACCCCCCCAAACCCTCCCGTCCCAGGGACGCCCTAGGGTAACACCCAACTCCCAGGGCCAGCCCCCCAAGAGCCCCCCATCTCAGGGCCAGCCCCCCCCACGACCCTCCCGTCCCAGGGACGCCCTAGGGCAACACCCCCCCTCCCGGGGCCAGGCCCCCCCCAGGACCTCCCCATCCCAGGGACCCCCTAGGGCAACACCCCCCCTCCCGGGGCCAGGCCCCCCCCAAGAGCCCCCCATCTCAGGGCCAGCCCCCCCCACGACCCTCCCATTCCAGGGACCCGGCAACACCCCCCCTCCCGGGGCCAGGCCCCCCCCAGGACCTCCCCATCCCAGGGACCCCCTAGGGCAACACCCCCCCTCCCGGGGCCAGGCCCCCCCCAAGAGCCCCCCATCTCAGGGCCAGCCCCCCCCACGACCCTCCCATTCCAGGGACCCGGCAACACCCCCCCTCCCGGGGCCAGGCCCCCCCCAGGACCTCCCCATCCCAGGGACCCCCTAGGGCAACACCCCCCCTCCCGGGGCCAGGCCCCCCCCAAGAGCCCCCCATCTCAGGGCCAGCCCCCCCCACGACCCTCCCATTCCAGGGACCCGGCAACACCCCCCCTCCCGGGGCCAGGCCCCCCCCAGGACCTCCCCATCCCAGGGACCCCCTAGGGCAACACCCCCCCTCCCGGGGCCAGGCCCCCCCCAAGAGCCCCCCATCTCAGGGCCAGCCCCCCCCACGACCCTCCCATTCCAGGGACCCGGCAACACCCCCCCTCCCGGGGCCAGGCCCCCCCCAGGACCTCCCCATCCCAGGGACCCCCTAGGGCAACACCCCCCCTCCCGGGGCCAGGCCCCCCCCAAGAGCCCCCCATCTCAGGGCCAGCCCCCCCACGACCCTCCCATTCCAGGGACCCGGCAACACCCCCCCTCCCGGGGCCAGGCCCCCCCCAAGAACCCCCCATCTCAGGGCCAGCCCCCCCAGGACCTCCCCATCCCAGGGACCCCCTAGGGTAACACCCCCCCAAACCCTCCCATCCCAGGGACCCCCTAGGGTAATGCTCTCCTGGGCCAGCTCTCCTTGGGGCCAGCTTGCCCCCACCAGGGGCCAGCTCCTCCCCTAAAGAGCCGCCCATCCCAAGGACCTCCTAGGGTAATGCCCCCTCCTGGGTCCAGGCCCCCACTATCCCAGGGTCCCCCCTGGGGCAACACCACCTTCCTTGGCCAGCCCCCCCCCATTCCAGGGCCTACCCCAGAGCAGGGATCCCCCCGGGTACCTCCCCCCCAGACCAGAGAACCCCACTGAGGCTCCCCCCTGTCACAGGGTCCCCGGGCGATGCTCTGGGACAGCTCCCTACGAAGCCAGGCAGGACTCTGGGGGACCCTCCTCTCTGAGCAGCCTGTCCCCAGGGCAAGAAGCTCACACAGCTTCCACCTTCCTGGGTCTGACCCTGGAGCCTTCAGCATCCTCTGCCCCTCCCTGCGCTTCCCACAGCCAGTCCGCCCAAGCGGGGTCCTGGGGGGCCCAGAGGGTCCTGCCCCCCAACTCCGCAGTCAGACGGGACTCTCAGCCAGCCAGGAAAACAGAAGGTTTATTAGACGACAGGAACATGGTCTAAAACGGAGCTTGTAGGTACAAAGACCAGGACCCCTCAGTCAGGTCCATCTTGGGGGGCAGGGAGGCCAGAGCCCCATCTGGGCCTCCCCCCATTTCCCCAGCCAGCTCCAAACTGAAACTCTCCAGCCCCTTCTCCGGCCTTTGTCCCTTTCCCGGGCCAGGAGGCCACCTGATCTCTTTGTTCCCCAACCCCTTCAGTTGGCACCTTGCAGGGGAAGGGCCCAGGCCATCAGTCCCCAGGAGACAGGGTGTCAGCCATCCTCTGTGCAGACGCCATCACACTGGTCCCCTAGGGCGCCGCCACAATCACACCCCCTTAGCCCCCCACCTAGATACTTAAGAAATGCCTGGGGAAACTGAGGCACCCACACAGTGTTCAGAGAGAACATTAAGAACATTCCAACTTCGTCACACCACGCCAAAGATCCCCCAAGACAAGGGCCTGCAGCCCCTGGGGAGGGGCAGACAAGGATCCTCCAGGCCAGAGACCCCCCCAGGGCTAGGACCCCCAAACCCATAGGGCCTCAAGGGAGCCCTGGGGCAAGGGCTCCTGCAGGAACATTCCTGGCCTATGTCAGGGAGCCCCCCAGGGCTAAGGCCTCCCTGGGATCCCCCCATGCCAGAGGAGCCCCAGGGGGAGGTGCTGGGGACAGTCTGAGCACATCCCAGTAGAGCTCAGAGGGCTGAGCCCCCAAACCCCTCTAGGAAGGAGAGGTTCCACATGAACCCCAAGGGCGTGAGGGAGGCAGCCTGGGCATGGGGTCACATGCCCTGTCTCTGGAGTCTCTAGTGGCCACCTATGGGCAGGGCCTTGGCTTCCCCTTTCACTCCCATGACCGTGGGGCTCAGCTCCCTCCGAGAGGAGCACCCCACTCTGCCCCAGCACCCCTCTCCACACGCCAGGGTCCCCCGGCCTGTACCCCAGCACTGAGGGCAGGAGGTTGGTGGGATGGCGTCAGACCTTGAACAGTTGGATACCAGGGTGGTGGGGCTGCTGGGCTCCCATGTCCCCTCAGCCAGCCCCCCAGACGTGGGGGGTGGGGGGCAGCACTGGGACAGCTCCCCAGTCACCCGCCCCAGTGCTTGGCTCAGCCGCCTCCCCAGGCAGGTGGCCCTGGCCCACCTGTTACACCGATGGCCGCACCAGGGCCCAACCTGCCGCCCCAGGAACTGCCCACAGAGGAAGTTCCCCCGAACCCCCGTGAGTTAGAGCTGGGAGGGTTCGTCCCCCCGAGAAACCCAACCCCAGTGTGCCAGCCCCCCCCAGGCCACAGCTGAGGAGCCAGGGCCCTACCCCAGGCGCCACAGATTGCAGAACCCCATTGGTGCCCCTGCCATCTGGGGGGGGCTGCCCCAGCGGTGCCCCCCCAGGCTCCCACCCCAGGATCTGGGGGTGCCCCAGCGGTGTCCCCCCACCCCAGTGTCTGGGGGGCTGCCCCAGCAGTGTCCCCCAGTATGTGGGGGGTGCCCCAGCAGTGCCCCCCCAGGCTTCCCACCCCAGTGTCTGGGGGGTGCCCCAGCGAAGTCCCCCCCGCCCGGGGCCTTGGAACAGCCGGCGGGGGGGGGTGGGGACCCGGCCCGAGGAGCCCAGCCCGGGTTTTCCCCGGAGCCCGGTGCATGCTGGGATAGCAACCCCTCCGCCCTGGGGCGCGGGGCACGCTGGGAACGGAATCCCCAGGGCTGCCCCTGGCCCCCACTGCGCATGCCCGGGAGGAAGCTCCCTGCTCTGCCCCCTCCTCTTCCTGGCACTGGCTCCGCTCCGGAGGGGGGAGGGCGCGAGGGGCCGCCGCGAGACCCCCCCGCCCCGCCATGAGCCGAGGTAGGGCCCGGGGCCGCCCCCCCCCGCCGCTGGGGCCGGCCGCTCCCCCCCGGGGGGCCGCCCCCCTGCACGGGGCGGGGCGGGGGGAGCCCGGGGCCGCCCCCCTGCAGGGCCCCGAGCCGGGGGGGGGCCCCGGGCCGGGGGGGGCAGGGGGCAGCGGGCCGGGCCGGGCCCGCTCGGGGGGGGCCCGCTCGGGGGGGGCGGCCGGGCCCGGGCTGGCCCCTCGGTGCCCGGCGCTGCAGGGACACGGGGCGGGACCAGCCCGGCCCCCCCCGCCACGCCCCTGTGTGCCCCGGAGCTGGGGGGCCGCGGCTCCCCGGGGGCGGGGCGGGGCGGGGGGCCGGGCTGGCGCGGGACGGTCGCGGCCCGGGGGGCGGGGTTCGAGGAGGGTCCCGGGTTCGAGGCAGGCTGCCGGGAAGCGAGACCCCTGGCGCGGGCTGGGTCCCGGCTTGCGCCCGTCCGCCTGTGGCATGGGCAGAGGGCCCCGCCGCCAGGGGCACAGCAGCCCCACGGAGGAATGGGGACGGGGTCTCCTCTGCGCGCGTACAGCGCCTGGCGCGGGCGATCGAGCTCCCCCCGGGGCTGGGGGCCTGGGGCATCGGTCCGGCTGGGCGGGCGACTCTCTCCAGAGCTCCGGGCCTAGGCGCAGCTGCCAGCACCCTCTGCTGCCCCCACCCACCCCCACGCCCCTGGTCTGAGCTGGGGTCCTGCCCCTGGAGCTAACGGCTGCTGGGCTGGGACCCCGGTGCTCCTGGCCTGCGGGAGGCGCGACCCGCAGTTGGTTCAGGGAGCAGCTTGAGCCCCGTTTTCTCCCACGCCCGGGTACAGAGGCGCTGTTCATGTGTAGTGCCCTTCCCTGGGCCTTGTTGGGCGCTAATCGACGCTGTCCCTGCAGGACTCCTGGGACCCCCGCAGCCAGCTGTTTCCCTGAGCCCTTCTCCCCAGCTGTCCCAGATAGGAGTCCCTGGGCCTGACACCGAAATGCAGCCACCTCTGGGGTGGGATGTGGCAGCTGTTTTAACACTCCCCAATAACCCCGGGGGGCATGGGGCCAGAAATACTGTTTATTGAGTCTCCCTGTGTTTTTATCCTGTGGATCAGCATCAGAAATCTGGGCTTCCAGGGCCCAGATCCTGGCAGCATCCCTCAGCGTGGGGGGCATCATCTCTGGGGCATTGTCCGGTTGGGCACATGCCATGTCTGTCAGGCCGTGCTGAATCCCAAAGGCGGAACCGTCCTCCCATCCCAGGCCCCTCGCCTCGGCATTTGGGCAGGGAGTGCCGCAGGCCGCATGCGTGTCCTGGCTTCCCACCTCTGAGCTCGCTGTCTCCCAGCCTCTCGGTTCTCATTTTAAGCCCCAGAGCTAGCGAGAGAATCCGGCCCCATCACAGCCCTGGGAACCTGGGGTAAACCCTGCCTCTCCTGCTGCTGCCCGGCCTCTGGCAGCTCGGATGGACCTGACCAGCTCGCGGTGGGAGCTGGGTTTGGTGGCTTCTGGTGCATTTCCCAGCAGAAACCCTGCTGAGCTCTAGCCCCTGGGAGGCAGGTGCTGGGCTTGCCGGGGAGCCCCAGTCTTCGCGCGCTGGGGGTGCCGCGGCTCATGCTTGGATCCTGCAGCACCAGGGTGGCTCCCTGAGGCCACTCAAGTGACGCCTTCCCATTGCGGGAGGAGACATGGCCCCTGCGTTGACCTGGACGCCTCTTTAGCTCACACTGGGGTTGTCAGGCTGGAGGAGAGGGACTGGAGCCAGGATCCTGGGTCTAGCCCTAGCTCCGGGATTGGGGGTCTAGTGGTTAGAGCAGGGGGCTGGAGCCAGGACTTCTGGGTTCTCTCCGCAGCTCTGACTCACTGTGTGCCTTCCAACTAACCCCTTCTCCCTTCTGTGTCCCCATCTATAGCTCGGGAGTAGCAGTGAGGGTCCCTGCACCCGGGGCTCAGCGCTGCCCTGTGCCCAGGAGCCGAGCCTGCCGGGCACGGGCACGGGCCTGAGCTCAGAGCCCAGCAGAGAGGAGCCAGGTCTCTGTGCCGGGCGCCCTAGGCCCTGCCCAGTGGGCCATGGGGGCTGTTCACCCCGCTGAGGCCGGCACTGAGGTGGGACCCTCCTTCCTCTCTTCCAGGCGTGGGCTAGCATCGGCTGCGGCGAGCTCGCAGCTGTGGCGGACGGAGTCGCCGGCGCTTCCCGGGTGAGGGTGCCCGGCCATGAGTGCAGGAGGGCAGCGTGTGCGCACTTAACGCCAGCATGTTCGCAGCCATGAGCAGGTAGGAGCCGGGCTCGGCCCCCATGCCAGGGCCCGGCAGGGATTAAGGGACCCGGCAGCTGTTTGCCTTCTCACCGCAGGGCCCCGGCAGCGGTTAGTAGGTCAGGCGCGGCCGGGGATTAACGGGGGGAGGATTACAGGATGCCAGGGTCTGGGGCAGCGTGGGGCTGAGAACATGCAGGCTTCTGACGCCCCTCACTCCCAACCCGCAGCCCCTGCTAGTTCAGCCCTGGGCTCCCCTCAGCTCTGCCGGTGCCCCTCACTCCTGATTCCCAGCCCTGGGCTCCCCCCAGTTCTGCCGGTGCCCCTCGCTCCCAACCCGCAGCCCCCTAGGCGTCCCTGGGAGCAACTCCCTGGCTGTTCCCTGAGGGGAGCTGGGCGGCCCCTTTGCTTGCTCAGACTGTCTGGTTCCTGCTCCCAGGAGTCTTTGGGCAGCTGGATCCAGCCCTGCCCCACACCATAACTCCTCCTACTTAGCCCCTCCCACTGGACCCCATAACTCCTCCCACCCTAGACCCCCACTCCATCCCATGACACCCATCCCCTTGCTGCTTGGCGGGTGCTGTCTGTCTCTGTCTGTCCCCCGCTAACCCAGCGCCTCAGTAGGTATCCGAGCGAGGCCGGGGCACAATGAATGGTGGTGATGAGCCCGCTGGTGGAGATCCAGGTGGGTGCCCGGTGGCTGTGCCCGTGGGATGGCAGCGGAAGGTGGAGGAGGGCACCGTGCAGTATATCAGGTAGGGCTTCCCCCTCAGTGTTGGCCCCCCAGCCTCCCCCCCCCCGGGCGGGGCTCCCCAGCCGGCCCTGACCCCCTCCCCCCGTCCTCTCTCAGTCCTAGTGGCACGAACCTCACCTCGCTGGAGCAGACCCGCGCCTACCTCCTGACAGACGGCACCTGCAAGTGTGGCCTGGAGTGTCCGCTCAACGTGCACAAGGTACCGGGGAGGCCAGGGGCTGGGCAGGCTGGGGGCAAGGATGGTGGGGGCCCATATGGGTTGGGGTCGGGACCAGGGTGGGCTGGAGACAAGGGGGCTGGAAGCCCGGGCAGGGGGGCCTGGGGCTCAGGCGGCCTGGGGATATGATGCCCCTTGGGGTCTCACCCTCCTGCTTCCCAGTGGCTGGGGGCTGCAGCCTGGAGGGACCCGACTCCAGTCGTGGGGGATTCGCCCCATGCGAAGGAGTCTGGGGGGGCACTGCCAGGACACACTGCCCTGGGCTCAGATTCCTTGTCCACCTTGACAGCTGCTGTGGGTCAGGAGTGAGGGTCAGAATAGGCAGGGGCTGCGGAAGCGCCCCCCGCCCCCCCAGCTCTGCCGGTGCCCCTCACTCCCGACCCGCAGCCCCCTACTAGCCCGGCCCGGGGCTCCCCCTCCCCCCCAGCTCAGCCGGTGCCCCTCAGTCCCCAGGATGCGACTGTGACGTCCTTTTTTCCCCCCCCGTCAGGTTTTCAACTTCAACCCGGGGGCTGTGGTGGTGCCGCGGGGGGGGGCCGGGGCCCAGGGCGACCAGGACATGACCAAGCTGTGCAACCATCGCCGGAAAACCGTCGCCATGGCCACCCTGTACCGCAGCATGGAGAGCACCGCGCCCCTGGGCCTGCCGCGCCTGGGCCCAGGTAACAGGCGGCCCCCGGGGCCCATCCTCCCCCCCCCCTCGTGGCCCGTCCTTCCCTCCAGCTCTCCCAGGGCCCATCTGGGCTCCCCCAGGCCCCCACCCAGCACATCCTCCCCCTGCCCCTCATGGCTCCACCCCTGCCAGTCCCACCCTCCCCCGGGACTTGATCTGCCTCCCCGATCCAACACCTGCCCCTGCCCTGGATCCTGCCAGTAGAACCTGTTCCGGCCCCTCCCAGAACCTGAGCCCCACGCTCCCCACCCCCAAATCCTGCAGAGCCCGCCCCCACCCTGCGCTGGCTCTCGTCATCCTGGCTGAGGGGAGGGAGGACCTGGGGCGGCCCCAGCCTCAGTCCTGTCCCGCGAGCACCCTGGGCAGCTGTGGGGTGAGGGGTGGGTGGGCCCAGCCTGGCCTGCCCGGGCGCTGAGCCCCCACTGCGGTTTGTTGCAGGGGTCGGGCAGAGCCAGACGTACCACTCAAGCATTGCCAGCTGCCATCCGCCAGCGCCCTTCGGCAGAGTGCCCGGCCCGGAGGGCAAGGGTCCCGGCAAGCCCCAGCCCATGGAGAAGGCCCCAGAGGCGCGAACGGAGCCCTGCCTGGCCTGCCCTGGAGACCGGCCCACCAGCACCCGGCCCAGCCAGGCCTCGTCCTTCCCACGTCACCACAGCGCCCTCTTCGGGGACGTCTTCCCGGGCAGGACGCCCTGCGTCAGCTCCATCAACGGCGCTTACCCGGCGCGCCCGGCCTTCCCCCTGCAGAGCTTTGGCCTGGAGCCCCTGGACGCGGTCCCCCGGCCCTTCCCCCTGGGTTCCCCCGCCGGCCTCCCCTTCCCCCCACCAGACGAGATGATGCCACCTGCTGCCCCCAGCCCCCTGGGGAAGCCTCCGCTCCCCGCCACGCCGCCCCCCGAGGGGGCCCCCACCTGGAGCAGCCGCGCTTGCCCCATGCCAGCAGGGGCCTCCCTCGGCAGGCTGGCTGCCTCCACTGCGCTCTCCTCCGTCTCGTCGCCAGGGGGCAGCGCCGAGCTGTCCCCGCAGTGCTCCCGCCCCTCCTCCGCCTCCTCGGAGCCCGGGGGGCCCCCGCTGGGCCCCAGGCCCCCTGCAGGGGCCCCCCAGCCCTGCAAGGACGAGGCGCCCCCCAGCAATGCCTTAGCCAACCAAAGCAGCAATAACCTGCCAGTGCCCTTAGGCGCCGTGCCCGAGGGCAAGGGGCCGCCTGGCTTCCTGGGCCTGCCCCTGAGCCAGCTGCTTCAGCAGCCGGGTGCCCCCTCCTTCCCCGCCAGCAGCCTGCTGAGCGCGGCCGCCAAGGCCCAGCTGGCCAGCCAGCGGCACGCCGACGAGCCCCCCTCTAGCACTTTACCCGGGCACCTGCTGGGCTCCAACGTGCTGCTCTCCGTGGTGGGCGGGCGGGCGCTGCCCAAGCCCCGGCACCAGCGCCGTGCGCCCACCGTGCTGCGGCTGCTGAAGGACTCCCAGCAGGGCCCAGCCGGGCCGGAGGAGGCCCCCCCACACCGGGCCCGGCCCAGAGAGCAGCCCCCCCGGCCGCCCCCGGGGGCTGCCCCACCGCCCGGGGAGGCCAAGGGCAGCCCCCTGGCCCCCCTCGCCCCCAGCCAGCCGCTGTCATCCCTGCTGAGCCTGCTGGGCACCCAGCCCCCTGGCCTGCCCCCGCTGCCCCTGGGCGACAGCCCCCCCGGCCTCCTGCCCTCCTTCCAGGACTTCAACAGTCAACTCCTCAGCCTCCTCAGCCAGCTGGCCTCCACCTCCTCCGACCTGGCCTCAGGGAGCGCCCCCCAGCCGAAAGCGCCCGCCCCCAGCACCGCCACAGGTAGGGACCAACGGGGGGGACGGGGCCCTGGCTGCTAGCCAGGGTGGGGGGGTGGTGAGAGCCGGGCAAGAGGTGGGGCTGGCTCGTGGGGACCCAGGCAGGGCTTTGGCTGAAGATGCCAGAGCCTCGCGGGGGGGGCAGGAGAGCTACAGCACGTGCTGGGGGGCAGCACCCACCAGTCCCCTCTGACCGAGCCCTTCTCCCTTGCAGGTGCCACCGTCTCGCCAGCCGCCACCAAAGCAGCCTCGGGCTGCGGCCCTAGCAGCGGTGCCGGGGAGGGCAACCTGGGGGTCCCGCGGGTCCCGCTGCCCACAGGCCCCGAGCCCTTCCCCTTCCTGGGCCAGGAGCAGGTGCTGCCCTTCGGAGGCTCCCTGCCCCCTGGCCTCCTCCAGGGCGGCTTCCTCGGCTCCTTGCCCTTCTCCCTGGCCCTGAGCCAGCCGCAGCTGCTGGGCTGCCCGGGGCAGGGGGAGGCGCCACTGCCCGCCCTGGGCCTGCCGGGCGAGCCGGAGGGGCAGGGACTGCAGACCCTGCTCATGGCCTCGCTGCTGCAGAGCCAGCCTCAGTCACCCCTGCTGGGCCTCGGCCTGCCCGGCCTGGACCTGCTCCAGCAGCCTGGCGGCCTCCTCCCGGCCCTGCTGCCCCTGCCCGACCCGCCCTGCCAGGGGGACCTCCCGGATGGGCCCCTGCAGCCCCTGCTCTTCCCGGCGCTGCCCACCTCGCCCGCCGTCCTCGCTTTAAACTCGGCTCTGCTGGCAGCCGGCCTGGCAGCCCCCGACGCCCAGGTAAGGCCGGGCCCCAGGGGTGGGTGGGCACCCGGCTCTCCTCACAACTGGGTGGGTGGCATGTCTCAGTGCCGGGGGGGCTCTCTGGGCATGCCCCAAGCAAAGCACTCAGCTCCTCTGTGGCCATCCAGCAGGGGGCACTTCTTGGGGGTGGGGATGAGCGGGGGGATTAGGGCATCACCTCAGCCCTGCTCTGTCTTTGGGGCTGGGGCGGGGAGGGCGGGCATCTCCCCAGCCCTGCTATCTCCGACCTGATGCTACGTTCTGCGCCCCCAGCCTGGTGTCGCTGGCTCGCCCATGGCACCTACCTCGACCGGCACGATGCCCACGACTACTGAGGCTCCCGGCGCCGAGGGCAGGGCCCCTGAGCCCCCTGGCGCCTTCGGCAGCGCCCCGGTGCCCCCCAGCTCCTCCGGGAGGCTCCACCCACTGCTGCCCCCACTGGTCTGCCCGCTGCTGAGTGCTGCGCTGCTGGGTGAGTGGTGCCCCGTTTGCTGGGGGGCGGGGGTAACTGGGCGGTCCCTGAGGTGCAGCAGGCCGAGCCATGGGAGCAGGGCCCAACCTGTGGTAATAAAGTGTGCGGATGACACGAAGCTGGGAGGCATTGCCAATTCAGAGCAGGACTGGGAGATCCTACAGGAGGATCTGGATGACCTTGTAAACTGAAGTAATAGTAATAGGATGAAATTTAATAGTGAGAAGTGCAAGGTCAGGCATTTAGGGATTAATAACAAGAATTTTAGTCATAAGCTGGGGAGGCATCAATTAGAAGTAACGGAGGAGGAGAAGGACCTCGGAGTATTGGTTGATCACAGGATGACTACGAGCCGCCAATGTGACATGGCCATGAAAGACGCGAATGCAGCCTTGGGATGCATCAGGCGAGGTATTTCCAGTCGAGATCAGGTTTTAGCACCGTTATACAAGGCACTGGTGAGACCTCACCTGGAATATTGTGAGCAGTTCTGGTCTCCCACGTTTAAGAAGGATGAATTCAAACTGGAACAGGTACAGAGAAGGGCTCCTAGGATGATCCGAGGAATGGAAAACCTGCCTTATGAAAGGAGACTCGGGGAGCTTGGCTTGTTCAGCCTAACCAAAAGAAGGTTGAGGGGAGATACGATTGCTCTCTATAAATCTATCAGAGGGCTAAATACCGGGGAGGGAGAGGAATTATTTAAGCTCAGTACCAATGTGGACACAAGAACAAATGGATATAAACTGGCCATTGGGAAGTTTAGACTTGAAATTAGATGAAGGTTTCTAACCATCAGAGGAGTGAAGTTCTGGAACAGCCTTCCAAGGGGAGGCAAAAGACCTATCTGGCTTTAAGATTAAGCTCGGGAAGTTTATGGAGGAGATGATATGATGGGATGTGATTTTGGCAATTAATTGATCTTTAACTATTCATGGTAAATAGGCCCAATGGCCATGATGGGATGTTAGAGGGGGTGGGATGTGAGTTACTACAGAGAATTCTTTCCTGGGTATCCGGCTGGTGAATCTTGCCCCTATGCTCAGGGTTCAGCTGATCGCCATATTTGGGGTCGGGAAGGAATTTTCCTCCCGGGCAGATTGGAAGAGGCCCTGGGGGTTTTCGCCTTCCTCTGCAGCATGGGGCACGGGTCACTTGCTGGAGGATTCTCTGCACCCTGACGTCTTTAAACCACAATTTGAGGACTGCAGTAGCTCAGACAGAGGTGAGAGGTTTATCGCAGGAGTGGATGGGTGAGATTTCATGGCCTGCCTTGTGCAGGTCAGACTAGATGATCGTAATGGTCCCTTCTGACCTTGGTATCTATGACTCCGCCCCCCACTGACTCTCTCTCTCTCCCCCGCCCCCCCCCAGGTGACCTGTCGGTGCTGAGCCCCCTGGGGGCCGCCGGGAGCCCCCTGCTCCAGAGCCAGCCACAGCTGCTCTCTCCTTCCCTGCCACCGCCCCTGGGCTTCCAGCTCTTCCAGGGCCAGCCCCCCGTCGTTGGCCAGCTGGGCAGCTCTAGTCCCCTGGCCTGCCTCCTGCAGGTGAGTGTTGGGGCTGCAGCTTGGGGAAGGCTGGGGGGACTGTGCGGGGGGGTTAGACAGCTCCATGTGGGACATTTGATTCAAATAATTTAATATCTAATTTGCATATGCAGCTAGCCAGATCGGTAGCTGAAGCCCTGCACAGCAGTGGGGGGTTCAGGGGGAGGCGGAGGGGCAGGGTCCCCATCACGCCCGCCAGCTGCCCCTTCCCTGCCCCCCTCACGGCTCTTCCCTCTCCTCCCCTGGCAGCTCAGCCCCGGGTTTGGCGCCCCCGAGAAGCCAGTGACGGCACTGAGCGAAGGCCCCTCTCCGAACCCGCCCAGCGTCCCAGAGCCCGAGCCGCCGGCCCCCTTTGCCCCCTTCTGCACGGACGCTGCACCCGCTGCCCTGCCAAGTGCCTTAGACTCCCCGTCAGTGCCCAGGGCCATGGACTGCCCGGCCACAAGCACCCTGGAGCCGGCCGGGCCAGGCCAGCAGGGAGCACTAGGCTTTGCCACCCCTATGGGCCAGCTGGACACAGGCGCTGCAGGACCCCCCTGCTCCAGGACCCCCCTGAAACGGGCCCGGCGCAGCGCAGAGGAGCTGAACGGCAACATCCCCCCCCGTGCGGCCCCCCGCAGAACCAAGAGCGCCCGCCGTGGGGCCGGGCGGGGCCGCGGGGCCTGGGGCCGCGGGCGGCACTTCAATGGGCAGGCGGGTGAGCTGGGCGAGAAGGCAGCACCCTCGGGGCACCCACCCCACCCGGCCTGGAGGTGCAATGGTGAGATCCCGGTGCCGGGCACGGCCAGCCCACTGGCCCTCAACAAAGCAGAGGAGATAAAGGTACGGAACGGGGGGCCCCTCTGGGCAGGGCAGGGGCCCGAGCCCTGGCCCAGGGGCCCCGGAAGGGGGTGCTGCAAAGCGAGTCACCAGGGTCAGGGTGAGGGCCTAGAGGCCTTGACGCTCAGGCAGGGACTGGAGCCAGATCTCGCCCCTCCTCATGCCTGCAGGGGCCGGGGCAGTCGCCCTGTGGGAGACCCAAGCCCTGGGCACAGGCTCCAGAGAGGTGGGAGGTGCCAGCCAGACTCACTGGGGGGAGGTCGGGGAGCCAGCATGGTGCCTGGCCCAGCCATGTCCTTTGTCTTTGCAGGGGAACCCCGGGAGACTGCGCCCATCCCGCCGGGGCCGGAGAAGGAAGGTCAGGTGAGTGGGGGTGTGACTAGGGATTCCTGTGCCCCCGCCCCCGGGCAGGTACCATCTGCCCCATTCCCTCCCCCATGACGTGCTCTCTTTTTGCAGCGCCCCCCGGCCTAGCACCCGCCTGGAGATGCCACGAGCAAGGGGCCCTACCACCGAGCCAGGCTCCGTCCCCACCGTAAGTGCCACCCGCGGGGTGAGGGTAGGTTGTTGGCAGCAATTGGT
Source organism: Lepidochelys olivacea (assembly GCF_965140295.1). NCBI lineage: Eukaryota > Metazoa > Chordata > Testudines > Cheloniidae > Lepidochelys > Lepidochelys olivacea. Next base: position 3,740,524 of record NC_140430.1, read on the forward strand.
TTTCAGCCCAGTTCCTAGTGCCCCCCAGCTGGCAGGGACTGAGCCTCCCCATCTCTCTCCTGTTCCCCACAGGGGTGTCTGGGCCCTTCCATCAGTCTCATTCCATAGCTGCTGGCGAGAGGTCGAGCCCAGAGCAGGCCCCAGGGTCCTGACTCCTCTCCCCAGTGCCCTGGCACCATTCCTTGCCCAGCAGCACCCTCCCTTCTCACCCCCGCAGGAGGACGGCACCCCCGGGCGGCGCCCCCGGCCTGGCCGCCCCGCCAAGAACCGCCGCCGGAAGCTGGTGACGTAGTGTTGGCCCAGAGGTACCCAGGGGAGGCGAAGTTGAGCGTGCCCCAGCGAACTGAGCAGGGGGGCGCAGCTGAGGCCCGGCCAGCCACAGCCAGGAACGAGCCCCCGCCGGGGGCCTGGCTGGAGGTGCCGTTGCTGGCAATGGGCACTTACAGCATGTTTCCTAGCACGGGCTCCTCCCAGCTGGGACTGCGGCCCCGGGGCAGCGCCAGGGGCCCGCTCCAAGCACAAGCCGTGTCTCCTGCGTGCTGCCCAGCAGGAGGCGGTGCCGGGCCGAGGCCTGCCAAAGCACTTCTGAAGCCATTCTGCAATGCAGTGAAATCCCAGGGAGCCGGGGCTGTGCTGACTCTAGGGTGTCAAGGGGGGGCACTAGCCTGTGCTGCCCCCAGCCGCTGCCGTTCTGCCCCCCCCTCGGTATCTAGGCTGGGGGGGAGGGCTCCTCCCCTACCTCAGCCCTGTGGGTGTCTCAGCAGGGCAAGGAACGCCTCAGGGGTTAGCTTAACGCACCCGCTCACCAAAAACCTCCCTGTGCCCCTCGCTGGGGGGCAGCCCCCCGGGGCAATGGTACAAAGCAATAAGCGCGGCCAGCTGGCTGCAGTGAGCCCCCGGGCCTGGGCAGAGCCTGCGGGGGCACCTGGCCCCGCCCAGTGAAGCCGGCTCAGCCATGGGGCACCGGGGGGCCAGGCCCTGGCCCTGGCCTTGTTTTATTTTCTTGTTTTTAACTCCTCCGAGAACACTCAGGTCCGGCGGCTGGCGGGGCCCAGCCGCGCCGCCAGCCCCACCCCCCCACACTACGCGCTCGCGCTCCCAGGCTGCTGGTGGGAATTATGCAAAGCGGGGGCAGGGCCCGGCGGGGTGGGGGCCAGGCCCCGCCCCCCCTCACCGACAGGGGCCTTGCTTTTGTAGACGCTCCCTTCAGGGGTCGTGTAAAAATCTGGAGCCTTCCCCTGGGGATTTGTAGCTTTTCTATGAGAGCCACTTAATTTAACAGCTGGGGGCCGAGGGCCGCTGGCTCTTCCGCGGGGATTTTGGGGTGTTTTGTATCAATTATTAAAATGTGTATTTAAAAGCCTGCTGTGTGTGGCGAGTGCCGTGAGCTCCCCCCTTGGCGCGGCCCCCCCAAGAAGCAGCAGGGCACCGTGCCAGGCTTGCGAGCAGACAGTGTTTAATAGTAAATAATTTTACAGGTTGATGAGCGCGAGCCCCACCCCCTGGGGAGCCGAGGGGGGTGTTCCTTCCTCCCCTAGCCAGCACCCAGGCCCTGGGCTCTGTCCCCACCCTGGGTCATTAGGGCAGGGGCCAGGAGACACGCTACAAGTAATGCGGAGGGTCTGGTGAGCTCTTCCCACCCCCCGCAGCAGCTGGGTGGGTGGCACCGCAGGGAGGGGGCTGCAGGGCTCACTGGGAGAGCTGCTTCACCCGTGCATCCATGCTGGCGAAGTTCTCCTCCACGGCCACCAGGTTCTCCTTCATGGTCTGCTGGACCTGCGGGACAGAGAGCGGATAGCTGGGGTGGGGGGCGTTGGGACCCGGTCCGTGGGAGGGAGCCGCTGGGGTTCACTCGCTCCCAGGACAGGGGGAAGGGGGAGTTGCCAGGATCCCCACCCGGGCCCACCTGGGTCAGCAACGTGGCATTGTCCTTCAGGGAGTGGACGATCAGCTGCTGGGTGGTGTCCAGGTGCGTCAGGAGCTGCCCAAACTGCATGGCTGGAAGGGACAAGAGCGAATACCCAGCAGCTCAGAGCCCACCTGGGGCAGACAGGCCCCTAGGCACCCATCAAGCTGGGCACAGAGCCTGTACCCGCCCCTGCCCCTCACCTTGCTCGTGCAGCTGCTTGACGGTGGCCAGTCTCTGCACCAGTGCAGGCAGGGTGGTGGCCATGGGGCTCCAGCGCTGCACAACCTCATAGAGCTGATGCACCTGGTGGCACCCGAGGGGAGAGGGGGGTTAGTGCCAGGCAGAGGAGGGGGCGGCTCCGAGGCCTGCCCTGCCAAGCTCACGGGCAGCCCAACGTACCAGGCATCGCCAGAGCCTGGGGCACCCTTGTCCCACTCTGCTGGTGCTGCTGCTCAAGGCGTATCCAATCGAGGGGCCGGTCTGCTGGAAAGCAGGGCGGCTCGAGATGCCAGGGGGCACTCTGCCATAGATGGGTTCAGGGGCAGCGGGAGATGCCAGCCGGCACTCTGCTGTAGATGGGTTCAGGGGTGGCTCGAGATGCCAGCCGGCACTCTGCTGTAGATGGGTTCAGGGGCAGCTCGAGATGCCAGGGGGCACTCTGCCGTAGATGGGTTCAGGGGCTCGGGCCGGGGGGCCCTAGGAGGGGTGTGGGTGCAGCGTGGGGCAGCTGGGACCTGACCTTGCTCTGGGTGTCTGCATCCTCCACGGCCACCTTGTGCTTGGCAATTTCATTCACCTTCCCCAGGACGCTCTGGGGGCGGAAAGGAGACGTGAGATCCTAGAGCTGTGGGTGTCCCCTGCCCGCCCACTAGCTGGCAACGCAGCCCTGCCCATGTCTGGGCCAGAAGCCAGGATGGTACCAATTCACCAGGGGCCAGGTGGGTCCCTCGGCCCCTCTGTGCCATTTCCACGCCATGCACCGCCTCCTGCTGGGGCCAGGCTCAGGCAACCCTGGGGCAAGGGGCTGCCCTGGACCCCCGGAACCGGGGTGGGGGAACATCTGCCAGGTGCACCCTCTGCGGACACCCAGCACATCTGGCCCCACGAGACAGCTGGGTCCTTCCCAGCCCCAGGGTGCAGGATTCTACCAGCAGGGCAGATCCCACCGGGCTCGTTCCGGTTTCAGTGCACCCCAGCTGGGAGGGGGGCTCAGCACGCAGGGCGCCCATGGGAGCCCAGGGAGCCAGAGCCACCCAGGTGGGGCCTGCAGTGGGGGGGATTTCAGCTTGTCCTCCCCCCTCAGCTGCTCACCTGCAGCCTCGCCTCCACCTGGTCCAGAACAGCAATGTCCAAGGTGCTGACTTTGGCCTGCAGGATCTCCACAGTGTCCTGCGGGAGGGAGGAACGGGGTGAAAGAAGCAAATGCCGACCCCGGGCAGCGGCCAGCCGAGATCTCTCCAGAGCTTCACCGCGCGCCTGGGCCCCGTGAGGGCTCTGGCCGGCAGAGCCTTCCTGCGGCAGACCCTGCCGTCAACAGGAGGGGACGCCGCCGTGCCCAGCAGAACCCCACCCAGCCTCGGCCAGGGCTGCACTGAGCAGCCCCAGGGACCCAGCCCGAGAACAGCCAGCGTCAGCTCGCTGGGGCCGCACGGCTGGACACCAGTGTCCTCGTGGGGCTGGGCTCGGGCCCAGCTGTCCCACTGCAGCTGAGCCCCACTTGAGAACAGGGGAAGCCAGATGTCACCCTGGCAGGCTGCATCATCACACACCCCAGACCAATCCCGGAAACGCTGCCTCCAGCCCAGGAAGGGACCTCAGCTCGCACAGGCCCCCAGCTAGGCCGTTACAAATCCCCTTCCCCATGGCGCGCCCCAGCACTCAGGCTTACCATAAGGCTGGCTCCTTGCAGCCCAACCGCCAGGGGATTCTAGGGAGAAAGAAAGAACGCAAGCGTGTGGATCCGGGATTTCAGAGCAGCCCGGGCTGGGCGTGTGGGTGGGGAGAGAAAGCCAGCTAGGTCCATCCGCCCCAGCCTGATCCCCCTGCAGGGGCGCTCACCTGGCTGTCCTGCTCGCAACACACCGTGGCTTCCAGCTCGCTCAGCCGCTTCTCCAGCTCCGCTATCTAGATCAACGGGAGAGGTCAGCGATCCCCCCAGCAGGCCCTGCTTCTCCAACCCACAAGGCTGGCACCATGGGCTCTGCAGGTGCCCAGCTCCTAGCCAGGGCACATGGTGCTGGAACAGCGCCTCACTGCAGGGCTCCGTCGCTGCCCAGAAAGCCCGGGCAGGCAGCCACTCAGAGCTCCACGCCAGCCGGCCGAGCAGCGAGAGGTGCCAGCTGCTCGTGCCCAGCACCTGCCTGGGTTTACATGAGGGCCCCAGGCTCCGCCGGGGGGTGCGATCCAGCTGCCAGCACAGTTCAGCAGAGTCGCTGGGTGCCGCTCGCTCCTGGGCTAGGCTGCGGCGCCCCAGAGCAAGAAGCCCGTCCCTCGGTTGGGAGCCCGTTGCCGTCTCCCCAGCCGTCACCTCCGAGCTGCCCCCAGACCCTTAGTCACAGATTCTGAATCTCCTGGCCTGCCGAAGCCCCCCCAGTGCAGGGGGATGGCAGAGTGACCCAGCAGGCCCCCACGGGAAGCCGGGCAAGGGAGCCAGCTGGTTTCCAGCCCCAAAGACCAGGCAAGAAATAATGCACCATCTGCGCATGGCCCCCGCTCTGCCCTGACACAGAACAGAGGGGCCCTATCCACAGATCTTCCAGGTGATGTTACTATGGGCCCAGGAACAGATTTTCAAATGAAAACTTGGCTGGTATTTTCAAATACTAACACCCCCCTCCCCCAGGGGGCAGGTAAAGAAGCATTAGATGGGGAAACTGAGGCACACCAGCTAAGTGATGCAAGAGCTAAAGCATCCAGGCCAGAGCCAAGGGTAGATCCCAGGAGTTCCTGGTGCCCAGCCCTGCCCGCAGTTCTGCCATCACATGGTCACTGCTTCCTGGCAGACAGCTCCAAACCCTGACCTGCCCCAGACTCACCTTTGCAGCCTGAGAGAATTTGTCTTGTTCGGGTCTTGAGTGCAGCTCGTAGGTCACCATATTCCCCGCGGGCGCAGGGGCCTTCGACGGGCTCCTCCCTGCCCCGGGGGTGCCCCTGGCACTCTTCACTGCTTCCAGCTGAACGAGCAGGCGCCTGGTAAAGAGAAGAGACCCGGCTGGTTTCCAGGGAGTGCGAGTGGCGGTCGCCAGCTGGGAGGTAACGGCCCTGCTGGTCCCTGGAGGGCTTAATGGGGAATGTGGCTCTGGGAACCGGGAGATGCCAGCCTCGTGGCCACAGCAACAAATGGGCCAGGCTGCAGTGATGCCCGCAACCACCCCTGGGGCTCTCCGAGGCAGCTACAGGCGGGACAGCCCAGTGGGTTCAATACCTCATCCATCGGCCTCGGTTTTATTCCTTCCCCGTCCCCACCACGGCGAACAGCCAAGACGCCAGAACCTCCACCGGGTAAGAGAGAGGGCAAAGGCGGGCCTGCAGCTGAGCCAGAGCTGCCATGTCCGTTCAGGGATCTGCCAGCGTCAGCGACCGGACGTGGGCAGGGTCTGCCCAGGAATAAACGCACCACAGCCCCGTGAGACTGCAGCACTGCGGGGCTAGGGGCAATTCCGATCGGCGTCACCGAGGTCGGGAGAGGATGCTCCCTCTCAGCCCCAGCCCCGCACGCCTGCCCAGGGGTCAGCAGGTCTCGCTGGGCCCTTTCCAGCAGGAGGTGCTGGGGCTGAAGTCTCCCACCCGCCACCCCCACGTTGCAGGCACAATACGGCCTTGGGCACTCGCCAGAGCGGGGCAGAGCAGGGATTTGGGCCCGGTTTATGGTGAGAAGCCGCCACAAGGGGGGGTCGAGCCCCGGGGTGGGGACGTCCAAGCTCCAATCGCTCCCTCGCTGGGGCACTGAGGGACACTTGGGTCGGGGAAGCAGCAGACCCCGGAGCTCACTTGGCGAGGGCTCCGTCGGGGTCAGTCAGGTTGATGGCTGCGTCCGGCCCCAAGAGCTTCTCCAGGTGCGTGGAGACAAGCTGCTGCTTCAGGGCCACGACCTGCTTGGCGAGCACCACGGGGCTCAGCTTCTCCTCTGCCGCCGACTCCTTCGCGGAGCTCTGCAGAGGGAGACACTGCCATGTTACAGCCGGGGCGCGGGGCTCTGCGGTCACGGGGACCCGCCGCCTCCCAGCTAAAGCTTCCCACAATCCAGCCCCCGACGAGTCTGCTCCCAGCCAGCGGCACGGGAGGGGAGCAATCGTATCTAGCTGTAGATCTCAAAGGGCTCCCTGTTTGACATGGGGAAACTGAGGCACGGGGGTGCGGTGACTAGGCCAAGGTCAGGGGCAGAGCTGGGCACAGAAACCAGGTTTTCTGAGTCCCAGTCCAGTGCTCTGCCCACTAGACCCCACTGCCTCCCACCAGACCGGAGGGCGACGGTGCACGAGAGGGAAAGCCGACAGCCCGGACGTCTCACCCGACAGGGCGATGCACACCACCCAAGGTGGCTCCTACCTGTATCTTCTCCACCTCTGTGCTCAGCTCGTGAACCTCATGGAGCAGCCGCTGGTACTTCTGCCGGGGCGTCTCTTTCACACCAGTGCCGTCCCCTAGCTAATGACACAGAGAGGTTTAGGTTGCACGGCCCCGCCGCTCGGGGCTCTGCTTCAACGAATTCTAACCCTGCAACTCAGCTTCTGCACTGGGCTCCCTCTGTATCTCTCTGGGGGCCTGGGCATAGCGGGCTGGGTTTTGGGTGCCTCTCTTCCGGAAGCTGATGGGAAACCCAGCCTCAGAGCCGAGGAGGACCTGAAATGGCCCAGCCGAAGCTGAGTGAGCCTGGCAAAGCCATGAGGCTGGCATGCTCGGCATTCCTCGGGGGGCTGCCGCCCGTCAGCATGTGGCTGGCGGGGCTGCCGGCTCTGTGGAAATTGCTTTGTTTCTAGTCTGGAATCCAGCTGGCGTCACTGGGGCTTTGTCCCTTCCCCTTCTTGCCCTCGGGGGAGGCCAGCCGATCTCCGGCCAGTGCTTTGGTTTTACTCTGTTAGCAGGGACCTTTCCACCTTGCCTCTCCCTACCCAGTTCCGGGATGGGTAGCGTTCGACACAGGGAGGTGCAGGGGAACCCACCGCAGCCTAGTCCTCACGGGCCGGCTGTCCAGATCAAAGCACCGCAGTCTGCCCTTCCTGTCGGGTCTGCTTCTCGTGCCAGGGGATGCGGCAGTCCCCAGGCCTGCGATGCCCTGGCAGAGCACAAGGCCTGCGTGGCCCTGGCCTGCCCTAGTGGGCACCATCTCTTGCAGAAACGCCAAATTCACACGAAGGCTCCTCCTGGGGGCGACACGCTATCCACCAGCAGCCCCTCTAATGCCGCGAGGGGCCCTGACACGCTGCCCAGCACCGGAGAGTCTTCGCCCAGGGTGGCCATGCCACCGCCTCCTCGGGCTCCCGGGAGGGACTGTGACTAGCAGCCCCTCTCCGAGCGTGCTCCCCAGTGGGCGACACTTGCTCAGGCAGAGGGAGGGGAGCCAGAGGGTTCACTACAGCTGGGTTTTATTCCAAGGGAGGGGCATTTCCTTCCACCCTAGGCCAACGACAAAGCACCGGCAAAGCCTTCGAGAAACCAGCTACACGTGGGCAGGTTCATTAGCCCGTCACATTTGCTTTGGGCCCCGAAGGTCCTGGATTCTGGTCCCTGCCCAGGCCGCCAGGAAGGGGAGGGAGTGGCGAGACCCCTCTCTTGGGGGGTGATGGAGCCCAGCTTGGCCTCCAGGACCCTTGGGCTCAAGGGATGGTTTAACTGCCCTTTGAGGGAGGCATGGGAGGAGGAACGTGCCCGATTTCAGCTCTTATCTCTACTGAGCGTGCCCAGTGCCCTCCTCCCCTCAAGGCCGTACGGCAACAGAACCAGACCGGTTACTTACAATCTCAAACTCCCCCGACTCGTAGCCAGTCCGCTTGGCTTTGCTGATCCGGTCAGAGAAGTCTGCACAGCAACAGGAGAGAGGAGTTTGCTCTGGGGGCTTTAAACCGACCCACGCTGGCACGCGCCCCACTGCGAGGCTCCCCCATTGTGCATGCTCAGTGCTCCCTGGCTCTCCGCGGGGACCAGGACAGGTGCCCCCCCAATAAACCAATCAAAGGACTCAACAGGGACGTCCCTGGTTCATTTCTGCTGCCGGACAGTCGCTCTGGCTGCTGCCTCTCCCCACCCCCCCCCACATTCCCAAGCGATGTAGGATACGGGCCAAGCCCCGGATTGCGTTTCCCCCACATGCCAGCCTTACCGAGCCCTTTGGTGCCCACTTGCTTGTCCTTAAACTTGTCGTAGGCCGCATTGGGATTGACGATGATGTGCTCCACGCTGGTGCTCGTCAGCTCCTCCTGCACAGACAGGCCAGCGTTAGAAACCCCAGGGGTCACCCAGCCCCGCCCCAACACCCCCCCTCAAACAGCTGAGAGCACTTCCCTAAGGACCCCCCCTCCCTCCCCCCCATCCTCTGACGGTCCCTTAGCACTGCAGGAGGTGCACGGTTGCCCTGACCTCACCACGGGGGAAGTTGCCGAGTAGCAGAGTCCACCAGATGTTAATAACTTGGCCGGGTCGCCGGAGCCGGATGCCCTGCTGGGCTCCCTTTAAATAGCCCCTGGTGACAGGAATGCAAACCAGCCAGGTCTGCTCAATGCCCACAGCTTCAAAGCCTTTAGCTCAGGCCCTGCCTCTGGCCCAAGCTTCCGGGGGCTATCCCAATGTCCCTGCAGATAAAGGGGTGCTCTGATATCCCTGCTGGGGGGGATAGCTACAGTATAATATTAACACACGCCTTGGGTCTCGTTAGCACCAGCCAGTCCTGTGGAGCCTCGCCAGGAGCCCTGGGCCGCGAGAGGACCGCAGGGGGCGGCCCCACGGGGCGTGGGCTTGCAGGGCCAGTTCTTTTGTAAATGCTGACGTGGAAATCAATATCGGTTTCTGCAGATTGGCCGTTCTGAGCGACAGGAGACTCAGGGCGGGTTTTATCTGCAAAGACGCTGTGCTGGGACCCAGGGGCTCCCAACAAACCGCATCTTCTCCCAGCAGAGAGGGAGCAGAGCGGCCAGGCCGCAAACACTCACTCAACCCCCCACCCACCAGCAAACCGTGGTGCAATGAAGAGGAGATGCAGACGGTCAAGGCAGCAGCAGACGCCCCGCTGGATTTCCGAGCAGCGGGACGTGGCCATGGATTAACAGGCCACCCTGGGGTGGCGTGACTGGCTCTCGGTATCAAAGACCTGCAGAGCGGTTCCTTACGAGACGTGCCCCCCCTGAGGGCTAGAGGAGCCTCTTGGGCTGCAGCCCCTGTGCGACCTGGCAACACCTCTGCCAGCAGGGGTCACTCACCCCAGCCCATCTTGCCCTCTCTCTCGCTAGGGGTCCTTGCACAATTCTCCCAGGCTGGTACTTCTCAGAGCTCACTGGAGAGAGTAATCGGAGCCACTTCACATCGCTGCCCCCAGCGCTGGGGGGCTGCAGCACCCAGCCACCGGTACCAGGCCCTGCGTGGAGACCTGTGGCCGCAGGGGGAGCGGACCCAGTTGCAAGGAATTTTCGGGTGGGATCCTCCTCTCCATGCCCAGCTGCCGACCCTGGGCCTGTACAGGCAACAGGAGGTCGGCTCAGTTTGAACAGGTGGCTAGATCGCCCTGAAGCCGTGAAAACAAGGGAGAAGAGCCGGGGCTCCGTCCCCAGAGGGCTCGACCCCGAGCAGCCCCGGTCTGGAGACTCCCAGGCCAAGCTGAGCTGGGCAGGGCGAAGGAAACAGCCTGGGGCACGCCGAGCTGCACAGAGAGGGCTGCCCCCGCGGCCCATCGGGAGGGAATCCCCAGCAAACTCTCAGGCTGGCAACGCCCCACCAGCAGGACTCGATCTCGGCGCACGGAGCCCAGCCCTCGGCTCGCACCTAATGGCCCGTGGGGGGACGGCCCTGGGATGATGAGAGTCTGACTTCCGCACTGGGAACGAGCCCCTCTCTGGCAATCGGCCTGCCTCACCTGGCTAGTGGAAAGGGGCAGCCCCGGAGCCTGGAGCTCTCCAGGGGTTGGGAGACGGAGCAGCTCAGCTTCAACCCAGAGGGGCAGGCCCCAGGGAGGGGAGACCAGATTCAGGCACAGGAACCTACCCCTCCGGTGCTGGCCTGGGCTCTGACGCAGGCCTCCTGCGTGTTGGTGGAGGGATTGGGCGGAGGCTGGGGGCTGCTGAACTGGGTTTGCTCAGCGCTCAGAGGGCAAGTTAGTCAGCAGGCTGCTTCAGAGGATCGGGCCCAGAGTGGAGCCTCTCCCGTGCAGAGGGGGTTAGTGCTTGGAGAACACCAAAGGCAGGTTAGCCACAGTTAAAGAGAAACCTTTTGTCTTTATCTCTCGCCTGGGGCTGCCTGGTCAGGGGCCTGCGTCCTGGGACCCTGCCCATCCTGTCCTGCTCTGCACTCCACAGTAACGAACCAGCTTTTCAAAAACCCCTGACATTTAAACAAAGGGTCTAACGAGGCAGCCGGGACCACCGAAGTAGGTCAAAAACCCAAACCGGCCCCGCCGGGGAACTGTCCCTCCACGCTTGCCCGCTGACGGTCAGAATCTGCCAGGGCGCCGACTGGTTTTAGGGCATTTCTAGCTCAGCCATGGCAAATCTCGCCGGGCTGAATCTCGCCATTCAAGGGCAACACCGGGTGGTTTTCACGTGAGGCGGGAGCTTTCCAGTTTGAGGCGTTCGCTTACGTCCTGCGGGCTGAAGGCTTTAAAACTGACACCTTTTTAACCAGCCACGTTACTAATATTGGAAAAGTCTGCTACTGAGCATCATGAGGCTCTCTGGGGCAGGGGCCACCCCTCTGTCCTAGCCCAAAGGGGGCTCAGGCCATGCTGGGGAGTCAAGGGGCTACTCTAATGCTCAGTCCCTCAAGATGGATTCACCCACTGGACCCGACTTGCAGCCATTAAAATGAAAGGGACGCTCCTCACAGCTCCACCAGCCCCTGTCCTGGAACGCGGGATGTAGAATCCGGGTTTGCTCTATTTTAAAGGCCGTTACAAAATGCAGCCACCGGATCAGCTCTGCCCCCAGCACGCCAGGCCGTGACGAACGTCTGGGGCGCGTCTGGAATTTCGGGGAAAGGAGGCCTTGCGCTTACTGCTCGGGCAGGTGCCAGTAACAACTTTACTGACCCGAGGCCTAACGCAGGAGGTGGCCGGGGTCACTTTGCTCCTGCCGGTGCAACAGCCCCAGGATTCAGCCCTTTGATATTATTAACGGCGACTCGGAGCTTTGGTGCCGCCCAGGACAGGGGCTCCCAAACGGCAGGCCGCACGGGAGCTTGACGGGCCATCGATTTACTCCAGAGCAATTTCTGAAGGTAGAGCATGAACTGTGAGTGTCTGGGAGCCGCTGGTCTAGGGCTGGGGAATAATCGTGCCCAGTGGTCAGAAGTGATCAGAACAGACTGGCTACGGGACACCCTTTCAGCAAGCAGGGGGTGTGGGGGGGGGCAGAATCTAGTTTTACTCTGGTGCCCGAGGGAAGCCTCTTTCAAGGGCCGGTAAAGACAAAAGGTTAGAGCAGCTGCTAGCTCAGCAGAACATTCAAGCAGACGAGAGGGCAAGCTCCTTACCAGCTCCTTGCGTTTTCCCAGAGGTGAGAAAGTCAAAGAAAAGTTAGGAGGGCGGGGGGGGGGGGGAGGAGAGAAAAAGACAAAAATCGTATTAGAAGGTTGTCACATGCACTACACAACAGTTTACACAGTCACCCCACGCGGAACCCCCCCATCTCGCCAAGCTAGCAGCCGTCCTAGGGCAGGGGGCTACCCTGCTACCACCCCTTGCCCTTTCCGAGGAGATACAGGGTTATGCGGAGCTTCGGCGAGGACGAACGTGGAGCAGCAGGATTCAGCCAGCGGCACCCGTGTGTTAGTCACTCCAGCTAGACCCGTTGGGCAGAGCTAACCCGAGCGCGCCCAGGGGCTCCATCGTCTCCCGCTGTGGCCCCCCCCCGTGAACTTAGCTGCTCTTTAGGCTTCTGAACTGCTGGCCGTTCCCGGGCTGGCGTGTGCACAGCCCGGGGGCTTAGATCACTGAGCTGCAATGGCAGCAGCGGGAGGGGAAGGAGCGTTTTAAAGGGGGAGCTGTGGAAAGGTCGCACAGAAACAGCTCTCTCCCCTCCCAGCTCAGGGAATAACAGACAAATACCCACTTTAGCTGAATGGATCGCGGTGGAGGGGACGCCATCGAAGGCAGACGCCCGGGTGCAAGAACATGGCAGAGAGGTGCTTTCCGCAGCAGCCCCTCTGCCTAGGTGGGCAGCTAGGCTGAAATTTTCAAAGCCATTAATAGCAAAGGGAATTGGGCAACAAGGAAATTCTCCGCCTCGCCACCCGCCATCATCTCTAGGAGACCGTTTCTGAAGCTGCGGCCTGGAGAACACTCTCCCGCCAGCCCCAAGAAAGCCAGGCAGGAAGCTGCTGGGTGTTGGTGCCCAGGGCCCAGCATCTCTGCACCCTCACACCACAGCCGGCGGCCAGGTTCAGCCTCTGCTTTCAGCCGTTTCTGCTGCTCTCCAGGTGGCTGTTCACCCAGGGCAGCAGGAGGCTGGGTGTGGTCTGGAAGTCACAACAGACCCGGGTTCGAGCCCTGCCTAATCCTCCACCGAGTGACTGTAAGCCAAACCGCTGGCCTCCTTCCACCTCAGCCAACCAGCCGGGCCGCTGGGTGAAAACCAAGATGGGGCCTCGGTGAACGCCAAGCGTTGCACCTGAATCAAGCCCGCCTGGGGGGAGAGCAAAAGGGGGGTGCATTCGCCTGGCCCCTAAAGAGGTGGCTTCTTCTGGCTGCTAGTTCCGCCAGCCGGCTTGCCTGCGGATGGTCGAGGGGGCTAGGCATTAGCTGTGCTACAAGCCACTGGGACTGGAGCACAGCACGAGACAGGACCCAGAATCGCCTAGCCCCTGGACTGCCAAGAGTCACTGCTTCACCCTGGGGAGGGGTTTCACGCCAGGGTTCTCTTTCCAGCACCCTCACCACCTGCCTTCCCCAGGGGGTGGGCAACTCTGTCATCCCCCAGCCCGGCACCCTTCACGCATATCCAGTGCCCGCTGACTAGGTAAGAGCAGGTCTACGGAAAAGATGAAGAGGACACCCGGGGGGTTTGGACCTGCAGAGGCTTCCAACCCCCCAGAAGAGTCCCCAGCTCGTGAGAACATCCTGGAAACACGACATCAGAGAACGGGAGAGAGCCAAAGCCTGGAGTGGAGCCAGCGGCCGTCTGCGGAAGATGAAAGCCCCGCGGCGTGGGGCCAGATGTCCCCTAGCACTCAGCTAAGAGCCTCCAACGGTTCGGGCTTAAAGGCTCCTCCTTTGGACTTTGAGCCAGATGCTAAAGAAACGTCCCCACGGCCCACAGCAGATGTGCCAGCCTCAGGAGCCGCTTCAGGCCCCAAGCCCAGGGGCCAGGGGAGCTGGATTGTCGGAGCCCCGGCCCAGCCGGTTACTGCTGGGTGCACAGCGATGCTGCACGCTCAGAGGTCTCCCCATGTACAGGTGGACGACTGCATCCACAAGAGAGGAGGGGAAAGGGCTCAGACTAGCCAGTATCCCAAGGCCTCCTCAGGGGAGCAGGAAAGCACCCCACCTGCAATCGGATTGGGGAGCGGAAGCTGGGGCCCCATCCTGAAACACTGGGGTGTGGGGCAGAGAGGGAAACATCTGAACTGACACCTGCCTGCCTTGGCCACCTGGAAGGACAAAGCGACATTGCTGGTCCACACACTGCAGGCAGCCATGCGACGGGAGCTTCGGTTCGCTTAGCTGCACTCACAGCTGGGGTTGCTTCTTCACACAGACAAGGGAGTCGAGCGAGGAGCCCGAGGCCACCCTGGATCCGAGCCCTGAGCGCCCAGGAGGGCAGCGGCTGCTCGCCCAAACCAAAGCGAGGGGGAAGTCAGAGGGCCCATTTGATGCCCTCAGAGATCATCAGCACTCAGCCATGGCTTAAAATAGGGTCATTCCGCCTGGCATCTGGGGCCCTTTGCAGGGTGGGGACCACGCTGAGACCCCGTCCACTGAGGAACCGGGAACAAAGGCTCCAGCTTCCAGCAAGCTAATCAGAGGTGCCCCCGAGGCACCTTTTGCAGGGTGTTTTGGCCCACCCCCGACCTGTGCACCTTCCCCTCAGGCCGTCGCCCCCAAGCCCTCCCCAGAGGTAACACGCCAGCAACTGCCGAGCTCAGGTGTAATGGACACAAGACCCGACCCCCCCGAGACTTGCCAGCGGAGGCTCTCGGGCCGTGTTATGGCAGAGGACTGTCCCGTGGGGATAATGGAGGGAGGTGGGAAGAGGGGCGCCGAGTTGCCTACAATCACACAGTCTGAGAGCTGTGAACAGAACCCAGCACCCGGGCCCAGCTGTTCTAACCAGCAGACCAGACTGCCTCCCAGAATCAGTGGCTACCGTCTGGACGGGGTTTGGGGGTGGGACCGAGGGGTTTTAGTTGTAAAGATCCACTGGAACAACAAAATCCGTGCAGACTCCTCAGGAGAGGAGACACCCTGCCGGTGCGTGTGTGGGGCTGTGCACACGGATACTTGGGGAGTAAGAGTAGCCTGTCAATTCCAGGGACCGCCCGGCTCTGCGGCACCTACAGCCAAACGCTGGTGCGCTTTGTGCCTGTCGCCTGCCTAACGCTTCAGCACCTTCTTCCTGAGGCCAGAGCAACACAGGCTCACGGGATCGTGGAGATGACATGGAGAAACACCAGCCACTTCTAGACAAAGGCTGGGAGCCACCCCAGTGGCGGTGCGGGAAAGGCCGCAGGGAGCGAAGGACCGCGAGCCATTTCTCGGGGGAGGAAGGGATTAAGAGCTCCATTTCTCCTCCTCGGGACGAGATTGCTCCTGGGTGAAAATGAAAGCAAAAGCTAGTCCAAAAGGATGCGTTTGCTTTTTACCTCCAGAGCGTCCCTCCAGCACCGGCCACCCAGCCTGCAGCTGGGCTGGAACTTACTCACCAGGAAAGACAATCGCCATTAAAACAGAGCAATCAACGGATTGGAAAGCGCTACCCATGAAAGCAGGCCCCATACCGCACCTCAATCATTCAGATGATTCCCCATAGATTGGGGCGTCCAGACAGGGCGTGTGGAGATACACAGGGTCTAGCACTGCTCATTTCACAGGCTAGAAGTTACACTAATCCCTTCGCTGGATGTCATTAAACCGCCGGATTGACGGTTCATTCTGATCGTAACGCAGGCCCCTCAGAAAGAAACACAGGGTGGTCCTTTTCGCTCAGCAAGAACCACCCCCAAGATGGGGCTGTCACAGACCCCAGCGGGCCACTTTCAAGGATTACAAATTGAGGACAGACCCTGTGTCCTGCCCCAGCTGTCACCCTGGGCTCCCCACAGCAGTGCCCGGAGAGCAGAAGAATTGTTAAGTAGGCCTCAGTCTGATTTGTTTCACCAGAAGATGGGATTTCTAGGGGTTTTTTTGTTCTCTATCACCGTGTTGCCAGACAACAGCCTTCGCCTTGAACAGTGAAGCAGGCTCCAGGTCCCAGCACGCCACGTTACAGCTTGACCCAAGCAGCCTGGTTGTGTCGTCATAACAATGCCCGGCTGCCTCCCGACACAGACAGCTGTGAGCCAAGCCCCAAGCATCTTACCAACCGAGGGGGTAGGATGAGGAAAGCCATGAACAGCAGCCATAGGCTGACCCAGCGCGGGCTAGCGGCTGGCCGGGGACAGCAGCCGTCGGCTGTTGGGATCATGTGGAGAGGGCTAGCACACAGCCATCGGGGCTACGGGGTGAAGGCTAGCGCCCGGCCAGCGTGCGTTCAGGGACGCAGTATGGCAGCAGAGGGGTTTAAACGAGGAGAGGGCACTTTGGCAGGGTAGCCAGGAGGGAAGCAGGAGGAGACCAGATAAGTGAGGGCGGGGAGACAATCCAGGGCGTTTAGTGCTGAGAAGCTTGAACTCGCTGAATTGAAGGGTGGGCCAGTGGGAAATCTCGGGGGAGGGGGGCACATGGCCCGATCCCCAGGCAAGGAAGATGGATAGTTTGCATGGTCAGTGTGACGAAGTGGGACTGTTCTTAATGGTTCCTCTGAATAGTGTGGGGGTGCCTCAGTTTCCCCTATGCAGTTCTTAAGTCTCTAGGTGGTAGGATAAAGGTGTATGATCATTGCAGAGCCCTAGAGGGCAGGTGTGTGCAGGGGTCTGGACACAGAGAATGGCCAACACCCTGTTTCCTGGCAACTGATGGCCTGGGCCCTTCCCCCCCTGCAAGGTGAGAGCTAAAGGGTTGGAGAACAAAGGAATCAGGTGCCCTCCTGGCCCGGGAAAGGGACAAAGCCCAGAGGAGGGGGGGCTGGAGGGAGTTTCAGTTTGGGGCTGGCTGGGACATGGAGTGAAGGGCAGACGGGGTTGTCTGGCTCACTGCCCCCCAAAATGGACCCAGCTGAGGGGTCCCGTTCTCTGCGCCTACAAATTCTGTTTTAGACCATGTTCCTGTTGTTTAATAAACCTCTGTTTTACTGGCTGGCTGAGAGTCACATCTGACTGCGAAGTTGTGGGGCAGGACCCTCAGGAGCCCCACCTGAGCAGACTCGCTGGGGGAAGCGCACGGAGGGGCAGAGGATGCTGAATGCTCTAAGGTCAGACCCAGGAAGGTGGAGCCGGGTGAGCTGTGTGTCCTGCAGACAGGCTGCTCACAGAAAGGTGATTGCCCCAGAGTCCTGACTGGCTTCATGGGGAGCAGTTCCAGAGCATTGCCCAGGGACTCTGTGACAACTGGTGGCAGAGGTGGGATGTACTGCACCCCGTGGATGGCACTTCCTGCAGTAAGTGACCAGGGATCAGTAAAACGAAGGGGGATTGACGGGGACCAGGCGTGCTGCTGAAGATTCAGAGAGAGACGGTTTCACGGGGCGGTTAACCCCTGGGAGTGTGTGACCAGAGAGAAGGACTTTTGCAGTAACAGGGTCCCCCGGGGGATTGCAGCGAGCGGTCCCAGGGGCGGAGGAGTCTGCCGCTCGACCCTGGCAAAGAGGTGGTGACCTTGAGAAGGGCTGGCACACGAGGGGTTCTCCCTGGAAACCGTGGGGAGCTGAGAGCACACAGGCCTGTGAGTCCACAACAACTTGGGAGGAGCGGAGTGATGGCCTGTCACCGTCTCCTTAAGGACATTGTAATTCTATGCAGAAAGAGAGGGTTGAGCATTGGAAAGTTCACCAAAGCACAGTTAATCATGCAGCTGGAGGAGGATGACCGCCCTAAGGAGCAGATTCCTGACCCCAAATGGGGCTAGAGCAGGATCAGGGAGCAGCTGGAGTGGGAGCCAGGCATCCCCAAGACTCCTGTCCCCGACCAGACGAGGGTCTTCACGATCGGGTTCCCCATCAGGGGATCCGAGACGGACGGGATTGGAGCTGAGTCCGAGAGAGCGAGAGGACCGTGGGAGACAGCGAGAGCCCGAGAAAGAGCTGCAGAAGCAGCAGCAGCATGAACTGGCGGTGGGGGAGCGGAGAGGCCTAGGGGACCCCTCAGGGGTGAGTGGGGATAGACCCCGGGGGGCCAGTTCCGCAGGGAACCTCGAGACTAAATTGCTGCCCTTGGTTAAGGAGGGGGGATGTGGATGCCACCTCACTGCCTTTGAGCAGGCTGGCGATTTGAACCAGGGGGACCCTGCGGAAAAGCCCCGGTGTCTAGCGCCCTTGCTGGGTCCCAAGGCCACAGACTCCGTCAGCCCGATGGGTGGGGAGGTGGACAGGCTCCCACTCCTGACCCCAACCTATATGTCTGTGTGGAGTTCCCTGGGGTCGGGCCCCTCGGACCCCCAGTGGGAAAAGAAGGTGTTGGTCAATGGGGAGACATTCCTGGGGTGGCGAGATCCTAGGACAGAGAGAACTGTTGTCAGGCCCTGGGTGGTGCAGCCTCAGATGCTGAGGGGCTGGGTGAGGGTCCCAGGGACGACGCCCCTCACCCTACCTATGGCCCAGATCCCTGTGCAGACCCAGGAGGGGTGGGGCTGGCTGGTCATTGGGGTTCTTCAGGACACCAGCTGCGAGACCCTGTTGTGGGGTGACTGTGTCTCTTTGGGACAGGATCCAGGCCTTGCTCCTGTAACGGCTGAGAGTTTGAATTTGAATCCAGAGAACCAATCGGTGGAGAGGGAAATGGTCAGTGAAAATGCAGATGACCTGGCTGGCGGGGGAGGGGGGGGGAGAAGAAGGGAGGAGCGGCTAGGCTCAGGCTACCTGCCTGCCTGTAAGCAGATCCCTGGGGCTGGGTGGGTCAGAGAGATGCTCCCCGCACAGGGGGCTCAGGCTGGCTCTGTTGCAGTGAGGAAAGCAGCGAGCTCGCTGCCTACCCCCTCTGGGACAGCAAGGGCAGTGCTGAGCATAGTGGGAGCTGAGACCCCAGCTGAGTGGGGGGAGACACAGGCAGGGCAGGGGATCTGTGGGGAGTGGCAAGGTGCTTGGTAAGGAAAGTTTGGATGAGCCTAGGCAGCCTTGTGAGCTGATGGCTGTGTCTAGTCAGCAGGGTGGGAAGGCGAGGAGGGTGGAAGATGAGTGTCCCTGGACCTTACTTGTTAAGCTGGGTGGAGAAGTGTGACAGGGAAGGAAACGTGCCTGTGTCTGTCAGGGGTATTGACTTGCCTGTGGAGGGAGCTACCCTGGTCTCCAAGCAGTTGTCTGTGACCAGCCTTGTGTGCTGGGACAAGGGGAATGAGATCCCAAGCTGTGGGTCTGGGAAAGGAGAAAGTGTGTCCGGCTCTTCTTGGTCTGGGGAGCAGACAGAAGGGGCCTTTTAGACTCTGATGCTTGAGAACAGTGCAGTTGTCTCAGAGTTTGTTCTGGATTCAGCTGAAGCCCAGGAAGGGAAGGGTCCTAAGTTTGTGTCTGCTCGGGAGAATGGCCCTGTAACTAGGTCGCATCCAGTTAGTGTCTATGTAAAATCCCAGAGACCAGACAATTCTGGTGCTTGTATTTTGCCTGTTGCTATTGTGTGGTTGGGAAAGGGTGTCGCAACTCTGTCCAATCAGGGTGAAATCCTAGCCAGGGCACAAGGAGAGCATGAAGGTTATGTGATTGTGTTACCTACTGAGGGTGTGGAAACCTGTAGCAAGAAGGAAAAGATTCCTGAACTTGTGTGTGGCAAAGGGAAGGAGAAGGCTTCTGACCTTTTATCTAGGAAGTCTGTAAGTTTGCCTGAAAGGGGATTGTGTAGGAATCCGCTGGATGGGCCAGAGGTAATTCTGGATGTAAGGGAGACCCAGAAAGAGTCTGTTGTTGCTCAGGAAAGTGTTCCTCTAGAGCAAGTTCTAGGTAAAGAGGGTAAGGGCAGAATTTCAGTGAGGGGTGAATTGTTGCATAGAAAAGCCCTAGGGAAAGGAATCCTCATGGAGTCTTTGCAAGCAGTTTACTGCAACTGAAGGGTGTGAAAGTGATTTAATCAAAAAAGTTTCAGGTCCTAACAGCCAGAAATTTTCTGTTCTGAATGGATTTACTGACTTTCCTGTTGAAAGATCCAGTGTGGATAGCTTTGAGAAGGTCTCAGATGAAGTGAAAGCTGTTAAGAAAGTTAAACAGTCCAAGTGGCTGTGTTTGGCCAGCTTGTTGAGGAGAATACCCGATCCCAGTTTGACCCCCTGGGGTTTTGGGGGTGGCCAAAGGGCACGGGCCGCATAAACCTTCCCACATGCGGCCTGCGAGTGCTATTGACCACCCCCGACCTAAGGGAGGGCGTGACACTGGAAGGGCCTGGTGTAAGTCCTACCAAGGAATGGGAGAGATGCTAAGGCATCCATAGGAACGTTGGTGGCTTTGAACTTCCCCAGGTCACTGGCTAAAGTGACCCCACTCAGTTCGATCTCGAAGGGGGGAGAGATGTGACGAAGTGGGACTGTTCTTAATGGTTCCTCTGAATAGTGTGGGGGTGCCTCAGTTTCCCCTATGCAGTTCTTAAGTATCTAGGTGGTGGGGTAAGGGTGTATGATCATTGCAGCGCCCTAGAGGGCAGGTGTGTGCAGTGGTCTGGACACAGAGAATGGCCGACAACATGTTTCCTGGCAACTGATGGCCTGGGCCCTTCCCCCCTGCAAGGTGAGAGCTAAAGGGTTGGAGAACAAAGGAATCAGGTGCCCTCCTGGCCTGGGAAAGGGACAAAGCCCAGAGGAGGAGGGGCTGGAGGGAGTTTCAGTTTGGGGCTGGCTGGGACATGGAGTGAAGGGCAGACGGGGTTGTCTGGCTCACTGCCCCCCAAAATGGACCCAGCTGAGGGGTCCCGTTCTCTGCACCGACAAGCTCTGTTTTAGACCATGTTTCTGTTGTTTAATAAACCTCTGTTTTACTGGCTGGCTGAGAGTCATGTCTGACTGCGAAGTTGGGGGACAGGACCCTCTGGCTTCCCCAGGAGCCCCGCCTGGGCGGACTCGCTGTGGGAAGCGCACGGAGGGGCAGAGGATGCCGAATGCTCCGAGATCAGACCCAGGAAGATGGAAGCTGTGTGAGCTGTGTGTCCTGAAGACAGGCTGCTCACAGAAAGGAGACTTCCCCAGAGTCCTGACTGGCTTCATGGGGAGCAGTTCCAGAGCATCCCCCAGGGACTCTGTGACAGTCGGGAGGAGAAGCGTTCTGGGAGGGTGCAGGTGTCCGAGAAGAGGAGGCTGCAGTATCCATGGCAGGAGATGGAGGGGGACCTGGGCTAGAGTTTTGGCTGGGTGCCATCTTTGAAAGGCTGCATTGCATTCTGGGACCTGCACACCCCTTTGTATTAATTAGAGCAGGACAGTGAGTCTGCTCCATTTCATGCCAGTTACCCTGGGGCACCTGCCAAGCAGACAGCAGAGCCCTCAGCAGTGCACCGTTTGGACGCATTAGCCTGGATTTAGGCACCTCTTTTGTTCTTCCCACTCCCAGCGACGAATCCCTGCTAACCAAACCTTCCTCCTACTAAAACCAACGTCCAATCCCTTGTTTTCCTCTGCTCTGGCTACATGCCTTAGTGCGGGGAGAGAGAACACTGCCCTGGGCCACACACCAATTTCAAACCCATACCTTGATTCAGCCAACAATCATCTTGAAATCAGGCCCCCCATGAGTTCAACAAGTTGCAGGGCGGGGGGAGGCTAATTACTGGGATTTAAAACTCTTCGCTACATTCACAACAAAGCATGGTGCAGATTTATCGGCATGCAAAATCAAATTCCAAAGCATGCAAAAGAGAAGCGTTGTAATAGTCTTACTTGTGCAAACTAGAATCCAGGCAAGGTAGTGAAAAGGCAGGGGGGGAAGAGCATTAGGAAAACTCAGGTAAGTTCAACTGCGCAACAGTAAATCAACACAATAAAGCAGTATTAGCTGGTACCCCAAAACGGGAGGGGTTGTCTGAGGAGCTGCAGGGAGAGCGCAGGCGTGGCAGCCCCACCCTATGGTCTGCGCTCGAAGAGCACTCACTGCAATACCCGAAGTGCACTAGCTAGGGAGACAACTGGAAATTCTTCAGCATAATTAATTCATGTTGCCATTAGAAGACGCCAGTCGCAGAAGCCCCGCACACGCCCAGAGAAGCAAGGCTGCGGCTGGTTTCTCTGAAGCAGGCAGGCCAGGGTGCCATTCCGGGCACACAGAGCTCACAGCAGCTGCTACCAATTAGCTTGGGCAGAGGCTGCTGTTTGCATTCATTGTTGCTGGCACGGGAGGAAAAAAACCTAAGCTAGCCGAAAGTCCCCAATTCAGACACTGTCTGTGGCAATTCAACCTGGGGCAATTCATTTTAAATTGAGTTAAACACGGATTGTTGTTTTTAAATCTAGTCTCTCTTTTAAGGCCTTTGAGCAGAGAATAATAATAAAAACACCGTAGAGCATGCCAGCATGTGTTGCTGCATTAGATACTGCAAAGTTAATCCTGTCGATGGCCCTGGATTCATAGGGAGAAAGAGGTGTCTCATGTCCGCACATGCTGCTCAGGCTCCCAGGTTTGGAATATCATTTAGAACATGGGGCTGAAATTGGTTTCAAGGGCTGGCAGAAATACAATTCCACCGACCCAAGATCTAGATCTTGCTCTTCTCAGCAATATCGTTGCAGCTTTCAGGTCCAGAGGTAGCTAGAACCATCCTGGGAAGATCTATTTACCAAGAGACCAGCTCTGCAGCACTCTGGGTAACATGCATGCGGGGCTCAAAATGGGTAAGGTGAGACAGAAGAACGTGAACAAGGTATCAGTGCTCTAAAACCTCTGGGCTGTAACCGCAAGTCTGGAGCTCAGAAGAACATGCACCTGCTCCTAAGGATAAAAGCAGCCCAAACGCTTCAGAGTCAAGCATGTCTTGCCTGTGGTGGCTGGGGACTTAACTCCTGCAGCCAGGAAGAGCCTGGAGCACAGAGCACCAGTGCAAGGAAGCCCCACGCTTCAGGCAGTCTCTCGGCACACGGGCAAGAGCAGCATTTGGTTCCAATTCTGCCCCCAGTTACATCCGCGCAACCCCACTGGCGTCAATGAGACTGAACACGGGGCTTTAACCCAGGGCAGAATTTGCTCCTCTGGTCAGTGGAGCTAGTTTTGTTTTAGGTTCTGTGTTTAGGTTTGTTCAGGATGGATGAGTTGTTCATGGGGATCCTTATTGCCCGCTGTATAACTGGAGAGATCTGTGAGTGGTAGCACTTCACAGTCTGCACTAGAGAGATGTAAAATGACGAGCCAGCACCACGGCCAAGCTTCACAAGATTGTTCCGGTCCCACGGCAAACCACCAAACCTTGCCAGCGGCGAAGCCAGCAAAAGGCCCGTAGCTTGTTCTGGGAAGGATCATCTTGGAGAAAAGTACATTAGGGTTAGCAATTAAAAACCGAACTATCCCCGCTGCAGCAGGTGTAATACATGGAGGCTGGATCAGATTATGCTGCCAGGAAAATGAATTTCATAAGCCAATTAAAAGCTACATAGAAACGAATATAAAAACGGTCCTCTTCAGGGTAAAAACAAGCCACTAGCCCTGGGTTTGGGCAGAAACATCTGAGCTTGTGTTGTTTTAATAACAGTGTGTAATTTACAAGTCAGGTCTCTATTCTACAGTGCAAGGGTTGGGTCCAGAGTCAGATTATTCCTATGTTATTGGCACAACCAGTCCCTGTGCGTAGCTGCCTCTAGGCCAGTGAGGCTCAGCGTGACAATGACCCAGTTCTCAGGGCAGACTAGCATCTCCCACGGCTTACCTGGAACGGGACGTGGGGCTGGGCACAGGCTCAGCTTTAGCCCCCATAGGGCAGGCTACGGGAGACCTCGTTAGTATGCAGGCAAATTGGCTATAGGCAGGAGGCCATTAAAGAGAGGTGGGGACACCCAATGGGGCGTGGTCTCAGTCCCAGCTTCTGAAGGCCTCGACAGCAAGGCAGTGACCCAGGCGGGGCGAGAGAAGGCACAAAACCACTGTGCTTTTATGTGGAAGTTTCCAATTCAGAGAAAACAGCAGAGCTCTGTGGAGTGCTTTACAACGGGGATGTGCCCGGGTGCGAAGCAGCAGGCCTGGGAAAACAGCCATCACACATGGGCCAGCATCTGAACCGTGCCCTTCTGCTCCAGCTTGGCACACAGCACGGCAGAGGGAACCTGGGAGAAGCGGGCCGTTTCTTTTGGTGAAATCCTGCTCTCTAGTAGGATCGTGTGACAGGTCCGGGGCAGCTGGACAGTCATGGATTGCCAAGGAATTGCCTGCCCCGCACATCGGGTACAGAGCAGTGTCGGGGCCTGCTCGGTATTTCACTCGCCTGGTTTCTGACCAGCCTCCAGTACCGTGGTGAGTTTACACCATCATTGACCCTGGCCTCCTGAATGCGCCAACTCAAACAGCTAACATGCTAGCAGCAATCCAGAGCTCCACACACAAACACAGACCCTGGTACCACACCGCTGGACACCGCACCACGCAGGTAGGCTAACGATAACTGAGTGTGCCAAGCCAAGCCAGCTCCCAGCCACCCTGCAATGGCATTGCCATCTGGAGCCTCACTGCAGAACACGCTGACCAGAGAAAGCCCAAGTGACTCAAACGCTCTCACCAAAGGCAAGCAACAAAATCAACGAGGGGACACCTTTCTGGGCACCCACAGCTCCCATTCACCTGACTGCCATGTAACCTGGCACACACACAGACAGGGCTTCTTCAGCGCTGCCCCCGAAAGCCACACGGACCCCAGGGCTCAAGGAAATCCCAGCACAACAGAGTAGCAAACAGTCGGGCTAAGCAAGAGGGGCATCTGACTGAGAGTCTAAAGGCTTTGCTGTGGGGTCCAACAGCACCTGCGTTCAGTGTACGTGATCGAAGGGGAATGAGTCGCAGCCCGAGAAGATGGTAGGACAGCCCTGAACCGAAGGAAGGGGGAAGCCTTTGTGCTATGTCAGAGCAAAGAGGCAATCGACTCCTAAGCGGGATCACTTCATTGCAGAGATCCAAGAACGAGCTGGAGGAAGTGGGAAGGGCACCGTGGGGAACACGATGAACTGCGAAAGCTACAGCTCTGACTGGATGAGGGAAGCGGTTCGTTACGCAGGAGGCTGATGGAGGGTGTGCGTGCACACACGTGCTAAGATGCGCACACTCTTTCGTTTCCCACCGGTACCACGTATCTGAAAGCCAGCCTTGTCCTCGCGGCTCCACTTTCCCGCTTACGTTAGACCCTCAGGTAGGCCACAAGAGCTCAGAGAAGGGAACCCGCTAGCTTCCTTGTGGGTGCTACCGAACGCGGCCGCCCAGTTCCCACTCCCACTTCGGAGGACATTCTTTTAACGCCCCTTCTGCCTGCTCCTGTGAATCAGCCAAACCCTTGACGCTGATTCAAGCGGAAAGACCCACGTCTCCCGCAAGTCCTGACCTACTTTCCAGATTTGTTGCAGAAGTGACTCCAACTTGGGTTGCTGCTTTTCAACTCATTTTCAATCAAAGGCAGGCGATGTTCTCCCAGTTCCTGGTCTAGTCATTTGCACCGGAAACGCCAGCAAGATTCCAAATGCTAGAGACCGTAATCCTTCTCACGCTTGTTCGTGCGCCAGACCCGACATGTGACAGCTCCGGGCCACAACAAGATGCCACAACCCTTAGGCCATGCCATGGCGGCTACTCCTTGACTAAACCATGCCCTGCTAAAGGCTTCTGACCCAGAGGCCTGAGACTTGGGAGGAAAAGGACTTTGAAAGCAGGGCAAAGCACTAAAAAGAACATTGAACTCCCAGCTGGCGATATGTCACGATAAATTACCCACATGATATTAGTCCTTGCTCAGCCAGGGAAATTCACCCATTCTCTCTCCAGCTAGCAAGTGCGCTTTGGAAGGCGCCTATCTCCAGAGGATTGCAAAGCATTTTGTAAACATTACCCTGGGCGGTGGGAAAGGATCATTTCCATTTTACAGCTGGGAAAACTGAGGCCCAGAGACCTGCCCCCACATCCCAGCCTGCCCCCAGCCTCTCATTTCCAACAGGGTGGATCTGCCCCACCCCACTGTACCTGAGCGTTGATCTGAGCACTTGTCACCGCAGCAGGGATGACAAAGGCAAAGCCACCACTCAGCCCTGGCTTTCACTGCTCCTTTCCTCACCTTCAGCACACAGCTGGGGCAAGGGAAGCTGTTCCTGGCAAGCAGCCAGCATGATGGGAGTAGAATTTCAAAGTGGTGCACAGAAGCTCAGCCTGCAACCCCAGCACCAACCATGTCCAGTTAATGAGACTGTCTCCAGGGCACTCCCATTCCTGCTGCTATTTTGAGATGCTTTACATCCTGCAGGACAAAACCCTGAGGGTTTTATTGTTCCCTCAGTGCCTGCAGCCTGCACTTTCTGAGCGTTTTATTCCACAAATCCCCACCCCCGAAAACGCACCATGAGGCTCTGCAATTCCCCTGCTGAGCACGGCTCCCGCAGAAGGATAAACAGACCCTGCGCTCCCCGTTTGCTTTTACAATTTGCTCTGGCCAAACTAGGTGCAAGACACAAACACTGAGAGTTTAATGGACACTTTCAGTCGGCGTCGGCCTTTTCCCCTGGGTAGCCTCATGCAGGCTACAAATCCAAGGTGTGGATTTCCTTGGGCCCAGGAGAGGGGGCCACAGCTGCATGAGGCATCACTGAAAAACAGGTTGGCCGTGTCAGAGCTGCTCTCCTAGCAGAAAGAGGACTCATTCTAATCTGGACAGGGTTTGGCCAGCTGCCATTTCTCATCCTCAAAGCCGCATCTACACCAGGGCTTTTGGGAAACATTTTCCATTCGAGGAAGCAACGCCAGGAGCCTGCCTCCCCATTTAATACCATGTTGCTTAGCCCTGGCGCTGGGCAGTTAGACAAGAAGGTGTTTAAAGTGTCAGCAGTCACAGAAGCCTGGCCTACACTGAGACTTCCCCAGTGTTAGCAACAGTGGGGTTTTGGTTTGATTTTTTGCCCAACCCCCTAGGGCATAGAGCCAGAGCCAGACTGCTGAAATGTACAGGAACCGAATTTGCTTCAATAGCTACAAGAAAAGCCATATGTCTTCGGTGTTGTGCCTGGCAAGGAATGCCCAATGGCATATTTAATAGAACAGAGTTCCAGGATGCCCCAAATATATATTTGTAGTTTGAAAATAAAATGCCAAGAGGTCATCTGATTTTAAACCACTCCTACCCCACTATCTTGCATTTAAGCAAACAAACGTGGTGAGCACCTCACACCAAAGGGAGAACAGTCCCTTTCTGACTACCAAGCTCAACTGTATTTAAAGCAGATAATCTCTCCAGTTGCCACTAGACCCAATTTCAGTTCAGAAGAAAGTGATGAAAAAAAGCAAAGGGCCTCTTCAGAGATTTCCTTCCCCAAAGCCTTACACAACTTCTCCTTTGGGATGATGAAAAGGCCAGGAATAGAATTTGACAGATGTTTATGGGGGCAGCATTTCTAGAAGAGGGCTGTCGCACCTTCCTTGCTAGGAACTATTCTGAAAACAGTACCATTTTATGAAGCTTTCTGCTACCCAGATCTGCTGGAGTTTACGCCCAATACGGTACAGTTATGCAAGTCATTTGGGCAAAAGCAGCTTTGGAAATGATTTGGGATTGGCACACCCACTTATCACTGTCCTCTAACCACAACGCTAGTCAGAAAGCTGTTGCATTCCACACAACCTTACCGCATCAAACTCCGCCTGGTCGTCTTCTGGGAGATCGCTAGTCTCGTAAACATCTGGCTCGTTCCTGGCCTAGAAGCACAAATGCGTTATAGTGAGGACAGCTGGCAGTTCTGGGCAGACGCATCTCTTATTGCGAAGAATAGCATCCAAAGTGAGTGCCCGCCTCCCACTGCCAGGTGCACAGAGAACACGTCTGCTTCCAGGAAGTATATTAGAGAGACAAGGCGGGTGAGGTAATCTCTTGTATTGGACCAACATCTGTTGGTGAGAGAGAGAAGCTTCTGAGCTTACACAGAGCTCTTCTTCAGGTCTGGGAAACGTTGTGAGAGTCACAGCTAAATACAAGGTGGAACAGCTTGTTTAGCACAAGCTGTTAACACATATTTCAAGGGACCATTCAAGGTGAAGTGGCCAGTTAAGACCGCATAGAAATAGAAAAATCCGGGGGGGAGGGGGGGAGGCTAGTGGGTTATAGACTGTTGTAATAAGCCATAGATCCAGTGTCTCTATTAAGTTCATGATTTTTAGTGTCTAGCAAAGTTATGAATTTGAGCTCCAAGCTCTTCATTTGCAGATGCTGTGCAAGTTTCCTTCAAGGACGAGGCCTGAGAGGTCAGATATGGAGTGATCGCTTTGGGGAAAAGTGTTCACCCACGGGTGAGTCTTTCATCATTTTTCTGGGCGAGTTCATTCGAGAGCATAGTGATTGTGTCGTTTCACCCACAGAGGGGCATTTAGTGCACTGGGCAAGGAACAGCACACGTTGTGATGGGCACGTGTAGGACCCATGGATCTTAAAAGGTGGGTTGTGGCGGTATTGAACATCCAGGAAGTACGTTGCTTCCTTCACAAAGGGAAACAGTTCCTAACATTTTGGGGAAAGACCTCAACTGTGCCAGCTGGTGCCTGGCACAGCCAATCATTAATCTGTGCACGTTCTGAAGTTTGGGCTAACCCAAATGACAGACACATCCCCATCAGGCCTTAGTTAGAGGGCACGTAACCCTATAACAAGGACATGCAGATTTGCATGACAAACATCTTAGAAACAGATTCCTATTTTCCACACCACATGACAACATCACCCCAGAGCTAGACTAAGCAACGCCAGCAGTTCTGTACGTGTCTCTGCAGACAGCAGTCCCTAGCGGTCATCCAGTGCTTTTCATCCAGAAACCTCAAAGCACTTTGCAAAGGAGGGCCAGGTCGCTGTCCCCATTGTACAGATGGGGAAACTAAGGCACAGAGGGGAAAGCGATTTGCCCAAGGGACACTCAGCAGGCCAGGGGCAGAGCCAGGAACAGAGCCCAAGTCTCCTGGGTCCTAGTCCAGTGTTCTAGCCGTGTGTCCACCCCGCCTCCCTGACGAGAGGTGGAACCCGCTGCAGCTGCTCAGGGTCCATTTACCTCGTACAAAGGACTCGCCGAAACGCCAGAGCAGGAACCGCGAGCGCCGGCATTTCGGGGGGGTGGGAAGGGAAACCCAGGAAACCAGCTCCCAGGAGAACGGTGGGAAGCCCCAGAGCCTGGCGCGGGGGGGCTGGGAAATCAGGTGCCAGGAGAAGTGCTGGGCCCCGTGAGAATGAGACAGAGCAGCGCCCAGGCCAGCAGCGCCCTGGGGGGAGCTGGGCTGGGACTTCACCCCCTCACTTGCATCAAACCGCAACGCCCCATTCGGGAATCCCGCCCCGAGCCCGGGGGGGGGGGCGGCGAGGAGAACCCAACAACACAGGGGGCTCCAGGGACAGAAGTGACCCCTCCCCCCATAGCCCCCCCAACCTCCCCTTCCCCCCAGTTACCCCCCCAGCCCCCAATCATCCCCCTCACCCACCCCTCCAGTTACCCCACCCTAACCTCCCCAGCCCCCACCCCCCCAGTTACCCCCACAGCCCCCCCATCCCCCATTTACCCCACCCTCACTTCCCCAACCACCCCACCCCCCCAGTTACCCCCTTGCCCCCCCAGCCCCCAATCACCCCCCTCACCCACCCCTCCAGTTACCCCACCCTAACCTCCCCAGCCCCCACCCCCCCAGTTACCCCCTTGCCCCCCCAGCCCCCTATCACCCCCCTCACCCCCAGTTACCCCACCCTCACCTCCCCAGCCCCCCCAATCACCCCCACCCCCCAGTTACCCCCGCAGCCCCCCTGAGTGACCCCCCCCCGCACTCACGATGCCGGGCAGCTCCGCGTACTTGGGCTCGGCCATGGCGGCGGGGCCGGGTCGGGGCCTGAACGGGAGTCGCCGGGGCCAGAACTCAGGGAGGAGCCGCCAATCTCGCGAGAGCGTCAGGGGAGGGCGGGGGCCGACGAGATCCTGGCCGCGCGGGGCAGCCTGGGAGTTGTAGTCTGGGGGCGGATGTGGGGCTGGAGGAGGGAGATGTGGGGCTGGGGCTGTGAGGCTGTAGATGGGGAGATGTGGGGCTAGGGTGTAGGGTGGGGAGGGGGAGATGTGGGGCTGGGGTGTGAGGCTGGAGATAGGGAGAAGTGGGGCTGGGGTGTGGGGCTGTAGGGGGTATGTGGGGCTGGGGTGTGAGGCTAGAGAGGGGGAGATGTGGGGCTGGGGTGTGGGGCTGTAGGGGGGTATGTGGGGCTGGGGTGTGAGGCTGGAGAGGGGGATATGTGGGGCTGGGGTGTGGCGCTGGAGGGGGAGATGCTGGGGCTGTGAGGCTGGAGATAGGGAGATGTGGGGCTAGGGTGTAGGGTGGGGAGGGGGAGATGTGGGGCTGGGGTGTAGGGTGGGGAGGGGGAGATGTGGGGCTGAATGGGGTATGTGGGGCTGGAGGAGGGTCCATGGGGCTGGTGTAGGGCTGGAGAGGGGGGTGTGGGCCATGTGGGTTGGGGATACAGGTATGTTTGGGTGGGGAGGGGTGGGGGTATATAGTGTAGGGAGGATTTGGGGAGGGGGTCTGTAACAGGTGCAGTATTTGGAAGCGGGGTGTTGGGGTGGGGAGAAGGTTTAGGGGCATTAGGTGGGGCTAGGAAAGAAAGTTTGACTGTGTGGGGAGGGTGGCCATGAGGCGCAGAGGAAACGAAGTTGGTGTGGGGCTGGGGAGTGTAGAGTGGGGGGTTGGGAAAGGATTGTGGGCTGGGATATATGTGGGGTCTGCGATTGGCATGGGCCGGGGTTGGGCCGGGCTGGCTGGAGAAGGGCCATGAGGTGGATCTGAGGAGGGGGCGGCAGTGCGGGGGTGGAGATTGGGACTGGGGAGGCTGTCAGGGCCTGGGGGAAATGCGGCTGCATTCACACCCTGAGAACCACCGTGTAAGTGGGGCTCAGTACCACCCACACTGAAGCTTTATTGGGATGCCCCCCCGGGCAATAGCAGCCGTGGCACTGGGGCGCCTGCAAAGGCCCCGTTCTCTCCTTCCTCCCCCCAGAAAAACACCCCAAACCCTGTTACACCAAACTGACTCTGGAGCCAGTGGCATCATCTCCCAGCCTGGCCCCTACAGAGACAGTCATTGTGCCAGGCTGCCAGCTGCTGCCGTGCTGGGCCTGGGTGGAGGAGAGGGGGCTGAGCCTGCCTTCGAACCGGGGCCTTCAGAGAGGCCTGCCTGGGCCGGGTATTGTACCCGCCGTGGGTCTCAGCACCCCATTCTCAGCTGTACTCTGCATCTGCGGCTCCCACGGATTGCAACTGGGGTTCTCAGGGCTCTGCTTCTTTGGACATCAAGCTCTTGCTGCCAGTCCCGGGGCAAAATCTATCTCATCTCTCCACCCCAAATCTGTCTATCCCATACCTCCCCCATCTCATCTATCTATCTATCCACATCTAATCATTGTGGTATCTGCGCTCCCATTTGCCCGGTACCCTTCCCTCTGCCACAAGGCGGGTGGGGGTTACTTCATTGCTTGCTTTTGTAGCCGAAGGGAAGACTTTTCCAGCTGGTTCCTTTTGATCCCAAATCTAATCTCCCTGACCTCTTTCACTCCAGGTTTTTTTGCACTGTACCCCCTGCCCCCCACCCCCTGCAGTGGTGCTGGAGTGCCTTGCAATATTAGAAAGCAAACAAAGAACAATCTGGTCCCCTCTCTCTCCACCAGGCAGCGGGGCCTGGGATGGGGGCAGAGGGAGCTGGACTGTACCAAGCCAAAGCAGTGAGGTGAAGTGCAGAAGCTGCTAGAAGTGGGAGTTCAGACCACCAGCTCCCTACACATTCCTCCCACAGCTGCGTAGAGGTTGCAATGCAGAGCCCCGCTTTCCTGCCTTTTTGCAGACTGATTCCCATCCGCACCTCTGACTTCCTCCGGGCCCCCATGTTGCCCCAGCATAAAACTGACAAAGAGAGCCATGAAAGTGACTCAGCATCTTCACGCCTCCCGCATGTCACAGCCCTTGAGACTCAAACCCAGACCCCCATGGGGCCTGTAAGTGGCAGATCCACTGGGTGACCCCCAAGCCAAGCCTCTACCCACATGCAGCATCCAGCTCAGCTCCCCTGGGAGCTCCACTTCCTTGCAGGTTTTGCAGCTCTGACTCAGGGCCTGCCCCGTAATCTAGCTGCTGCTTCCTCAGGTTTCAGCGTGACTCGGATTCCTGCAGCTTCCCCACCCGGCTTCCAGTAAGAGGATACAGCGGGGATGCCAGGGTGCAGTGTAGCTTGCTGGGTCCCCATATCCTGCAGGCCGGCGACACCCTTTACTGACGGGCTCAGAGGGGTTTCATTTCAGAGTAAAAGACCTATGAGCTAATGGAAGGCATTAGCATTCTCCCAAGGAGAACGCTAAATGGGAGGCAGCATGTTCTAGTGGATAGAGCACTGGACTGGGGCTCAGGACACCTGGATTCAATTCCCTGCTTCATCACAGACACCCTGTGCAAGTCATTTCCCCGCTCTGTGCCTCAGTTTCCCCTCCCCCCCGCCCTAGTTAGATTATACACTTGGCAAGGCAGGGACTGTGTCTGTCCAGGACTGTGTTCTACTTGGGGCCCTTTAAGTCTTATTGCAATTATAAATAAATAAATGGTCTAAGCTAACGATGGGGCTTCCACCTGCCCCCCACTCTTGTGGGACTGTTCTGATATGTCTGGTAGGGGGCAAAGGTTCCCTGTCTTAATTCCGCCCCTTTATTCTTAATGATAATCTCTTGGCCCCCCTTAGCGGATTGTCCTGTGCCTTGTATAGGGAAGGTACATTGACCCTCTTCCCACGGTATCTGAAGCTCAATCCACATGCCCCTGAGAGGCAGGGCAGGACTCTTATCCTCATTGTACAGATGGGGAAACTGAGGCATGGAACGGCTACATGACTTGTACGTGATGAAGCAGGGAACTGAATCCAGGTCTCCTGACCCACTGGACCATCCCTCCTCCCTAATGTGCCCCTTTAGCTGTCACGTGGCCAAGTTACACGCATTCCTCTCCTCTAACCCCTGCCCGTAAAGGAATCCCTCTGGCCCCCGGTCATCCTTATTGCTCCTCTTTGAACTCCCCCGAAGAACTGTACCTCATCTGAGCCTACACATGAGACACACAAGCCGACACAGACATGTGAATGCACACACTGCATGCACACGCAAGTTCACATGTGCAGACACACGCATGCCCACACGCATGCCCACACACACGCGTACATGAGGCCCCACGTTTTTCCAAGGCCCTCAGCCCCTGTTCGGCCAGGTGCTCACAAGGAAGCAGCCACTGAGAAGGACCAGACCGGAGGCTGCTCTCATGGCTGTGTCCGGGCCCAGCTGCGGTTCTGAGACCAGCCTCAGGCTTCAGACCTGGAATTTGGCTTCCTCCGCCCTTTGTCTCCCTTAAAACAGCAGCTAAACAAGGGAGGGGGGCGTCCAAATGCAAAGGGGACAGGTCCTCGGCACTGCTCCAGCAAAGTCAACCCCTGCCCGGCCGGCAGCATCAGCTGGCACAGAGGGGGATTCTTGGGGCTCATGGAGCGTGTAAGGCTGCAAGGGACCATTTGATCATCGGAGCACCTGGACAGCACAGTCTGGAGAATGTCTCCAGGTGACCCCTGCCCTGAGCTGAGGAACGTCCAGCCGGCTCAAGCACCTCCAGATGGCGGGACCCGCTGGGCACTGATGGCCTCCTTTGGCACTCACCGGGTTGCCCTGGCGCCTGAGGCCAGGAGCAGAGAGGAAGGGCTGGCTGTGGCCTGTGGGTGCCCAAAAACCCCACCAGGGCTGTGTGGCTCCCTTGTGCCCTGGCCCCATCTGACACGGGCATCTCGTTCCCAGGCCCCCCTTCTGAGCTCAGCCCCCCCCAGCAATGGGACACCATGGGATCAAGGGAAGGTGGGTCTGCTGGTTAGAGTCCAGGTAGAGTCAGGACTCCTGGGTTCTCTCCCCAGTTCTGGGAAGGGGAGTGGGGTCCAGTGGTTAGAGCAGGGGGCTGGGAGCCAGGACTCCTGGGTTCTCTCCCCAGCTCTGAGAGGGGAGTGGGGTCCAGTGGTTAGAGCAGGGGCTGGGAGCCAGGACTCCTGGGTTCTCTTCCCCAGCTCTGGAAGGGGAGTGCAGTCCAGTGGTCAGAGTAGGGGGCTGGGAGCCAGGACTCCTGGGTTCACTGGGTGCTAGTGGGCGAGTCGCTCGCCCTCTCTCTGTTTTCTCCATCCCCACCATGGGTCTGGGGCTGGTTCCCCCAGCAGGTTGCCAGTCTCAGCAGATGATGCCCAGCGCCCAAGACCCCCCCTAACGCAGGCACCGGGCTGGGGGCCCTTTCCTCAGCCTGGCCCTCAGGACCCAGCGGTTTGGGGACAAAGGCACGGAGGCGGGCAGGAGCCTGGGGCCGGGACCCGGGCAGGGGGCGCGGGCCTGGCTCCAGGGACCCCTCCCCCGGCCTGCTGGCTCCCAGCCGGGCCCCGCCACCTTAAGCGATCCGGGCCGCTCCACCTTAAGGGCTGGCGCCGTGGCTAAGCCCAGCCCGGTGCTTGCGGCGGGCGCCGGGGGCTGGCGCAGGAGCGGGACCCGGCGCGGCTCACACGGGCGAGGCGAGGCCGGACCAGCGGGAGCGTCTCCAGCAGCTGCGCCCCCAGCACCCGCCCCGCGCAGCCCGGGCTGCAGGCAGAGACCCAGCAGGGACCCCAGCGCCCCCCCATCCCAGCGACCCCCCCCGTGCCCGCCCAGCGCCCCCCCCATCCCAGCGACCCCCCCCGTGCCCGCCCAGCGCCCCCCCATCCCAGCGACCCCCCCCGTGCCCGCCCAGCGCCCCCCCATCCCAGCGCCAGCCCAGAATCCCCGGCCCTGCGCCCCCCGGCCCAGCGCCCCCCCCATTGCCAGCCCAGCCCCCCCCGGCCCAGCGCCCCCCCCCCATTGCCAGCCCAGCCCCCCCCGGCCCAGCGCCCAGCATGGCCGAGCCCAGCACGGAATGCAGCATCAAGGTGCTCTGCCGATTCCGGCCCCTGAACCAGGCGGAGATCCTGCGGGGGGACAAATTCATCCCCCTCTTCCAAGGGGACGACAGCGTCATCCTCGGGGTAAGTGCCCCCCCCCGCCGGTGCGGGCCCCCCCCCCCCAAACTCCCCTCCTCCCCGCTGCGGCATCGGCCCCGGGCTGCCCGGCCGGGGGGAAAGGGGCCCCCCGTGCCCAGCGCACAAAGAGCTGGGGGGTTGGGGGGGTCCCCCCAGCCCCCCCGAACTCTGCGGCTGCCGGGAGATGGGCTCCCAAGAGCGGGGGCGGGGGGGGGAGGCTGTATTGCGGATCCTCCATCCCAGCCGAGGCAACTGGGTGTGGCCAGCAGGGCTGGGCATTTGGCTACTGGTGTGTGACCCATAGAAAATCCCTGGCTTCCCTCCCCCCCGGGATGGGGACCCCCCCCCCTTTGCATGCAGACCCTCCAGCTGGCTCATTTCCCCTCCCCCACCATCTGTCCGTCTGTCCGTCTGTCTGTCCCTAGCCTGCAAAGCGGCCACCTCCCGCCCTCCCCCCCCCCCCCCCGACCTTGCGAGGGTGAAAGGTGAACGCCCCGCCCTGCTCGGACAGGCTCGGGGCCTGGCGATGCCAGCTTGCCCCGGTGCCCCTGCGGGGCGGGGGGGAGGAGCAGATGGTGCAGGTCCCGCCGTGGGCTGCAGGTTGTTTACTTCAAGGCATCCGCGCCCCCGACGCGCTCTCTCCGCAGCTGCCCGCCTGGCTGGGGGGTCGAGGAGCCTGGGGTCCCGGCCTCGGGGAGAGAGCGGGCGAGGGCAGGGCGCGGGGCCCCC
This sequence comes from Lepidochelys olivacea, assembly GCF_965140295.1. Lineage (NCBI taxonomy): Eukaryota > Metazoa > Chordata > Testudines > Cheloniidae > Lepidochelys > Lepidochelys olivacea. Next base: position 3,775,796 of record NC_140430.1, read on the forward strand.
GGGTGGGGTTGTCAAAATCAGCCCCTTGCTTTAGCCAAGAGCGAGGGTCGTGGGTGTAACCTGGGCTGACGCTCCAGCTGAGATGGGGGGGGCCCTTCGCGCCGGGGACCGAGATCAGGGGCCCCCGTCGCACCAGGCGCTCCAGAGACAGACCGTCCCTGCCTCCCAGAGCTCCCAGGCTAAGTAGACAAGAGGTTGAAAGGGAAACTGAGTCACCCAGCAGGGGAGGGGAACCCAGGGCCAGAGCCCAGCTGTCCTGTGTCCCAGTTAAGTGCTGTAGCCACTAGACCACGCTGCGTCCCCCGGTCTGGCTCTCTCGCACCCCAGCCCCCCCTTTGCCGTCTGACCGGGAGCTGGGGGGCATCTGTGCCAAGATGCCTGCACTTTTCTCCTCCCGGCCTAAAGGCCCTTTCCTGCCCGTCCACGCGCCCAGCAGCGATGCCACCCGCCGGACGCATGGCTCTGTCAGCCCTGCAGGCCCCCCCCCACATTGTGCCCGGCTCCAGACGACAACAGAACGGTCATTCCCCTCCCCCCATCTCCTGGTCTCCTTCCCGTCTGAGGCTGGGGAACGGCCGGGTGGGGTGGGGGGGTGGAGAGCCCGCCGGAGCCCAGGGAGCGCGCCGGGGGCTGCGCTGGCAGCCGGGGAGGGGAATCTCTCTCTGGGCAGGGATTAGGCCGCGGCTCCCGGATTAATGAGTTTGTCTGGTGACTAGCGGGATCCCTCTCCCGCCGCTCGCTGCTGGGTCGCACTTAGGGCCCCCAGGGGTTTGCATGGGGCCTGAGGAGGGGGCGGGGGGTTCAGGGAGGCCACCCCCGGGGCAGGAGCTGTGGGGCAGGAGGCTTTTGCGCCTGCAGGGGCAAGATTGTGGGCCGGGGGGAGCCGAGAGCCGGGGGGGGGTTGGGCACCCTGCCGCGTAGCCGTGACACAGCCCCTGTCACCGGAGCGTCTGAGCCTGGCCGTCTGTGGTGGCTTTATCCTCAGCAGCTCGCACGCTGGCAAAGCAGCCCTCGCAGGAGACCCTACAATAACAAACCCAGCCCTTCTGGGAGCCCCTGCGATAACAACCCAGCCTGTGTGAACAGGACAATCCAGCCCTCCCAACAAAAAGCCAGCCCCTGCAGGTGACCCTACAATAACAAGCCAGTGCAGGTACCTGGTGCAGGGGGCTGAGTGGATTCGTTATTATTTATTGAGCCCTGGCCAGGTGCATGATGGGAGTCAGTGCCAGGCTGGCAGCCCCCCCAATGTCCTGGCCGGTGTGGGTGCCCCCTAAAGGATGCATAAGGGACTAGCTGTTCCAGTGCTTTGGAGCTCGGCGCGGCGGGTTGGTGCTGAAGGTCGCAGGTTCTAGGCCCGGTTCCCCAGGTGGGCTGGGGGCGAGGAGGGGTCTGTGGCTTGCAGCCCAGGTGTTGGGCAGTTTGCAGAGCCCTGGCAGGGACGGGGCGCGCTGGCAGCTGCCAGCACCGGCCTGGGTTGAACCTTTCCCTTGCTTGTTGCGGTTCCGGAGCCGCTGGCTTTGGAGAGTCCTGGGGACCCTAGCTCTGGGGTATCGGGGCTGCAGGCGGACCAGTGAGTGGCACAAATACTCTGCTCCCCCTGCCCCCCTGTGGCATCGTGGGCGTAAGGGGTTTCTTAGCCATACGGGGGGGATAAGGAAGGGCCTGCGTAGGTCTGGGGGGGCCGGGCTCCAGGAGGAATGAATGCCTGGGGAGTGGGGGCCATGGGCTAGGCTGGGTGTTTGGAGAGGGCTCCTCCGTGGGGGCGGGTACGGCGCTGCTCTGTCTGTGCTGCATTCCAAGGGCACAAGTGGGATGAGTTTGCTGGGCCTTGGCCAAGTTCCCCATTCGGACGCGTCGCCGCTTCTCCTCTGGGCTTGGCTTTGTTGGCATCTCTGCCCCGGAGTGAGCCAGGCTACGGGAGAAAGGGGCATTGGCAGGAGAGTCCAGGGCTGGGCTAATGGGGCTGCGGGTTGGGAGTGAGGGGCACCGGTAGAGCTGGGGGGAGCCCAGGGCTGGGCTAACAGGGTGTCACGGAGTGTGGGGAAGTCAGGGCCCTGCACCCTCCACTTCCTGCCATTCACCGTGACTCTCAGCCAGTCAGTAAAACAGAAGGTTTATTAGATGACAGGAATGTGGTCCAAAACAGAGCTTGTAGGTACAGAAAACAGGTCCCCTCAGTCAGGTCCTTCTTGGGGGGTGGGGAGCCCAGACCCTGGTTCTGGGCCTCCCTCCGTTTCCCCAGCCAGCTCCAAACTGAAACCTCCTCCAGCCCCTCTTCTGGCCTTTGTCCCTTTCCCGGGCCAGGAGGCCACCTGATCTCTTTGTTCTCCAACCCCTTCAATTGGCACCTTGCAGGGGAGGGGCCCAGGCCATCAGTCCCCAGGAGACAGGGTGTCGGCCATTCTCTGCACAGACCCCTGCATACCGTTGCCCTCTAGGGCTCTGAAACAATCACACCCCCTTATCACCCCACCTAGATACTGAAGAAATGCCTAGGAGAAACCGAGGCACCCACACAGTATTCAGAGAGAACATTAAGAACAGTCCCTCTGCGGGTTAGGAGTGAAGGGCCCAGCTCTGGGCCTAGCTCCTGTATCGATAATGTCCCATGTCTCTCTTGAACTGGGGGTGGGGTCTGGCCCCTCCAAGAAGTTGGTCAGTCCCCTGGCTCTTCAGTCCCCAAACCCCCTCCCAGGGGTCCCAGCCCTGCCCCCCATGCCATCTGGGAAGCTGCTGTCCTGTCTTGGCAGACCTGGGCCTGGCCCGGGGCGTCTCCAGCACCTGGACAGCTCCCGGCGCGGGCCTGGCCTCTTTGGTGGGGGGAGGGGAGGAAGAGCCTCCCTGTTGGGCCTGGCAGTGGGAGAAGCACGAGTCAACTCAGCCTCACCCCCTCAGTGCCAGGGAGGGAGGGGGCCCAGAGCGAACTGGGGGGGGTGAGGGGGGTGAGGATTGGAGACACGTCTCCCGTGCCCACCCACTGGGGCCCAAGGGGGAACCTCTGTGATGGCTTCTCTATGGGAGAGCCCAGGGCTGGGCGGGCAGGGGGCTGCGGGTCGGGAGTGAGGGGCACCGGCAGAGCTGGGGGGGCAAGCTGGCACTGTGGTATTATTTCCTTGCTTTCCCGAGCACAAGAGGCCGGGCTGCGGGGGGGGGGGGCTCGGCCTGGGGGCCCACGGGGTGAACCCTCTGTATTGCGGGGATGGGGTGGCGCCAGCCTGGCGGGGGCTGGGGGTCTCTACCTGGGGACTGACCCACCCCGTTTGCTTCCCCCCAGGGCAAGCCCTACGTTTTCGACCGCGTCTTCCCCCCCAACACCACCCAGGAGCAGGTGTACCATGCCTGCGCCATGCAGATCGTCAAGGGTGAGCAGGGGAGGGGCTGGGGGCAGCCCAGCGCAGAGATTAGCAGTGGGGGGAGGACCGGGGGGGGCAGATCCAGGCTGCCGGGGGCGGTGGAGGGTGAGGAGGGGGCGGGGGGAAGGAGGGGGGCAAGGGGGAGGGGGCTCTCATTTACCCCTCTCTCTTGCAGATGTGCTGGCCGGGTATAATGGCACCATCTTCGCCTACGGGCAGACATCGTCGGGGAAGACCCACACCATGGAGGTGAGACAGGCGGGGCTGGGAGGGCAGGGTGATGCCCCCCCTCCGGGGTGAGGGGCTGGTGCTGCGGGTGTGGGGGGGGCTCAGTTAGCCCCTCGGCCTCTCCTAAAATCTGCTGGGAGGGAGGGAGGGGGCTGGAGCTGGGCCCCCTCCCCAGGGAGACTGGGCCCCACGGCTGACCCCCCCCTCCCCTTGCCCTCAGGGGAAGCTGCACGACCCCCAGCTGATGGGCATCATCCCGCGCATCGCCCGTGACATCTTCAACCACATCTACGCCATGGACGAGAACCTGGAGTTCCACATCAAGGTGAGCGGGGGCCGGGGGCAGGCTCTGGGGTCAGAGCTGTGGGGGAGGGGGTCCGGGGGGGCTCTGGGGTGGGAGTCATGGGGGATCAGAGCCATGGGGGGAGAGTGGGTGGGGGGCTCTGGGGGAATTTGAAGAGGGCCTCAGATCAGGGTGGGGGGCAGCACTGGTGATCTCTGGGGTGGAAGAGGATGGGGAGGTTTATGGGGACCTGCAGGGGGTGATCTGGGAGGCCCGGGGGGGGTTCCTATGGGCTCATTCCCCTCCCCACTCCCCCCCCCGCCCTGGTCTGTGCTCACGTGGCTCCATCTTGGTCTTTCTCAGGTTTCCTACTTTGAAATTTACCTGGACAAAATTCGGGACCTGCTGGATGGTGAGTGACGCCCCCCCCAGGAGAGCCGGGGCAGACACAGACGGGGCTGCCCCCTGGGGGGCTCAAGAAGTGGGGTGCAGAGGGGGCTGCTACTGCTGCTTCCTGAATGGCTGAGCTGGGGGAGCTGGTCAGGGGGTGCTGCTGGGGGCCCCATGTGATCCCCAACCCCCTCTGCCCGGGGGGCCCCTCTCCGGTCCCCCCAGCCCCAGGCCCTCCCCCCATTCCAGCTTGGGCCTTTCTTTCCCCAGTGACCAAGACCAACCTGTCGGTGCATGAGGACAAGAACCGGGTGCCCTACGTCAAGGTGAGGGGGGGAGGGAGGTCCCCTCGTGTGGGGAAGCAGGTGGGGGGCTGTGGAGGGGCGGGGAAGGGGACTGAGGGAGCAGCCAGAGGGTTGGAAGAGAATCCCCTGCTGCATGGAGGAAGCCGGGGGGTGGGGGAGCAGAGCAGGGGACCCCTGTGGGGTGGGGTGAGCAGCCCCCAGTGTGAGGTGGGGAGGTAGGGGCCTGATGGGGGTGAGGAGGGGCTGTGAGGGAGGGCCGTCCTGAGGGGTTGGGGGGGTGAGGAGCCCCCTGTGCGAAGCTGTGAGGGTGGGGACTGGGGGGGTGAGGGCCCCCCGTGTGAGGCTTGGGGGGAGGGCTGCCCTGAGGGAGGCTGTGGGGGGAGAGGGCCCCCCCACCTGAGCCTGACCCTCCCCGCTCCCCCGGCAGGGCTGCACTGAGCGCTTTGTCTCCAGCCCGGAGGAGATCCTGGATGTGATCGACGAGGGCAAATCCAACCGGCACGTGGCCGTCACCAGTGAGCAGCTGGGGCACCGGCGGGGGGGTGTCCAGTCCCGGTGTCCCCATCAGCACCGGTCCCCAGGGCTGGGGAGTGGGGGGGCTGGGCGAGCGGATGGGGGCTGGGGCCCTGCTGACTCGAGGCTGGACAATGGCTGGACACTGTGCCCGGGGCGGGGGCTCTGTGCCCAGGGGAGACAGGGGGGCTCTGTGCCCACGGGGGGCCAGTGCCGGCAGGCCTCCCACCCCTGCGTCTCCCCCCAGACATGAACGAGCACAGTTCCCGCAGCCACAGCATCTTCCTCATCAACATCAAGCAGGAGAACATGGAGACGGAGCAGAAGCTCAGCGGGAAGCTCTACCTGGTGGACCTGGCTGGCAGCGAGAAGGTGCCAAGGCCGGGGGGCGGGTGGCGGGGGCAGGGAGGGGCAGAGTGTCCGGGGGCGGGAGGGGCTCGGACATCCCCCACCCAGCTTCGGAATCTCTGCCCGGACACCTGGGTCCCGGGCGAGAAGGCCCTGCCCCCACGGGGGTCTTGGCTCATCCCTGCAGCCGAGACCCCATGTGCGCCATGGCTCCCCGCCTCTGGGAGGGCGACGTCCTGTGGTGGGATGGGAGCCCCCCCCCCCACTCCCCGCAACCGACACCCGCTCTGCCGACAGGTCAGCAAGACGGGGGCTGAAGGGGCCGTGCTGGACGAGGCCAAGAACATCAACAAGTCGCTGTCGGCCCTGGGCAACGTCATCTCGGCCCTGGCGGAGGGGACGGTGAGAGATGCCCCCTCCCCGCTGGGCCCCCCCCAGGGCTCCTCGGGGTGGGGATCCTCCTGCCCCCCACCCCAGAGCTGGAGTTCAGGGTCTCCCTCTCCGGTCCAACCCCAACAGGCTCCCCCTCTTTCTCCCCGCCTCCTCTGGGGGACCTGAGCCTGGCTACCTCTTGTGCCCAGGGCACCCATCCTTCCCCCCAGCCCCTCTGTGTCCCAGGGCGCCACTCCCACCCCAGGGTGCCACTCCCATAGCCCTCCTCTGCCCTGGGCATCCCTCCCCGCTAGGGCACCCGTCCCTCCCCCCCAGCCCCTCTGTGCCCCAGGGTGCCCCTCCCATCCCAGGGCACCCTCCCATAACCCCCCTCTGCACCCCTGCTGCCCTGAGGTGCCCCCATGATGCTTCCAGGGTGACCCAAGGTGTCAGGGGCGAATCACTCCCACTGCTCACAGCCTGAGAGTGGCTGTGCCCACTGGGGGAGACCTGCCCAGGCCTGCCGGTCGCTGGTGACCCACACGCCCGGCTGGGGGCTCTGCAGGCTGGCGAGTCCCACGGCCACCGGGAGATGGGTCTCCCGATCTCTGCAGCAACGCCCCCCAGCTTTCCGCCTTCCCTGCCGTTCAGCCCCTGTCCCCCCAGGAGGCCAAGCCCAGTGCTGGGTCTCTGGTAAAACCAAAGTGGGAATTTTCTGTCACTATTTTGTATGAATCCTGGGCGTGCTTCAGTTTCCCTCCCCCCGCCCCCCCAACCTGGGCAGCCATGCCTTGGAGGGGAAACAGGAGCACATCGGGGTCAAAAAAACTGTTACCGACTCTTCCCGCTTCGTCCCAGCACCGCCCCCCCCATAACTCCCCTCCTGCGCCCCTTACAGAAGAGCTACGTGCCCTACCGGGACAGCAAGATGACGCGGATCCTGCAGGACTCGCTGGGCGGGAACTGCCGCACGACCATGTTCATCTGCTGCTCACCCTCCAGCTACAACGACGCCGAGACCAAGTCCACCCTCATGTTCGGCCAACGGTACAGGAACCTCGCCAGCGGCCCTGGCCACCTGCTACCCCGGGGGCGGCGTCCCGCTGGCAGGGTCCGCAGGCCCCTCCCTGTGCTGTCCCCCGCTGCCCCCGGGGGTCTCCCTGCTTGCTGGGCCCGCAGGCCTCCTCCCCGTGGGGCCACCCGCTGCCCTCCTGCTACCCCTGGTGCGACTCCCCCACCCACCTGTGTGTGCTGGGCTCTGGCACTGTGAATCACCGTGGCCCCCCACCTGGAAGGGAGCCTGGAGTGGCCCTAAATCTGCTCAGGAGCTGCCGGGGCAGGGGCCGGGAGAGGCTGAGGGCCGGGCTGGGGTTGCTTGGTTCCCCACGTCGGGGTGTTCCGGATTCAGGGAGCGGGCAGAGCCGGGGTTGGGGTCAGAGAACCAAAGGGGGGCGCTAGGAGGAGTTCAGGGGAAACCCCAGCTGGAGGGATAATTGCGGCCGGGGGATCGACTCCCCAGGGGGCTCTGGCCCCGGGAGGCAGCGCTGGAGAAAGGAGAGTTGGGGGCAGGGCTGTTTTGTGGGCCCCATATGAAAGGGCCGCCCCTGCCTCCCCTCCAGGGCCAAGACCATCAAGAACACCGCATCGGTGAACCTGGAGCTGACGGCTGAGCAGTGGAAGAAGAAGTATGAGAAGGAGAAGGAGAAGAACAAGACGATGAAGGAGACGATCGGGAAGCTGGAGGCTGAGCTGAGCCGCTGGAGGAATGGTGAGGCCGGGCCGGGGAACCCAGGCGTCCGGGTGGGGAGGGGGAGAGCTCACTCAGCCGCTGGAGGAATGGTGAGGCTGGGCCGGGGAACCCAGGCGTCCGGGTGGGGATGGGGAGAGCTCACTCAGCCACTGGAGGAATGGTGAGGCCGGGCCGGGGAACCCAGGCGTCCGGGTGGGGAGGGGGAGAGCTCACTCAGCCACTGGAGGAATGGTGAGGCGGGGCCGGGGAACCCAGGCATCCGGGTGGGGAGGGGGAGCTGACCCTGCTGCTGGAGGAACGGTGAGGCCCAGTTGGGGGACCCAGGCATCCGGGTGGGGAGGGGAGCTCACCCTGTTCTGTGGGGGAGGGAGCTTCGTTCTCCAGGGCTGAGTTTCTGGCTGTCCCTGGGAGCTGGTGGGTGGGTGGGTGGGGGGTCCCCTGTTTCGGTTCCATGGGGTTACCCTGCCCCCCCCCCCGCACGCCCCCAGGGGAGAATGTGCCAGAGACGGAGCAGCTGGGCGAGGAGGAGAAGCCGGCGCCCGACACCTGTGACGAGACGCCCGTCAACGACAACGCCTCGTCCATCGTCATCCGCATCTCCGAGGAGGAACGGCGCAAGTACGAGGAGGAGATCCGCAAACTGTACAAGCAGCTTGACGACAAGGTCAGCCGGGACTCCCCCGCCCCCCCCCAGTGCCCGCTGCCCCCCCCCAGTGCCCGCTGCCCCCCCCCAGTGCCCGCTGCCCCCCCCCAGTGCCCGCTGCCCCCCCCGTGCCCGCTGCCCCTCCCGTGCCCCCTCCCCTCCTGCAGCCCCCGCCCACGCAGGGAGATGCCAGGGCGCACACAGACCCCTGGGTGCACTGGGCCCCCCCGGCCTCCCACTGCAGGCTTTCCAAGACCCAGACCTCTCTGGGCGCAGCACCCCGCCCCGCGAACCTGCCAGCCAGTACAGGCCAGAGAGCCCGCCCGACACCTCATGTTTCCAGCCCCTTCTCTGCCCTCTGAGCCCAGGGGTGCCGCGCAGCAGATCGGGGGGCGCCCGTGGGGCGGGTGGCTCTGACCCTCCTTCCCCCCCCCCCCCAGGACGACGAGATCAACCAGCAGAGCCAGCTGATGGAGAAGCTCTCGCAGCAGATGCTGGAGCAGGAGGAGGTGAGAGCCCGGGCGGGGGGCGGAGAGCGGGATGGGGGCTGGACCCCAGGGGAGCCCCCTCTTCTCCTGGCGGGGGCTCCCTGCCTGACCGGCTGTGCCCCGCCCCCAGCTGCTGGTGTCGACGCGGGGGGACAACGAGAAGGTGCAGCGGGAGCTGGGCCGGCTGCAGGTGGAGAACGACTCGGCCAAGGAGGAGGTGCGCGAGGTGCTGCAGGCTCTGGAGGAGCTGGCCCTCAACTACGACCAGAAGGCCCAGGAGGCCGAGGAGAAGGGGCAGCAGAACCAGCTGCTGGTGGACGAGCTGTCCCAGAAAGTGGTGAGCTGGGGGGGGGGGCGCTAAGGGCATCGAGCTGGGGGGGGGCCCTGATCCGGGGCCTGATCCAGGGCTAACCCGCGCTCCCCCGGCAGAGCACCCTGCTGGCCCTGGAGACGGAGCTGCAACGCCTGCAGGAGTTCGGCACCCGCCAGCGCAAGCGTGTGGCCGAGGTGCTCAACGGGCTCATGAAGGACCTGAGCGAGTTCAGCGTCATCGTGGGCAACGGGGAGATCAAGCTGGTGAGAGGGGGCGGGGGTGGGGAGGGGCAGGATTGAGCAGGGAGGGAGGGTGAAGGAGGGCTGGACTGGTGGGGTGGGACAGGCAAAGGGTGGCTCCCAGCTCCCCCCGCCCCCCAGCCAGTGGAGGTCAGTGGGGAAGGGGGATGGGATGGGATGGAGGGGGCAGAGGGCAGCTCTCAGTGGGGTGGGGGACGGGGTGGGGGGACAGGAGGGACATGGGTGGGTGGGGGAGGGGGTGGCTCTCAGCGGGGTGCGGGGAGGGGCACAGGGGGGGTAGAGGGACGGGGTGGAGGGAGGGGGAGGGGGCGGCTCTCAGCGGGGTGCGGGGAGGGGGACAAGGTATGGGGAGGGGGATGGGGGCAGGGCTGGCTCTCAGCGGGGTGGGGGTCGGGGCACGGGGGAGGGTAGGGGAATGGCGTGGGGGGGGGGCCGGGGGCGGCTCTCAGGGGGGTGCAGGGAGGGGGCCGGGGTGGGGGGCCGGGGTGGGGGGACAGGAGGGACATGGGTGGGTAGGGGAGGGGGTGGCTCTCAGCGGGGTGCGGGGAGGGGCACGGGGGGTAGGGGGACGGGGGGGAGGGGGCGGCTCTCAGCGGGGTGCGGGGAGGGGGACAAGGTATGGGGAGGGGGAGGGGGGCAGGGCTGGCTCTCAGCGGGGTGGGGGTGGGGGCACGGGGGAGGGTAGGGGAACGGCGTGGAGGGGGGTGCGGGGAGGGGGCCGGGGGCGGCTCTCAGCTCCCTGCCCCCCCAGCCGGTGGAGATCAGCGGGGCCATCGAGGAGGAGTTCACGGTCGCCCGGCTCTACATCAGCAAGATCAAGGCGGAGGTGAAGGGGGTGGTGAAGCGATGCCGCCAGCTGGAGGCGCTGCAGGTCGAGTGCCAGCGGAAGATGGCCGTGACGGGCCGGGAGCTGGCCGCCTGCCAGCTGCTCATCTCCCAGGTGCGGGGCGGGAGCTGCGGGATGGCAGAATGGGGGTGGTGCCCTGCTGGGGGGCGGGGGTAGGGGCCGTGGGCTGGGCCCTGAGCAGGGTCTGGGTGTGATGGGGTCGGGGCTGAGGGCGGGTGTGATGGGGCCGGGGGCGGGTGTGATGAGGCCCTGGGGCTGGGGCCAGGTGTGATGGGGCTGTGGCTGTGGGTGCGTGGGGTGGGGCCGGGACCATGGGGCTGGGTGTGAGGGGGCCGTGGGACTGAGGGCGGGTGCGATGGGGCCGTGGGGCTGGGTGTGATGGGACCAGGGTGGGTGTGATGGGACCAGGGTCGTGGGGCCGTGGGGCCGTGGGGCTGGGTGTGAGGGGGCCGTGGGGCTGGGTGTGAGGGGGCCGTGGGGCTGAGGGCGGGTGCGATGGGGCCGTGGGGCCGGATGTGATGGGACCAAGGCGGGTATGATGGGACCAGGGTCGTGGGGCCGCGGGGCTGAGGGCGGGTGTGATGGGGCTGAGGGCGGGTGTGATGGGGCTGAGGGCGGGTGTGATGGGGCCGCGGGGCCGTGGGGCTGGGTGTGATGGGGCCGTGGGGCTGGGTGTGATGGGGCCGTGGGGCTGAGGGCGGGTGTGATGGGGCCGGGTGTGAGGGGGCCGTGGGGCTGAGGGCAGGTGCGATGGGGCCGTGGGGCTGGGTGTGAGGGGGCTGTGGGGCTAAGGGCGGGTGTGAGGGGGCCGTGGGGCTGGGTGTGAGGGGGCCGTGCCGTGGGGCCGGATGTGATGGGACCAGGGCGGGTGCGATGGGGCCGTGGGGCCGGATGTGATGGGACCAAGGCGGGTATGATGGGGCCGCGGGGCCCCCCGCGAGCTCAGGGCCCCCCGCGAGCTCAGGGCCCCCCGGCTCCCCCGCAGCACGAGGCCAAGATCCGGTCGCTGAGCGAGTATATGCATAGTGTGGAGCTGAAGAAGCGGCACCTGGAGGAGTCGTACGACACGCTGAGCGAGGAGCTGGCCAAGCTGCAGGCCCAAGGTGCGTGTGGGGGTCCCGCCCCGCCTGGGCAGGGGGCTGTGGGGCGGGTGCCGGGGTCCCCCTAACCCTCTGCTCCTGGCCCTGCAGAGACCGTGCACGAGGCGGGCCGGAAGGACCAGGAGCAGGACCTGGTCCAGGACGCCGACGAGGTCAAGGTGTGTGGGGCGGGCAGAGCCGGAGCTCTCGGGGGGTGGCCTCTGCTGGGGGGATGGCAGGGGGCTCTGTGCCGGGGAAGGGGCTCCCTTCCTCCCGCCTGCCTTCGCCCCTCATCCTTCCCCAGAGGAGCAGAATATCGGGGTGGGGGGGCGGGGCGGTGAGGAATCTGGGGCCCCTGGCTGGGGGGGAATGGGGAGCCCTGTGGGGGGGAAAGCTAGGGCCCGCTCGGCGGGGCGGTGAGGAATCTGGGGCCCCTGGCTGGGGGGGAATGGGGAGCCCTGTGGGGGGGAAAGCTAGGGCCCGCTCGGCGGGGCGGTGAGGAATCTGGGGCCCCTGGCTGGGGGGGAATGGGGAGCCCTGTGGGGGGGAAAGCTAGGGCCCGCTCGGCGGGGCAGTGAGGAATCTGGGGCCCCTGGCTGGGGGGGAATGGGGAGCCCTGTGGGGGGGAAAGCTAGGGCCCGCTCGGCGGGGCGGTGAGGAATCTGGGGCCCCTGGCTGGGGGGGAATGGGGAGCCCTGTGGGGGGGAAAGCTAGGGCCCGCTCGGCAGGGCGGTGAGGAATCTGGGGCCCCTGGCTGGGGGGGAATGGGGAGCCCTGTGGGGGGGAAAGCTAGGGCCCGCTCAGCGGGGCGGTGAGGAATCTGGGGCCCCTGGCTGGGGGGGAATGGGGAGCCCTGTGGGGGGGAAAGCTAGGGCCCGCTCGGCGGGGCGGGGGCAGCGAGCCTGGTTAGGCAGTCTAGGACCCCCAGTCGGGGGGGCCCCAAGGGCGGGCTGGGGGGCCCGGTGCGGGGGATATGGGGCCCCAGGACAGGATGGGGCGGCCCTCGGAGCAGGGTGGGGAGCCCCGTGGGGGAGTCGGGGGCCCCTGGGGTGGGTTGGGGGGGGCTGCGGGGCCCCCGGCAGGGCCCGGCGCTAACCCTGGCCCTTGTGGTGCAGCTGGAAGGGCACCGCGAGGCCCACCACAAGCAGCTGGCCCGGCTGCGGGACGAGATCAACGAGAAGCAGAAGGTCATCGACGAGCTGACGGAGTGAGTGGCCCCCTCCGGCCTCCAGACAGCCCGCGGGGGCGGGGTGGGGGGCGTCCCGGACGGGCAGGGGCTCAGCACCGAGGGGGGCCGGAGGGGGGCCCCGGCACTGACCGCGTCTGCCTCTGTCCCGCCGCAGCCTGAACCAGAAGCTGCAGGTGGAGCTGGAGCAGCTCCGGGCCGACTACGAGAAACTCAAGAGCGAGGAGCAGGAGAAAACCACCAAACTGCAGGAGCTGACGTGAGCCCCGCCCGCCCCCCCCCCAGCCCCCGCGACCCCCCCCCCACTCCTGGAACTGAGACCCCCGCTCCCCCCGGGCCGGGGCTGGGTCCCGGTCCCGCTCTCCCCAGGACCAGGGCTCAGATTCCACCCCACGTGGGGCCAATTTGGCCCCCCAGTCCCAGGACCAGCTCCACCCTCTAGGGTCGCCCCCTCCCCCCAGCCCCGGGGTGGAATGTGGGGCCTGACCCCCCGTCTCCTCTGCCCCCTCTCCCCAGATTTCTGTACGAGCGCCACGAGCAGTCGAAGCAGGATCTCAAGGGGCTGGAGGAGACTGTCGTAAGTATTGGGGAGCTCCCCGGAGCTGGGGGGTGGGAAGGGCCGGTGTGGGGGGAACCTATCCTGACCTTAGCTCTGTCCGTCCGTCTCTGCCCCAGGCCCGGGAGCTCCAGACCCTTCACAACCTGCGCAAGCTTTTCGTTCAAGACGTCACGACTCGAGTCAAGAAAGTGAGTGGAGTCCAGCCTGGCTGAGGCCTGACCCTGGCCCCGCGCCCCCAGCCCGGCCCTGCGCCCCCAGCCGGTGCCAGGCCCCCCGGCCCCAGTCCTGCCCTGTCTCTGTCCCCCAAGCCAGTGCCAGTCCTGCCCTAACCCCCGAAGCCGGTGCCAGGCCCCCCGGCCCCAGTCCTGCCCTGCCCCAACCTTCCTGGGCCGGTGCCAATCCTGGCTTCCCCAGCCCTGTGCCCCACTGAACCAGTACCAGCCCCTCCCTCCCCCACAGAGCACCCCCCTGCCAGCTGGGTGGCTGTGGCCATGCTTCACCCCGGTACCCCCTTCCCTGTGCCCCCCAGAGCGCAGAGATGGAACCCGAGGACAGTGGGGGGGCCCATTCTCAGAAGCAGAAGATTTCCTTTCTTGAGAACAACCTGGAGCAGCTTACAAAGGTTCACAAACAGGTAGGGGGAGGGGCCGAGCGCCTGCGGGGGGGCAGCCGGAGCGGGAGTGGGGGGCTGGAACAAAGCCAGCATGGAGAGGTGGGGAGGGCTCAGCCGGAACTGGCTGGGGTGGGGGGCACTCGCTGTGAGTGGGGTGCCCGGGGGCACCGAGTGGGTTGTGCAGACCGGCAGCGGATGTGCCCTCTGCCCTGGGGGTACCCTCTGTGCCACTGTCTGGCACTGGGCGGGCCCGTTGGGGGGCTGGAGGGAGGTCACAGGACCCCACCCCCCCATTGGCATCGTCTGTTTTTATTTTCTGATCCATGTGTGTTGTGCACTGCTCACGAACCTCCATGCCTGTCCTGAGCCCGGAGCCCCCCTCCTCTGCTGCCCAGCTTGGGCTGACCCCCCAAATCCATGCCACCGCCCCCCAACAGTGCTGCCAGTGCCCTGACCCCATCTAGTGCCATCTGCAGCGGTCTCCTCTGGGGCACCCCCCACCCTGGGGCCTTAGAGTGACCGTCACCATGGCACCTGGGCTGAGAACGCCAGACTCATCACACCTGTCATGCATTCGGCACCGGGGGGGCTGAGTCTGCTCTTCCCGCCTCCCCTGCTCTGGGGCGGAGGAGGTGCCCCACTGGGGAGATCAGGCAACACTCCCCACCTTGTTCCCCTATGAGCGGCCCCTCCCCAGTGGTGGGGGGCAGGGGGACTGTCTGGCACATGCTGCGTGGTGGGGCAGAGCCTGGGCCGGCTGGTACTGGGGTGCAGGGGGGCGGAGCCTGGGGAGTGCATCCCAGAGCGGGGAGCGCGAATGTGGGCTTTGGCCGTGCTTTCCCCCGCACCCCCTCCCAGCTCTGCCTTGACCCCCACCCCTGTCAGCCCCTGCCTAGGCCTCTCCCTCCCCCTGTCAAGCCCCCTCCTTCCCCCACACCCCATCTGGCCCTGCCTAGCCCCCCTTCTTTGCCCCCCACCCCTGACTTGTGCCCGTCTCCATCCATTCTCAGTGTCTCTCCAGCTCCCCCTCCCCTTGCGCCTTGGCGTCCCGTTCCCCCCACATCCCTGCGCTGGGGGTGGGGGGGGTGGGGGTGTCAGGCTGCTGCTGCACAGCAGGGGGTGCCTTCCTGTGCCCCCCGAGGGGCTGAGTCCCGGGGCGGGGGGGTAGCATAGCGCCATGGGGGAGAGGGGATGCAGCCACTTGCCCAGGCTGGGCATAACCTGGCTGCTTCCCCTGCCCCGAGCTGTGGCCCTGCCCACGGAGCCCTTCCCAGTCTCCTGCCCGATGCCCTGGGGCCCATGGGAGGCAGATGGGGTCAGGGGGCTGCCCCAGGTGCCGCGCGGTGTTGAGTCACTGCTCTGTGTCCCCTTTCGCTGCCTTTCCCTAGCTGGATCTCTGGGTCTCCAAGGTACCGTACCCCCCCCAAGCCTGCTCTCTCGCCGGGCAGGCAGGGCCAGGGCGGGCAGGAAATGTTTGGAGAGCTCACTCGAGGGTTCAGATGCGGCCCCTCCCTCCCGAAAACCTCCCCTCTCCCAGCTGCAGTTGGGACAGTCTCTCTGTGCCAGGGACAGTGCCCGTCAGGAGCCTGGGCACTTTCCCTCCCCTGGCAGCATCCCTGAGTGCCCCTTTCTCCCTGTTCCCTAGGAGGCAGGGGGCTTGGGCAGCACCCGGGATGGGCCATGCAGGATAGGGAGGGTCTGTGCCCCCCTCCCCATGGGCACCCCTCAGGCAGGCCGGGCTGGGCCCTCAGAATGGAGAGGTGAATGGTGGTGTCCCTCAGGGGTCTGTATTGGGACCAGTCCTATTCAACGTTATTCATAAATGATCTGGGAAAAGGGGTAAACAGCGAGGTGGCAAAATTTGCAGATACAAAACTACTCAAGACAGTTAAGTCCTAGGCAGATGGCGAAGAGCTACAAAGGGATCTCTCAGACCTGGGTGGCTGGGCAACAAAATGGCAGATGAAATTCGGTGTTGATAAATGCAAAGTAACGCACGTTGGAAAATGTAATCCCAACTATACCTATAAAATGATGGGGTCTAAATTAGCTGTTAAGAAAGAGATCTTGGAGTCACTGTGGATAGTTCTCTGAAAACAGCCACACAACGTGCAGTCAAAAAAGCAAACAGGATGTCGGGCATCATTAAGAAAGGGATAGATAATAAAACAGAAAATATCATGTTGCCTCGTTATAAATCCATGGTACGTCCACACCTTGAATACTGCGTGCAGATGTGGTCACCCCATCTCAAAACAGATGTACTGAAATTGGAAAAGGTTCAGAAAAGGGCAACGGAAATGATTAGGGGTATGGAATGGCTTCCGTATGAGAAGAGATTAATAAGACTGGGACTTTTCAGCTTGGAAAAGAGATGACTAAGGGGGGATGTGATAGAGGTCTATAAATCATGACTGGTGTGGAGAAAGTAAATCAGGAAGTGTTATTTACTCCTTCCGATAAACACAGGAACTAGCGGGTCACCAAATGAACTTTATAGACAGTAGGTTTAAAACAAACACAAGGAAGTATTTCTTCACACAGCGCACAGTCAAACTGTGGAACTCCTTGCTAGAGGATGTTGTGAAGGCCAAGACTATAACATGGTTCAAAAAAGAACTAGAGAAGTTCCTGGAGGATAGGTCCATTAATGGCTATTAGCCAGGATCGGCAGGGATAGCGCCACTTGCCTCTGTTTGCCAGAAGCTGGGAATGGGCAGCAGGGGATGGATCACTTGATGATTCCCTGTGCTGTTCATTCCCTTTGGGGCACCTGGCACTGGCCACTGTTGGGAGACAGGATACGGGGCTAGGTGGTCTGACCTCGTACGGCCATTCTTATGGTCTTACGTTCTCTGCTGTGTGATCTCAAACATTTTCTTGCCCGCCCCTCGCCCACGGCGGCTGTGCCAGACGGCGACCGTCCCTCTCCATCCCGCGCAGCTTGCCTCCCGCTTCCACGCTCCCCTCTGCCACGCGCTCTGCTTCTGCTCTGCCCCACCGCTACTGCCTGCATGCCACACGCCTGGCGGCACGGCCTGCCTGGGGCTGGGGGCTTGTGCCTGGCAGAGCTGGGGGGTGTGGGGTCAGCCTGGAGATGGTAGGCACCTGCCCCCCACCTCCCTGTGGGGCCCCCCCAGCTGCCCTGCAGCTCTCCAGCCTTTCAGCCAACGTGTGCCCTGCGCCATGCAGCCTCAAGCCTGGCTCCACATAAGGAGGCAGGAGAGGGGGGCAAGGAAAGGGGCACGAATTTGACCAAGTCTCCATGGGCACTGGAGAGAGAGCACCAATGGGGAGGCACCCCAGGCTCCTAGATAGGGGGCATGACCCCTGTGCCCTGCCCCATACTGGCCCCCCTCGCCCCAGGGGTCCCGAACTCAATATGCTAGTAGGGCTGAAAGAAGGATGGCAGGTTGCTGGAGCCACCAGCCCTCTACAAGGCCCCCACCCTAGGGCCACCGGTCCCACCACAGCCCTCTGCGTGGGAATCCCTGTTCCCCATCACTCCCTGGTGCAAGTGATGTAGCACGGGATTAATTGATCTGTGGAACTGCCTGCCACAGGCGGGCGCTGAGGCTGAGAGCTTAGAGGGCTTCAGACCTGGGAGCAGGGGGTGTATGAGCATATCCCAGAGATGGAGTGAGAGGGGCTGCAACCCCCCCCAGCCCCAAACTGATGGGGTGGGGGTCTTGCCCCAGGGCGGGTGACCCCTTAGCCCGCTGCTGGGGCACGGGGGTGCTGGCTCCTTTCCCTGAAGCAGGCCACTGGCCCTGGGGCAGGACGGGTGCAGGAGATGGGGCGAGATGTGCTGCGGCTCCCTACGTAGGGCCGGGGGGGGAGGGCTCAGGGGGTCTTGTCTTGCCTCCGCGGACACCCCCTTGTCTCTCCGGTGCCCCCAGCTGGTTCGTGACAATGCAGATCTGCGTTGTGAGCTTCCTAAGCTGGAGAAGCGGCTTCGGGCTACGGCTGAGCGAGTTAAGGCCCTGGAGGGTGCACTGAGGGAGGCCAAGGAGGGGGCCATGAAGGACAAGCGGCGTTACCAGCAGGAGGTGGACCGCATCAAGGAGGCCGTGCGCTACAAGAATTCCACCAAGCGCACCCACTCGGCGCAGATCGGTGAGCGCCCATCCGGGGGCCGGGCAGTGGGGTCCCCGCCCCGTGTCCTACAGGAGCGGGCGCTGCCAGCGTCAGGGCCGCCGACCCCCCACGCCCACGGGGGGCTTGGCGACTCCTGGGGCATTGGCCTTCTCCATGGGGAGTGGTCCTGTGGGCAGGGGAGGGCATGAGGGGTGGGCACCGCCGGACCCTCAAGCCAGCATGGTGTGAGCCGAGGGTGTAACCCGCCCCCACCTCCCCTGTTCTTTGGGGGCTTTGCCCTCCCCCCAGCCTGCCCCGCTGCCTGCACAGCTGGGGGGTTCCCAAGAGCCCTGATTCAGTGGCGGTTTCTCCCTTTCAGCCAAGCCGGTGCGGCCGGGGCACTACCCGGTCTCGCCCACCAACCCCTACGGCGCCCGCAACTCCGACAGCGTCAGCTACACCAACAGCCTCTTCCAGAACTACCAGGCAGCCTACGGGCAGGGCTCCGCCCCAGACGCCTAGTGAGTGCCAGGGATGGGGGGGGGGACCTCCGGCAGAGGGGCTGCCACGCATGTGGGGCCCGGGGCTGCCGGTCCCAGGGCCGTGGCCCCCTGCGAGCGGCTGTCCGTGCTGCGGTTCTGACGGCTCTGTCTGTCTGGGTCTCCCCTTGCTCAGTTTTGCCAACACCTCGTCCAGCAGCGGCACGGGCTCCTCCAGCGGCCCCCTGGCCCCCTACCAGAAGCTGAGCGTGGATAACGGTGAGAGGGGCCCAGCCTGCGTGGGGTGGGGGGCGCCGGGGGAGAAGGGCAAATCCTGACGGGGGGGAGCCGGGAGCACGGAGCCTTCGGATGTGTCGGCTTCAGCTGGGCTGGACGGCCGGGTGGAGGCTGCTGCCGGGGAGCGGGCAGCTGAGGCTGGGGAGGGCCGGGGCCGGAGGTGGCCATCTGCTGGGGACCAGAACTTGCAGCCCATCAGAGATCTGCTGATAGCCAGGGCCCGTCCTGGGAGAGCACCCCAGGGCCCCTACCCTCAGGGACTGGCAGGGCAGGGGATGCAGGAGCTGGCTGCCAGGATGGTGCGGGGGCTGGGCCTCCCCCTGACACTGCACTTTCCTTTCCGTATCTTCCGGGCTGCAGGGAACGCCACAGACATCAACGATAACAGGTGAGGCCAGGGGCTCCCGCGGAGGGAGGGGGGTGCTGGGGTGTGGCTCCGGGGGAGGCCAGCAAAACACAGGGTGGGGTTGGAACCGGGCATCCCCCAGCCAAGGGGTGTCACAGGGAGGGCGTCGTCCATGCCCGACAGCCCTGGGTTCAGGCCGTCTGCCCCGGGTTGGAGCAGCCAGGCTCTGGTCTGGGAAGGGGGTTGGCACTAGGGGGAGGGGCCTCCCGGGGCACAGCTGGGGGGGGGGGCAGAGCTGAGCCCTCTCTCTGCCCGCAGAAGTGAGCTGCCCTGCAGCTGCCAGGCTGACGAACAAGCTAAGCTGTTCCCACTCCACCAGGAGACAGCAGCCAGCTAATAGCGCAGCTGGTGAGTGCCCTGCTCTGCCAGGTACCGCCCTGCCCTGCGGGCCTCTGCCCCTGCATCTGCCCTGCCGGGTACTGCCCCATGAGCCTCTGCCCCTGCCCTGCTCTGCTGGGTACCACCCTGGCCACAGGCCTCTGCCCCTGCACCCTCCGCCCTGCCAGGGACCGCCCTGCCCCATGGGCCTCTGCCCCTGCCCCCCACCCGCCCTGCTGAGGGCTGCCCTGCACCATGGGCCTCTGCCCCTGCACCCTCCACCCTGCCAGGGACCGCCCTGCCCCATGGGCCTCTGCCCCTGCACCCTCCGCCCTGCCAGGGACCGCCCTGCCCCATGGGCCTCTGCCCCTGCCCCCCACCCGCCCTGCTGAGGGCTGCCCTGCACCATGGGCCTCTGCCCCTGTCCCTCCCTGCCCTGCTGGGGACTGCCCTGCCCCATGGGCCTCTGCCCCTGCACCCTCCGCCCTGCCCTGAGGGCCTCTGCCCCTGCACTTCTCCCCCCGTTAGGGACTCCTTGCTATCTGCACCCTCCCGGAGAACAACCCCCATTGCACCTGCCCCCCACCCTCCTGCAGTCGCACTGTTGCTGCCCCCCCAATGCCTTTCAGTATCACGTGCACCACCTTCCTAGAGCCCCCCAGTGTCACACTGGCACTGCCTTGCCAGCTCCCCAGTATCGCGCTTGCACCCTTGGGTGCCTTCCCCTGCTGCCTCCCACATTAACCCTCCTCCATTGTGTGTCGCCCTGGGGGTTCTACCGTGAAAACTGCTGGGGGGGGGTAGCCCCTCCTCCTCCTGCCCCCAGGTCAAGCCAGGACCCCTGCCCGGCACAGCGCTGGTGGGTGAGCAAAGCTTGCCCCGGGGCAGGTCCCTGCTGTCCGGGGCGGCTTGAGATCTCACCCCATCCCCTCTTCTCTTGTAGTTTCTAACTGAGCTGGAGGCCTCTGCTCAGCATGCTGCTCTCTGGCTTCCCGGGCCTCTCTACTAACCCCCGTCTGTCCGTCCGCGCGTCTGACTGTCCTGCTCTCTCGTCTCCTGTGTCGTTTCCCAGCTGCTGCGCTCGCTCTCTCGCGCTCTCTCTGTCCTTGCAAGCTCGTTGATGTCGTAGCTCGCCCGTCGGGTCTGGGCCCGGCCTGCCTGGGGGCTGGTGCTCTGCCCGGGCTCGGCCTAGGAGCTGGTGCGGTGGCCCCTCCGGCCCAGCCCCGACCCACCTTGATTTTAAAATGCCTTAAGCAGACGCCACGAGGAATGTCTGGCATCGAACCCAGGCCCCAGGACGAGTGCCCTCCACCCCACCCCCCCGCGCACCAGCTCCTCTGCACCCCATGGAGAGGGGGGTATTAGCCATTTCACCCCACATCCCTTCATCCCCCTCCTAGCCCTGCGGGTCCCAGAGCCCATGGCACCCCCAGGCGCTGCCCTTCCGCTGCTGTACTGGGACCTGCTGAGGCAGAGGTGTCCCCAGCAGGGGGCGCCCTATGCATAGCCAGCAGCAGGGGCGCATTGCCAGGCCCGGGGAGCCTGCTTTCTCATCTCAAGGGGTGAGCCCCCCCCCAGCCTGCCATGCCGCTGGGGTGGAAGAGGCCCTGCAGCGTGGCCAGGTCAGTGCCTCAGGCTCGTCCCTCTGTCCCCCCAATGACAGTGCTCCCACCCCCCTTGCTGCACCCCAAGCTGCCAGCACTGCCCCAGCCCAGCCTGGCATCTGGACTTGGCGCTGCAGCGGCTGCCGAGTGGCCGTCTGTCCCTTCCACCGCAGCCGTGCTGGGGAGACAGCTGCTCCCCGGCCTCGCCCAGCATCAGACAAACCCCTGGAGAGCCCTTGTCCCCCGGGCAGGCTCAACAGAGATGCCGGGGAGCCCCAGCTCTCGTCCTGTGAGGGGTCCCTCCTGGGCAGGGCTCAGGGATCTGTACCTGGGCTGCAGTCTGCATCCTGCCCCCAGGAAGGGTCCCACCTCCCGGCACAGTCTGAGCTGGGCTCCTTCCTCCTCTGGGAGCCTATGTGCCCCTCAGCCTCACTCACCAGGCTACTGAGCCAGGAGGGGGTGGGGGTGCACACTGCTCGTCTCCTCTGGGTGCCTTCCAGAGAGAGGGGGGCTCCCGTAAGAGCTAGCAGGTGGGGTGCTTTGGGGGCAGAGATGCTGTGCTATAAAATGGGGGGATACTGCCAATGTTGTGAAAACTACTTGTGTGGCTTTGCCCCTCCCCACGATGCCCATTATACAGCTTAGCCTATGGGGCCCGGGCATCCTGCACGGTGCTGTTCTGGACAAACCAAAGCTGCTAAACCCACGTTGGTGTCTTTTTTTCTGTGTCACGGAGTAGCTGGGCTGGAGGGCAGCCGCCTCTAGCTTGCGTATGTGTGTCCCCAAGGGAAGCACGCAGACCACCTCCCCTGCTCCCCTCTTCTCCCATCGCCACAGCTGATATGCCCAGAGCAGAGCGGGCCGGGCGCACCCTCAGCCCTACGTCGGGGTCACTCTGCCCCGCTCCTGAGAGGCAGGAACACGCAGGCCCTGCCCACCCGCACCCCCCGTCTGCTCACCTCACACCAAAATGTTGCATGTTGGAGTAAAAAGTGTTTGTTTAAAAAAATCAATCAATAAAGAGATGAGAATGAGCGAGCGCCCTGGTGTCTGTGTGTGTGTGGGGGGGGAGCAGTGGGCATGAGACAGAAGCAAGAAACTTGTGGGCAGGCAACGTCCTTTGGTCTCGTGTTTGTGCAGCACTGTACACAGCGGCATGGTTCACAACGGGGGCTCCTACATCAGGCAGGGATGGGAATAACCTTCGCTAGCCCATGGGCCTGTTATCCTGCCTTGGCCTGGGAGGTGAGAACAAGCTGGACATGGGACTTTTGAGAATTGAAGAGTAGGGAAATATAACATCTCTCCCTCCATCCTAGTGTTGGGCATGCAAGCTTTCTCCTGAAGGTGGTATGGTGGGCAGGGAAGAAACCTGCTGCCCAGAAAAGCCAACCCTCGGCAGGCCAAAGCTAGGACAGAACTGACCTTCTGCTCCTCGACTGGCCCTGAGTCTGGCTCCTCCCAACCCACCATTTACAGCTATTTCGCTTTGTACGTCAAAGAACCTCAGAGCCAGCCGCAGCCTCCCAGGGCAGGAGCAACCCTCGCGTGCTGTAGAAGGGATGTTAGCCTGGCTCTGAGCACAACCCCTCCTGCCAGTTTTGTGCCCTGGGAGTGATGCCAACCCACAGCCCACATCTGTCTGCCCATGACCAGCCCACGGAATCATCCCTGAGCTCAGGTTTCTAATCCCCATGCAAGGCTGTGGCTGCGCACAGGGGTGGATGTGCCCAAGAGAACCCCCAAGCCTGGTTTGCAGCAGAGGAGGGATGAAGGGGAAGCTGAGGGCAGGGATGAAGTGACTGTGTGGTGGCTGGGGGACTGCCCCTTGGGGCGTGATGCTGTGCCGGGCATCAAGGGGATGTCCGGGAGCGGGAATGAGATCAGGAACCTCTTGGCTCTGATCCGGCCCAGCTGGGGGTATGTGACCTGCCTCAGCTCCCATCTGATACGTGGGAGCTCTCAGGCCAGGTCTCAGGAGGGGTTGCGCCCTTGTGACACACACATACAGGTGACTCATGGGCCCAAGAGCTGCTAGCCCTGGAGGCTGAACCCTCTCCCCCTCTTGGGGCACAAGAGGGGAATGAGGTTGTGAACTTTACCCGCTGCTTTGCAGCAGGTGACCCCTAAGATCGTGGCCCACTACTCCACCTGAGTAGGGTCACAGATCAAAGAGCTTAGGGACCATCTGACCCTCCTGTGTAACACAAGCCATTTAACTTCATCCCGTTACACATGCACTGAGCCCAAGAACTTGTGTTTGACTAAAACATCTTCCAGACAAGCCTCCAGCTTGGATCTGGGACACCAAGAGACGGAGAATCCATCACTCGGGAGGTAGTTCCAATGGTTAAACAGCCATCCAGTTAAATGTGTGTCATTTTTAATGTGATTTTCTCTGGCTTCAGTTTCCAACCATCGGTTCTTGTCCTGCCTTTCTCTGCTAGGGCAAAGAGCCCTGCAGGACCCAGGGTTTTCTCCCTGTGAAGATACTTAGATGCTCTAATCTGGTCCCCTCTCAATCTCCTTTCTGATAAGTGAAACGGACTGAGTTCTCAGAGTCTCTGCATTTTCTCCAGCCTGCAAATCAGTTTTGTGGCTCTTTTCTGCATCCTCAACAACTATCCAACAGCCTTTTTAAAACGGGGACCCCAGATTTGGCCAGTCTCCAACAGCGATTGCTCTCCCCGAAGCCGCAGACAGAGATAAAGCTGCCGACTGGCTCTTTCTGCTGCCACATCGCCCCGGGAGCCGGGGGAGTCGTGTGTCCAGTGTGACCCTGCGATCCTTTGTGGAGATGCTGCTTTCCCGGATCCCCCTGGCCCCCCATTCTGTAGGTCTGGCCAGCGGGCCTCACCCCCAGCGAGCACCCTGCATGTGGCTGGATGAAAACACAGGTTGTTTGAATAGGCCCAGAACCTGCTCTACAGCGATGCTCCCCCAGCCCGGCTCATTCTGTGCACCCCTGGCCTGGCCTGGCCCACTACCCTGCCCCCCCGCCTGCCCTGGCCCCCTGTGCCCCGACCCAGCCCAGCCCACTGCCCTGCCCTGGCTCCCTGTTCCCCTGCCCGGCCCCGCTGCCTGTCCTGGCCCCCTGGCCCAGCCCAGCCCACTGCCCTGCCCTGGCCTGGCCCCCTGTTCCCCTGCCCAGCCCCCCGGCCTGCCCTGGTCCCCTGAGCCCTGGCCCAGCCCACTGCCCTGCCCTGGCCCCCTGTGCCCCGACCCGACCCAGCCCAGCCCACTGCCCTGCCCTGGCCCCCTGTTCCCCTGCCCGGCCCCCCTGCCTGCCCTGGCTCCCTGTTCCCCTGCCCGGCCCCCCGGCCTGCCCTGGCCCAGCCCAGCCCCCCTGCCTGTCCTGGCCCCCTGGCCCAGCCCACTGCCCTGGCCTGGCCCCCTGTTCCCCTGCCCAGCCCCCCGGCCTGCCCTGGTCCCCTGAGCCCTGGCCCAGCCCACTGCCCTGCCCTGGCCCCCTGTGCCCCGACCCGACCCGACCCAGCCCAGCCCACTGCCCTGCCCTGGCTCCCTGTTCCCTTGCCCGGCCCCCCTGCCTGTCCTGGCCCCCTGGCCCGGCCCAGCCCACTGCCCTGCCCTGGCTCCCTGTTCCCCTGCCCGGCCCCCCGGCCTGCCCTGGTCCCCTGTGCCCCAGCCTGGCCTCCCCCCCACGGATAGGCCAGGGCCTGGCCCCACGCTGCGCGCGTGCTCCAGGCTGACCTTTGTCCTCTGCCCCCAGATGGGGTCACGACCCCCGAGAAGCCGGACCGCGCCGGCTCGTGACCTTTCCCCTTCAAACTCCCCCCCTGCCCGCGCAACGCGGTCCGGCGCCCGCCCCCGTCACGTGACGGGGGAGTCAGCTGGGCCCGGCTTCCGGCGCCGGGGGCAGAAGGCGGAAGCGCGGCCGCGCGGGCCGAGCAGGGATATGGCCGCCGCCGCCGCCGCCGGGCCCGCCGCGCCGCGCACCAAGACCAAGCGGAAGCGCTTCGTGCCCCAGCGCCTCAAGGTGCCGCGGGCGGCGGACCCGCTGCTGGGCGTGTTGGGCTGGGGCGTCCAGCACCAGGTGAGGGCGGGGCCCGGCCCCGGGACCCCCCCCACCGCCCCCCCCGGGGGCCTCTCCTCACTGCCCCCCCCGACCCCTCCCGCCGCCCCCCCCCGGGGGCCTCCCCCCACCGCCCCCCCTCCCCGGGCCCTCCCCCGATCCCGGCCCCTCACTGCCCTCCAGCATGACTAGCCCCCTCCCTGATCCTGGGACCCCCTGATCCTGGCCTGGGGCCCCTGGAGACCCCCCTGCTCTGCTGGTTTGGGGCGTCCAGCACCAGGTGAGGGCGGGGCCCGGCCCCGGGACCCCCCCCGCCCCCCCCCGGGGCCTCCCCTCACTGCCCCCCCCGGGGGCCGCCCCCCCGGGGGCCTCCCCCCCCGTCCCCCCCCGGGGGCCTCCCCCCACCGCCCCCCCTCCCCGGGCCCTCCCCCGATCCCGGCCCCTCACTGCCCTCCAGCATGACTAGCCCCCTCCCTGATCCTGGGACCCCCTGATCCTGGCCTGGGGCCCCTGGAGACCCCCCTGCTCTGCTGGTTTGGGGCGTCCAGCGCCAGGTGAGGGCGGGCGCCTGGCCCCCCACAGCCGCCGGGGATGCCCTGATCCTGGCCTGGGACCCCGCAGCCTCCCCTGCGACTTCACTGCTCCCCTGGCCTGGGGTGTCCAGCGCCCGGTGCCCCCCAGGGCTCCCTGATCCTGGCCCCCCATTATCTTCTGGGGCCCCCCTGATCTTGGCCTGGGACCCTCTGACCCTGAGCCCCTTAGATGTCACTGCCACCCCTGGGCTGAGGTGTCCAGCCCTGGATGAGGGCAGGGTCCCCAGGACACCTCCCTCCCGCTGTGCCCCTGGGACACCCCCCCCCGTGCCTCCCCCCCCAGTCTGAGAGCCTGTGATTCTCCCCCACCCCTGACCTCACTGCCTCTTGGGAGTGAGTTGTGGCCTTCAGCACCAGGTGAGACCAGGACACCCCCCCGCACTGTCCCCAGCCCAGGGCCCACTGACTCCCTCCAGCCTAGAACCTCAGTGCCCCTCTGAGCTGGGGTATCCCCCACCAGGTGAGACACCCCACACTATTCCCATTAGTACCTGGGCTGGGCATTTCCTCTTCCTCTGCTTCCCCCCACCCCAGTGTGAGTCACAATGTGAATTCGGCTGAAGCTGCCCCTTTCTCCAGCCTTCAGCTGAGGCAATGGGTCTGACGGGGGGCGGGGGTGGAGTCCCAGTTCTGCAGGAGTTGGGTAGATCTGACCCCTTGGGTGTGGGTGTGAATTTTGTGGGGTTTACTGCTGAACGTCTGTTTGTGCCCCCACAGCTCCTGGCGACTGTGGTCCTTAAATAGTCCTGATCTCTAGGGCTACAGCCGTGGAGCTTGGTAACCAGGTCACAGCGCAAATCAGGGCAACTCCCTGGGAATGAGGGCAGAATTATTCCAGTCTGTAGACAGGGAAAATGAGGCTCCTAGGCGCTGCTGGCATCACAGTCCTCTGCTCAGACCCCCTCCGAGGGAGCCCTGTGGGGCTTAGAAGGGGTGGCCTGCGCCTTTCGAGGCATGTGTACCGTGCTCTGGTGTTTGAGCGCCTAAGCCCCCCTGCCTGATGGCGACTGGTCTGTATGTGGGATCCT
The DNA here is from genome assembly GCF_965140295.1 of Lepidochelys olivacea. Lineage (NCBI taxonomy): Eukaryota > Metazoa > Chordata > Testudines > Cheloniidae > Lepidochelys > Lepidochelys olivacea. The sequence goes on from NC_140430.1 coordinate 3,802,164, forward strand.
GGTAGGCAAGAGCTAGTGAGATCCTGAATACAAAAAGCACTTTGTGACCCACGTCCGGGGCGCAGCATCCTCACGTAGCAGCAAGCTGAAAAGGGGAGAACGTCCCAGCCCCATGGTGCCAAGTGGGACCTGGAGCAGGCATCTGCACTGTGGGATCAGTGTCTCAACCCACACTCCTCTCGGGTGCGCCGTACCAGGGCCATCCCCTAGCCGCAGGCTGAGACCAGAAGCCAAGGGACCTGCCTTCTGATTTCAGGGGCTGTAGGTGACACTCCAGTCCAGCCCCCTAGAATGCCAGAGCTCTGTGTCCTGCTTAACCAGCCCCAGAACAACCCGGACTTCACAGTGTAGCAGGCTGATGGTATGTGGGCCTTGTAGCATGGAGTGTGGTGGTCCCTTAACCCTAGCCTGGCCAGCTGCTGCCTTCCTGGCTGGTAGTCCCAGGTGGCGCCTTTGCTTTGTTGGCTCCCTGTTGTTTGGTGTGTTTCATTTGTGCCATGGCTTAAAAAGATCATGTGGCTGGGTAAGAAACGGATCAAGTTTTCGAACTGGTGGAGCTCAGATCTCTCGAGCGTCTGGTTGCTCGTGGAGTTCAAGCGTTCTCTCGGTGTGGGCTCCCACGCGCATGGACTTGCAGTGTTCTGTTAAACTGCCAGGATCCCGTCGTGTGCCATCGCTTTGTGTCTCAACGCTGGGGCTCTTTGTGTTGAGGGCAGGTTTATTTTGATGACTGCGGCTTGGCCCCTCGCGACGGACGGTTCCCCTCTTAGGAGCAGGTCCGTGAGCTCTTAATGGGGCTCAGCTGGCCATTAATAACTCTTATAGTGTCCTTCATCCCCGGCTTGCAAGCACCTCTCAGAGAGGGAAGTACCATTTAGGGGGAACTGAGGCACGGGGCAGGAATGGGACCTTGACCAAGATGGTAGAGCTGGGATATGAAACGGGGGGGGTCTCTGAGGTCTGGTGTGCTCCCAGTGACTCTGCTGGAGCTTGGTTGCCTTCTAGCTGCTGATGGCAGAGCCCCAAAACCTCGCTGTGCAGCTTTGGGGACTGTCCGCATGGAGTCTGTAGGGCAAAGCTGGGTGGGGCGCCAACAGCCCCGCCCCAGATCTCAGTGGCCATGGCGTCTCCTGCTGCAGCCTCCCCTTACGTTGGGCTCGCTGCAGCCAGCTAAAACGGGAGCTCCCACCACACGCATGCCCTCCCAGCCAGCTCGCGCCTCCCACAGGTTTGAGTGGTCTCTGCTCCATGCACCTGGGGTTCGGGGTGGAGTCTGAGCAGCTACAGGCCAGAGCCTGGCTTGTCCCAGCTGCTGCTTTCCTCTGCCGTGCTTGACACCACTATGCCTGAGCAATGGGTGAACCCCTCTGTGTTAATCCACAGGCCGTTCCCAGAGCTCCCTGGAACGCCAACTGACGGGGTGCTTGCTGCCTGAATTAGCTATTTATAGCCGCTTACGCTGTTCCCCTGGGCTCCTGTCACCCCGTTCCAATGGCCTGGCTGTATATTACCCCGTCCAGTAGGGGGCGGTCACAGGTTGCCTGGCACTTGCTGTCCGGTTCATTTGGAATAGCCCTGGGAGGGGAGCTCAAATTCTTCCCTGGCATCTCTCTACTGACGTGCTCTGGACATTGCCAAGCAGCCTTCTGACCAGGCCCTGAGCTGGGTTTTTTTGGCCATCCCAGCTGGCTCTGAGTGGCTGGGTTGTCTCAACTCTGCAGGGACTTGCTGGGATCGCTGTCCTAGCCCCCCTGCTGCGCCGTTAGCAGGAATGGAAGCTGTCCCATGGAGCGTTGGCTCTGCCTGCTTCTGTGCACCTGGATGAGGTTGGCAGGGTACCCAGCAGCAGGTCTGAGCGCCCCTGGGGTTTGCACGCCGCCTTCTGAAGCTCAAAACCTGCACATGGGGTGGGGAGTAACCCGCTTGTTCTGTGTTGCGTTGCCAGATCAATGAGCTAAGCCAGGTTCCCCTGCCGGTGATGCTGCTACCCGACGACTTTAAAGCCAACTCTAAAATCAAAGTGAACAATCATCTCTTCAACCGGTGAGTCGCTGCAGGAGGCTGCTGCCCCCACGGAGTCTGCGTGCTGGGGGGGGGGGGGGCATGTGCGTGTGCACGGTTCACTGGCTGGTATCGAAATAGCTGTGGTTGGATCTAGTACATTACGCCCCCAGTGCACCAGGGATCAGCTCAGGAGAAAGCATGGTTGGCGTCGTCCTGGATGATTGAGTCCTGCCTCTGTGTGGAGGATTGGGCTCGACGACCTTTCGGGGTCCTGCATCTCTCTGATTGCTTCTGTGCTGAGCCCAGCACCCCGGTTTGTTGCTGCCCTTCCAGCATCACCTGCAGGATTTAGTCAGCTTCCTGCCTGCTAGAGCTTATGAAAGCTCTCCGGGCTCTTCTCGCAAGGGCTGATGTGCCCTCCGGTTTGGGAAGCTTTGTTTGGGTTCTCCAAATTTCCACCCTGGCTCAGCCGGCTGCAGGAGTGTCGGGGGGCCACGGGATCCATGCTATGCCGCAGCTTTTAAACAGTCCCTTGGAGGAACCCCTCAGTGAGCCAGGCCCCCCCACTTGCTCCCCAGTGGGTCTCACTCTTCCTCAAGGGCTGCCTCAGCTCCCGAGATTGGCTCCTGGTCAGACTTTCCCCGCTGTGGATGCACTGCTGCCAGGTAGCCATATTCAAACCCGAGCAGGGTTTATTAGGCAGCTGGAGCCCAGCCTGGGAAGCCCTGGGAGGAGCAGAGAGAAGCAAAGGGTAAGAGATCTCCAACTGGCAGCACCAGGGCTCTGCCCAGCCAAGCTGCTGCAGATCCCGTCTTGGCTTGCTCTCCGCCGTCCCAGGTCAGAGCTCGGTGTCCCGGAAAGGCCGGTTCTGATCCTACCCCGTTGTATCCCGATTGGTGTCATAGTTCATTCCCTGAGGCGTCTGTTGCCTTTCCAAACCCTCCATTGATACGGGCTGGTTCTAGCCAGCCCCCAAAGAGCCCCCCCGCCCACCCCTGCATCCAACGCCCCTCGTGTCTTCTGCTTTGCCCAGGAGCAGCCCGCTGCCCCTGAGTCTCCCTGCACTGGGCGCAGCCTCTGGTGCCCTCAAGCTGGCAGCCCCTTGGCACTGCTGTCTCACTTGCTGTGCTTGACGTAAGCTGCCGTTTCCCCAGCCGCTTCTGGGCCTAGCACCCTGCCCTGGAGCTAGGGAGCCATCGCTGCCTCTGCCTTCCAGCCTTAACCACCCTGTACCTGGGCCCAGGCAAAAACTAAACAGCAGATGTGACCTGAAAGCCCCCGTGTGGGATTCGCTTGCACGGAGCGGGGCAGCTGGGGACAGCACCGCCATTCTGGCAAGGAGTTGGCTCCTGAAGCTCTGGCTTGTTGCTGAATGGGATGTGAGTCCCTTTCTCTGACTGCAGGGGCAGGGCAGGTGGGCACGTTGCTCCATTGTGACCACTTAGTCAAGAACTGCCGCGAGCTAAATCCTGCAGCCGGTCGTTTGGAGACACAGCCCGTCGGGAGTTAAAAACAGTCCGTGATGGAGGTTCCACCACGGGCTAATTCCCCTCCCTGGTAAACATCCACCTTCTTTCCCGTCTGACGTTGTCTAGCTTCAGCTTCCGGACGCTGGCTCTTGCTTTGCCTTTCTCCGCTTGGTGGAAGAGCCAGTTGTTAGATCTTTGCGCCCCATGTAGATACTTACAGACTGAGATCAAGTTCTCTGAAAACACCCGCTCCATGTGCCGCAGCTGTCAAAAAGAGAACAGAGTTAGGAGCCCCTCGGAAAGGGAGAGATAATCAGACAGAAAATATCCTAACGTCACTATAGAAATCCGTGGTACGCCCAGCCTTTGAATGCTGCGCGCAGATCTCGTCACCCCGTCTCAGAAACGATGTATTTTTCCAAAGAATTGGGAAAAGAACAGAGAAAGGTGTCACGGAGTCCCCAGGCGATGCTCTGGAACTGCTCCCTACGAAGCCAGTCAGGACTCTGGGGAAGTCTCCTCTCTGGGAGCAGCCTGTCTCCAGGGCAAGAAGCTCACACGGCTTCCACCTTCTTGGGTCTGACCTCAGAGCATTCAGCATCCTCTGCCGCCCCCTGCGCTTCCCACAGTGAGTCCGCCCAGGCGGGCTCCTGGGGAAGCCAGAGAGTCCTGCCCCCCAACTTCGCAGTCAGACGTGACTCTTAGCCAGCCAGTAAAACAGAAGGTTTATTAGACAACAGGAACATGGTCTAAACCAGAGCTTGTAGGTGCAGAGAACAGGACCCTTCAGCCGGGTCCATTTTGTGGGGCAGTGAGCCAGACAACCACGTCTGCACTTCACTCCACATCCCCAGCCAGCCCCAAACTGACACTGACTTCCCCTCCAACCCCTCCTCCTCTGGGCTTTGTCCCTTTGCTGGGCCAGGGGAGCACCAGATTCCTTTGTTCTCCAACCCTTTAGCTGTCACCTTGCAGGGGGGAAGGGCCAGGCCATCAGTTGCCAGGAGACAGAGTGTCGGCCATTTATGTACAGTGGCCCTTTGCTCTGCAACAATCACACCTCCCTTATCCCACCACCTAGAGATTTAAGAAATGCATGGGGGAAACTGAGGCACCCCTACGGTATTCAGAGGATACATTAAGAACAGTCCCACTTCGTCACAAAGGGCAACAAAAATGATTAGGGGGATGGAGCAGCTTCCATGTGAGGAGAGATTAAAAAGACAGGGACTGTTTCTCTTAGAAAAGAGAAAAGGAGGACTTGTAGCACCTTAGAGACTAACACATTTATTTGAACATAAGGAGTGTTGTTTACCTCTTCACGTGACCCAAGAACCAGGGGTCAGCCAATGAAATGAATAGGCAGCAGGTTTAAAACAAACCAGGAAGTAGTTCTTCACCCCATGCACAGTCGACCTGTAGAACACATTGCCGGAGGATCCTGTGAATGCCGAAACTGGGTTCAAAAAAGAGTTAGCTAAGTTCACGGAGGACAGGTCCAGCAATGGCTATTAGCCAAGATGGTCAGGGGTGCGATCCCATGAGTGTCCCTAAATCTGGGACTGGCCGACAGGCGATGGATCACTCGATAAATTGCCCTGTTCTGTTCCTTCCCTCTGAAGTATCTGGTGCTGGCTGCTGTCGGTAGACAGGATACTGGGCTAGATGGACCTTTTGTCTGACCCAGTGTGGTCGTTCTAACATTAACCGTCTCTTCACTTAACCTTTGCTTTGTTAATCTAAGGAGCTCAGTCTGTCCTTATAAGGCAGGTTTCTGATCCCGTAACCGTTCTTGGGGCTCTTCTCTGAACCCTTTCCAAGTTATGTAGCAACATCCAGAATGGGACGCAGGATTCCAGCAGTGGTCAGCCCAGTGCCAAATATCGAGGTAAAATAACCTCTCCACTGTCCGCTCCAACTCGAGATTCCCCTGTGTCCTGGGCTGGCATTAGATTGGCCACGGCATGGCACTGGGAGTTTGTGCTTAGCTGATTATCTGTCATGCCCCCCCGAATCTTCTTCAGAGTTCCTGTGTCCCAGGAGAGCGCCCCCTGGCCTTCTTGCACCTGCTTGTTGAACCCTTGCCAGCGTCCCCACCTGCGGGGTGATCCCTGGCTCTGTCTAGTGTCCTCCAGCCTCTGCCTTCTGCTTTGACTGCCAGCCAGGAGGTCCCCGATGCCAGAGGCGGGTTAAGGTGCCCACAGGTCGGGCGGTATTGGACTGAATCGCATGGTTACAGCTGTGACTGTGTCAGGCTCCTGGTCCCTTCCCGGAGCCAGCTGGTCCCTCTGGTTCTAAACACTGACCCCCCCCACCCCTCCTTTGCCACTTCAGGGAGAACCTGCCCAGTCACTTCAAGTTCAAGGAGTACTGCCCACAGGTCTTCCGCAACCTCCGCGAGCGCTTCGGGATTGATGACCAGGACTACCAGGTGGGTAGCACGTTCCCTCGACACCGAGTGTGTCTGGGGTGGCGGGGGGAGGTGTGTCCTGGGCCCCCCGTTCCAGGGCCCTCTGTGCATAGAGGGGGACGTACACAGACCCGGGCAGCTACCCTGCGCCCCTTAAAGCTTTCCTTGGAACGCCCGCCTCTTCGCCGGGGCGGGTTGGGACCGGCTGAGCTGGGGTTGGCCACAGCAGCCTTGTTGCAGCCCTGGCCGATTCTCTGATATCGCTGGGGTGGTGCCCCTCACTGGGGCACCTTGGCAAGGCAGGCCGCTGAGAGATGCCCCTGAAACTCACCATCTGCCCCATTAGAGGGTGGAATGCCCCGGAGTGGGATGTCCCTGGTGTGCCCCGGGGTCGGCGCCAGGCGTGGTTCTCACACCTGCCCCCCCCCCCCAGGTCTCCCTGACACGCAGCCCGCCCCACTACGAAGGTGAGGGGAGCGACCGGCGTTTCCTCACCTCCTACGACCGGACGCTGGTGATCAAGGAGATCTCCAGCGAAGACGTGGCTGACGTGCACAGCCTCCTTTCGCACTACCACCAGGTATGGCTGGCCAGGGGGCGGGGAGGAGGCTCTGAGGTGTCCCTGCCTTGCCACCAGGGGGCGCCAGAGCGAACCTGCCTGCTGCTGGGAGGAAAAGATCCAAGTTCTAATCCCAGCCCTGCCACCAACCTGCAGTCACGAGGGCACGTCACGGCGCCCCCCCCCCCCTTTCTGGCTGGGGTCTCCAGAGGCATGACCGGCTGGTGCCTCGCTCTCTGCCCTGGCCCCTGCTGGTCTGACGTGGCCCCGTCTCCTTGCAGTACGTGGTGAAGTGCCACGGGATCACCCTGCTGCCCCAGTTCCTGGGGATGTACCGGCTCAGCGTGGACAGCGAGGAGACCTACATGCTGATCATGAGGAATGTGTTCAGCCACCGGCTTGCCGTGCACAGGAAGTACGACCTGAAGGTAACGGGGCCGGCGGGCAGGGCCAGGGGCGTTCACCTGAGCCAGGCTCCCGGGGCACCCACCGTCCCTGCAGAGACACGGGCGGCTGATCATACTGCCGGCCCGTCTAGTCTGTCAGGGGGATCCCGCTCTCTGTTCCCCTCCTGTGAGGCTGTGTCACCAGGGGTTGGCCCAGAGCATTGCTCCCCGAGGAGTCGATTGCCCTGGCTGCACCCGATTGGTCTCTCTGCCCTGAACCCCGCTTTCAGCAGCAGTTCAATAGACCCCCTCCTTCCCATTGCCCCTGCTGGGTCTTCCCTGGCCGAGGGAGCTTCTCTCACACCTCTGGACCCCAAAGGGCTCCCACAGGCTGGTCGGGATCAGGGTCAGGCCAACCGGGGCTGTGCGGTATCCGTCTGAAACACCCCAGGACAGGCCCCCATTGGAGCTGTGGCTCTCATCGCTTTCCATACCGGGACACCACGTGGCAACCTAGTTTAGGGGCCCCATTTCCCCACAAAGGGCAGGTGGTTGCGACCCACCCTGGACCTGTTCGTGCCCTCCCCACCCCAGCATGATCCCAGGTGCTGCGGGTAGCTGTTTGGAGAGGCCATTGTCAGCAGCAGCTGTGTGGAACTCGGCCCAGTTGCCTGGACGGATCCCATAGCCAAGTGGCTCGGAGGCCCTGGGACTAGCCCGGGGGCTCAGGGCAGTGAGGGCATTTAGCCGCTTGGCTCCCATCCATAATAATCAGGTGACAGTCCCCTAAATATCCCCCATCTTCTCCCTCTTGCTTTGGCTTCTTGCGGCCACCTGCTCTGTGCCTCTCCCCACAGACTCCTGGGTATATCTGACCCCTCCTCCTCCTGTGGCCGGGGTGGGGCTGGTGACTAATCGACGGGTACCTCTCTTGCAGGGCTCCCTGGTGTCCCGAGAAGCCAGCGACAAGGAGAAGGTAGCTGGGGATGGCTGAGGGTGTGGGGGAAGGGGGGGGCGTGTCTCTGACCCATAGATCTCTCCACTCTGAAGCTCGCTTCCTTGGTACCTAGCTTGTTCTGGCGGGTGACAGTGCCCAGCCTCCAGGACAGCAGGCAGGGGGCCTGAGCCCCTGACTGAGAGGCATCGCCACCCCCCAGTGAGATGGGCGGGGCGGGGGGTGACCCTGTCGGAGGCTGCTCCGGTAGGCCTGGCTGGTGGCTCCCGTGGCAGTCGGGGCGGGGGGGGGGTCCTCAGGCTGCAGCCGTGGGAGCGGAGCCTTGCTTCCCCTTCTGCAGGTGTTCCTCAAAGCACCTGAGAACTCCGCCCCAGCTTGGTATCCGGGCCCTGCCATGCCTGCCTGGAGATTGGGTCCGTGGGCCGACTACCATGGGACTCCAGCCTTCTGGGATCCACCTCGCTGCTTGGCCCCGCTGGGCACACAGCCGCCTCCCGGCTGGGCCGCCCCACACCGAGTGGGAGCCGGGGCGAGCAGCCAAGTGAAGGGGGTGGCAGCTGTTGGGAATGCAGCCCTGTGCTTCTGGATAGGGAAGGGGCTCGGGTTTGTTCTCTGGGATCCTTGGGGCTGGGCAGCAGGAAGCTATGGGGTGTCCTGTGCCCAGCTTAGAGGGATCTTGCTGCTGAACGGGCGTTAACAAGGGCCTGCTGACTCCATGGGAAGAGCTGGGCTCTGTCCCCTCGGGGTGGGGGTAGGGGAGCCGCCGTCTGGTCTCCCCCACCCTAGGGAGGTGGAGCGTAGGATGGGCCTCTGTCTCTGATCTCTGATGTGGTACCACTGCTGGGACGGGCCAGCAGGTGGGTTTCATGGGGCGCTCTTGGCGGTGTGGGGAGCCAGGCTGGGCTCAAGCTGGTATCCCCTGGCCAGATGGAGCATGCCGGGGAGCAGCCCAGCCCCCTTCGAAAGGCAGCTCGAGCTGGTGAGGAATCAGCCGCTGTTAAATCCCGGCCTGAAGCACCGGGCAGGGGGAGCGGTTCTCAGCCCTGCACGGCCACCCCTCTGCCCGCTGCCCTCCAGGGTGGGGGTGTCCAGGGCAGCAGCCCTCTCCCCCAGCACAGGCCTTGGTGGGCTCCGTGCGGAGCTCTGCGGGCTTTGGGGTCACCTTACCAGCGCTCTCCAGCTGTGGCTTGCTCTGGGGGGACTGATGCGAAGGGGCAGCAAGGCTGGTTCGTGGGCAGGAGTGGGGACGAGCTGATGCCAGCCTTGGTCAGAGGCTCGCTCTGTCTGGCTGGGGCCTGTGATTGACTAACCAGTCGCGGCTCTCCTCGAGAGCCGTTCGGGGTGGAGGGGGGAATGACCTGAGTTAGCCGGATAATCCTGATCTCATAAGTGGCCTCCCCTGCCCTAAAGCCCGGGGTGGCGTCAGCCTCCAGTTAATGAGATTTGAGGGCCGCGAGATAATGGCGAGGGAAGGTTGATGGGATTGGAGCCTTCGGCTCAGCTGCCGGGGGAATCCTGCCAGGCTGAGGGGCTCTGGTGCTGCGTTGGGAGCCAGCCGCCGGCTCCTGTTGAGTCTTGTCTCTGGGGGGAACGGCTCCCTTACGGCCGGGCTCCTGTCACCAGCTCCTCCTGCCTTTGGGCACGGGTGCCATGTCCCTGGCCCCGCGCCCGCTGGCTGGCCCGGCTGCGGAATTCCTGGGGCAGCGGGTGAGGAATAACCTGGGATTCCCAGGCAGGGCCCTGTGGTGCAGGCGTCCTGGGCTACCCAGCCCGGGGGGCGGAGGGATGTATGTTCTGCATGGCGCTTCCAGGTGGGGGGTTAAATGGGGCATTTCCCTTGGGTTCCACCAGGCGGACCAGGTGGATTCTCAATTTTGGACCCTTGCAGAGGAGGTGGGGAGGGGCACTGCATTACCTGTGGGCCCCTTCACCCCATGGGCATGTGCCCCCGAACCGTCCCAGGAGGGGCAGCCCCTAGTCTGATGGGGTCTCTTGTTAGAGGGGCTGTGGGTTGCGAGGGGGTTTCACGGGGCCCAGTGCAACTCTGTGAACTGGGCTGCTTTGCAGGCTGTCCCTTGGTGCGTGGCCCCGTGTGTGTGAGGCTCCCCCCTCCACCCCCCAGACCACTAACCGTGTCTGGTTCCTTCCAGGTCAAGGAGCTGCCCACGCTGAAGGACATGGACTTCCTGCACATGAGCCAGAAGGTGTATGTGGATGAGGGGCAGAAGGGTGACTTCATGGAGAAGCTGAAGAGGGATGTGGAGGTAGGGCATGCCCCCTGGTGGGGCGGGGCACGGGCATGTCTGACCTCCATGCTGAGGTGGCAACTGTCCTGTGTCACCTTGGGAAGGCGACTGGGATCGATTGCGGGCACCACCTGCAGGAGGGTGCTTGGGGGCGTCTCACCTTCCCAAAAGAGCTTGTCCTCCCTGAGACGATCGGCCCAGACCCGCACGGGGCAGCCTGTTAAGCACAGCTTGTCTAGCAACCAAAACCGGCTTGGGGGCTCTGCCAGACCCCTTGGGGCGCGTTGCCACTGCTGGCAGGGACTGAAACCTGGGGCAGAGGGATCGGGGGGGGTCTCAGCCGTGAGAAAGAAAGGCAGTGCCTTGGGAGGCTTGGTGCCCGGGTGCCCAGCAGCTCTGCCTGTGCCAGGCAATATGTTACAGTGAGAGCCGCACAAAGGAGAGACAGCAGGGCTGCCTTGCCAGGGTCACAGGCTGTTGGCAGTGGCTGGTACCAAGGGCCTGGCACTGCTGGGTCTCCCACGCCCACAGTAGCAGGTCCCTCGCGGCTCAGCTGACATTCTCAGCTGTGGAAGGGGGGGTTCCCAAACGTCCCTGCAACCCAACGGAGCCGGAGAACTGCATCATGGGCCATGTCTAGCACCTCTTCCTAGAGTGTGGTGCAGCCCTGTGCGGTCGGGGTTCTCCCTGCCCTGCAGATCGGGGCAGGGGAACAGCCCCTTAGAGCAGGCCAAGGCAGGGCCCTGGGCCCTGCTCTAACCACTAGGTAACTTGGCCTGAGTGGGAGCAGTGGTGGCTTCTAAGGAGCCCCCTGGGTGGAATGGAGCCTGTCCCTGCTGCCCTGGTTCACACCCTGCCCGCTGCGCCCCTAGTTCCTGGTCCAGCTGAAGATCATGGATTACAGCCTGCTGCTGGGCATCCATGATGTCCTCCGGGCCGAGCAGGAGGAGGACGAGGATCTGAAGGAGGAGGAAGAGGAGGGGGAAGACGTCATGGCTGTGGGCTCCTACGGGACGTCCCCCGAGGGGATCGGCGGCTACCTGAACTCCTACAAGCCGCTGGGCCCCGGGGAGTTCGACCCCTACGTTGACGTGTACGCCATCAAGAGCGCGGAAGGTGAGTGGGGCTGGCAGCGGCATGCCGGGGAAGCAGGGTTCTGGGGGTGGGTAGCTCTGTTCCTTCCTCACTTGCTGGCCAAAAAGGTGTTCAAAGGATGGGAGCCCCCGGCCCTTGCGTTCGGGGATGGATTTTCCCCGAATGCCTCGAAAACGGGGCCCCAGCCATGGGCGCTGGTCCGGAGCGCTCTGTGTGGCTGGTGGGTCGCATGGCCCTTTGCAGCAGCCTCGGGGCCAGGTGGCGGGGACGGGGATGGCCGAGGAGCTCGCTGAGAGTGGCAGGGCACAGATCCACTGCGCCTAAGGCTGGACCCCGGTCAGGGAGCTAGTGGGTCCCTGCCAGGATGTGGAGAGGGGTCCGTTGAAGTTCTGGCAGCCGGGGTAAGCCAGGGTGTGGCCTTTCCCCCAGGCGGGCCCCAGCCGGAGGTGTACTTCATGGGCCTCATTGACATCCTCACGCAGTACGACGCCAAGAAGAAGGCCGCACATGCCGCCAAGACTGTCAAGCATGGGGTGAGTCCCGCTCGTACCGCATCCGGGGCAGGGGGACGGAGCCTCCTGGCCACATGGGGACCGCAGGGGAAGGGAGGACGGCAGCTGCAGCCTCGATAAACTCAGCCGGGCTGCCTGGCCTCTGGCCTGTTGACCAGCAGAAAAGCGGGCGTGGGAGGGGGTGTCAGAATTGTGGGGCATAAACCCAGGCGCCTAGCATGCTGGCTCTGGGCTCTGCCCCCCTTTGCCCCTGGGGGAGGCCAGGGGAGCAGGAATACTTCCTCCTCCCTGGTAGGTGCCCAGGGCCTGTGAGCCCATTTGGCTCCTGGCAAGTGTTGGAAGGTCTCCCTGGGGTGTCGGGGAGCCTCGCCGGAGTGGGGCTCTATCTGGGCAGGGCCGCGTGCCCCAGAGCCACTTGGCTCCTTCCCAGAAATGTCTGATTGGTGCTGCTCCTGGGGGCACCCGGCTGGCAGGGCTCCTCGCTGGTCCCCAGCTCTGCCCCAGGGCAGTTGGCGCTGACGCTGTTGTGCCCCCTGCAGGCCGGCGCGGAGATCTCGACCGTCCACCCCGAGCAGTACGCCAAGCGCTTCCTGGACTTTGTCACCAACATCTTCGCTTAGTCGTTACCTGCCTGGAGAGGCCCCCCTCTTTCCCCCCGCCCCCATCTCGTCTTGTCGGAGCTGAAGATCAAAGGGGTCCCCTGCACCCCATCCCTTGGTCTTAGTGCCCCCCCTCTGTTTGCTGGCCGAAGGGCTCAGCTGAGCTCGAGAGAAGCCTGGGGGCCGGGTGGGCTCGGTTGCAAACCAAGTGCCTTATCTTTATCTGCCCTCACTCGCCCAGCCGGAGGGGTCTCGGGCAGGAGAGAGGGGAATGGATCCTCTGACTGGGGTGCGGGGGGGCGGGGGGGGCTGCTGGCTGAGGGGCCCTGTCTAGTGCTGGGGTCTGCAACCAGCCCTGTCTAAAGGGCGGGGGGGGGCAGCCCAGGCCCGGCAATATGCAATAAGAGATTCCACCCTTTCGTGCCTTAGAGGGGGCAGACAAGTTCCTCCCTAGCAACAGTGACTCCCCCTCCCCCACCTTCCCTGAGCCTGGGGTGGCAGCAGATCCCCTCTCCTGCCCACCCCCATGTGCACTCTGTACTCTGTTCCCCCCTCCCCCCCCAACCCCCAGAAGGGAGAAGGTTCTCTTGGCCTGTCCCACTGTGTAATTTATTCCTAGGTGAAATCTCCCAGCTGGGGTCACGGGGGGCGTTGTTAACACTAGTTTGCATTGGGGTCCCAGCCCCTCGCTCTGCAGCCATCTCTCCCCACACACTACGTCCCCCTGGGGTCATGGCTGCTGCTGGCTCCCCCGGCGCCTGCCCCCAGCCTCACCCGCACGAGGCCACAAGCCGCGTTAGGTGCCGAAGCTGGGGTTCGAGCCAGGGCCGGGCTTTGGGCCACCAGCGCTCATGTCTCTGAGCCGCTGGGGCCGGGACCTGCTCCTCAGCCCTGCGTGCCGGAGTAGAGCGACTGGACACAGAGCTGGCTGCCCCCGGCTGTGAGCACTCTGAGCCCATATGCAGGGCTCCTGGGGCTGGCGGGCCCTCCAAGGAGTTCCACCCTTCCTCCAGCAGGAGGCGCTTGCCCCTGCCTCGGGCTGGGGCCTGACCAGCATTCACGCGGCAGGGCAAGGCTCATGCTGGATTTCAGCTTTGCCTGCCCAGGGTCCCAGCGGCCCCATGGAGGGGGCATGGCGTCGCTGCTGCTGGGGTTCCTCCCCTGGCACCTGCTGCCCATGGGTTGGGCTTTCCCCTAAATGTGGGGCTGCTTCTGCCCTTGGCCTGAGCCCTCCTCAGCCCTGGCTTGGCTCGGGCCGTGAGCTGACAGCTAGCCCGGGGAGGTGGGGGCTGGAGGGAGGCCCAGGCCGGGGCAGGGCTTGGGTGGGTAGTAGCAGAGCCGGCCTCTCCCCGGGCCTGGTCTGCAATCCATTCTCCCCACTGCTGCCTTGGGGGGGCCCACGGTAGAACAGGTCAAAGAGGTGCTCTGAACTCGCGCCGGCCAGGCCGGACGAAGTGACTACTCCCCTACCCAAAGCGGGCAGGGGGGTCCGCAGGGGCTCCCAAGCGGGAGAGGCGGTTCCTTGCCCTCTAGCCATCCTGCTGCGGGCAGTAATGCTCCGTGCTCTGGCCTGGGCAGGGCCCCGATCCTGCCCTTGGGCTGCTCAGGGAGAGGGGCCCTGCCGGCTGGGCTGCAGGTGAGTCTGTTGTATTTTTGTAAACTCTGGTGTATTTCCCTGCCCTGTGTCTGGATAGAAATAAATTATTGACTGACAGCAGCCTGGCTCTGGGTTCTTGGCCGGGCCAGGAGGGGCTACTGCCCTGGCAAGCGGCCAGCAAAGGGAAGGAGATACGGGGTGGGGCAGAGCCCACCCTGCCCCTACTAGCTGTCTGGGTAGGGACTAAGGCTTGTGAATTTCACCATCCATGCTTGGGGCGATGCCAGAGGCAGGGGTGAGGCTACGGTGCCCCCAGCCAGCTGCTGGGAGGGCAGGAACAGGGAGGGTCCTTCCTGACCCCTGGAGCCTGGGCATGAGCTGTGTGGCTACAGGTGATCCTCGGTCCTTTGGGGCTGCTGGCCCCTGCCCTGGGGGCGGCCCTCAGAAGCCCGGAGCTGGGGCTGAGCCCCCATCTCTGGTAGGGGAGAAAAAGGTTCTGGTGTTTTGTAGCCTCCCCAGCACCTATCTTGACCCATCCGGCTGCTTCTGCCGATGGGGGGGAGAGATAACTGAGTGGTACCCCCAATGGAGGGGGAGAGTCTCCTCTGCCCCCCCCATGGCTCCTGGCTTCAGGGCCACCCCCCAGGGGAGCTCCTCCTCATCAGCCACCTCTGTCCCCTTGCACCCCCAGCCCTGGGCTGCTGCCTTGGGCAAATTTCCCCCCCCCCCCAAGCCTCTGCCAGGGGTGGAGTTGGAACTGCCTGACCTGAGCGCTGGGGGGGGGGTTCACCATAGTATTATCTGCCCTCCCCAGTACGCCCAGCTTGGGCTTTTGAGCTTTTAAAATCCTGGCTTGTCCACCTGTCATGGGCTCGTCTCCTCCCCCCACTGCTCCGGCGCGGGCAGCTCCTCTTTCTTCTCGAGCCCCTGTGATGGGCCAGGATACGAGTGGACTGTGCACTGGGTGTTACGGGGCTTGTGAGAGGGGGGCAGTGAAGCCTGGCGGGTACGGGGCTGGGCCTTAGGACACCGGGGTTCTGATCCTACTTCTCCCCGACCTTCTGTGGGCCCTTGAGCAAGTCGCGGCCCTGCTCTGTGCCTCAATTTCCCTCCCTGATCTGGCTGCGGAGCCTGTGTGCGCTTTGGGTGAGGCCCTGGCTCCAGGTCTGCCTGGGGCAGTGCCTATCACCGTGGGCCCCACAACCTTGGGTGGGACCCCTGGATGCTGCCCAAACCCAGCTAAGGGCGCTGACAGCTCAGGGGTGGTGTCGCTTCCACCCAGCCTCGGCAGGCCACTGTCCCACCTTCGGTGCGGGCCCGGCTGCTTGCAAAACATCCAGCCCGGGCCTCGGGCTCGGGGGGGGGGGCAGCCGGGGGCGGGAGGCACCGTCCAGCTGGGCTGCGCGTTCCTCTTTGACTCCCCAGGGGGTTGCCCTCAGCCCACCCTCTCCCTGGGTTTCCAGGGGAACCTGTGGGGTGGGGTGAATCCCCTGCCCCCCCCTGCCTGGGAAGGCCTGAAGTCCCCTCCCAGCTGGGCCCAAATGGGGTCTCTACACCACCCCCCCCCCATACTGGGACTTTGCCCTACTACCTGGCTCTCTAGGGCACCCCCCCCGGCTCCAGCCTCGTATCCCCCAGACCCCAAGTGCTGTTGGGCTTTAGGCACCTGGGGGGGCTAATGGACCGGGGCCCATAGGCACAAAGCTAGAGACCTTCCCCCCCCCCCGCAATCTCAGCTCCCCTCCCCCCCCAGCGAGCTCCCCTCCCCCCCCGGTTTCCATAGCGCCGCCGCAGCCCCCATCGCTCGCGTCGCGCCCCCCCCCCCGCGAAGAGGAGCCGGGAGCGGGTCCCTCGCTCGCCCGCGCCAGGCCGGGGAAGGGCCGGGCCCGCCATGGCCGCGACCCCCGCTCCCGCCCCACGGCGCCTCGGGGCTGCTGCGCCGCCAGGTACGGAGCGGCCCGATCCCGCGCCGCTGCGAGGCTGGTTCTCGGGCTGGGGGGCTGCAGAGATGGGGTGGGAGCTGCCGGGCGTGGGGGCTGCAGAGACGGGGGCGGCCGGGCTGGGGGGGGGGGCTGCAGGGGGCCCGTGCCAGGGATCGTGGCCCGGATGCACAATAGCGGCTTTCCCAGCGCTGCGGGCCATTGTGTGGGCGGGGGGGGGGGGGGGGTTGGCATGAAATTGATCTGGGCCATGGGCCGGGGTGGGGGGGGGCGCTTGGTTTCCTGCCTCTGGCTGCAGATTCAGGAGGGTCGAGCCCATCACCTGTCCCGGCGGTGGGGAGGGGGCCGCTGCCCCTCCCCCCGGGCGTGTGAGTGGGGGGGGGTGAGTCCTGCTGGGAATGCAGAGCTGGGCGCGGGGGCGATGAAGGGGTCTGAGCTGAAGGATGGGGGTGGGGGCAGATGGGGGGGGGGTTGAGCTGAAGGGGTGATGTGGGGGTGAACGGTCGGGGCAGATGCGGGAGTCTCAGCTGAAGGATGGGAAGGGGTGATGGGGGAAGGGGGAAGGGTGGGGGAGATGGAGGTCTGAGCTGAAGAATGGGGAAGGGGGGAAGGGAGGGGCAGATGGGGGGTCTGAGCTGAAGGATGGGAAAGGGGGGAAGGGTGGGAGAGAGGGGGGGTCTGAGCTGAAGGATGGGGAAGGGTGGGGGAGATGGGGGAGTCTGAGGTGAAGGATGGGGAAGGGGGGAAGGATGGGTGAGATGGGGGGTCTGAGCTGAAGGATGGGGAAGGGGGGAAGGATGGGGGAGATGGGGGGTCTGAGCTGAAGGATGGGGAAGGGTGGGGGAGATGGGGGGTCTGAGCTGAAGGATGGGGAAGGGGGGAAGGATGGGGGAGATGGGGGTCTGAGCTGAAGGATGGGAAAGGGGGGAAGGATGGGGGAGATGGGGGGTCTGAGGTGAAGGATGGGGAATGGGGGAAGGTTGGGGGAGATGGGGGGTCTGAGCTGAAGGATGGGGAAGGGGGAAGGATGGGGAGATGGGGGAGATGGGGGGTCTGAGCTGAAGGATGGGGAAGGGGGGAAGGATGGGGGAGATGGGGTGTCTGAGCTGAAGGATGGGGAAGGGTGGGGGAGATGGGGGGTCTGAGCTGAAGGATGGGGAAGGGGGAAGGATGGGGGTCTGAGCTGAAGGATGGGAAAGGGGGGAAGGATGGGGGAGATGGGGGGTCTGAGGTGAAGGATGGGGAAGGGGGGAAGGATGGGGAGATGGGGGGTCTGAGCTGAAGGATGGGGAAGGGGGGAAGGATGGGGAGATGGGGGGTCTGAGCTGAAGGATGGGGAAGGGGGAAGGATGGGGAGATGGGGGAGATGGGGGGTCTGAGCTGAAGAAGGGGGAAGGGTGGGGGAGATGGGGGGGTCTGAGCTGAAGGATGGGGAAGGGGGGAAGGGTGGGGGAGATGGGGGGGTCTGAGCTGAAGGATGGGGAAGGGGGGAAGGATGGGGGAGATGGGGGTCTGAGCTGAAGGATGGGGAAGGGGGGAAGGATGGGGGAGATGGGGGGGTCTGAGCTGAAGGATGGGGAAGGGGGGAAGGGTGGGGGAGATGGGGGGGTCTGAGGGGAAGGATGTGGAAGGGGGGAAGGATGGGGGAGATGGGGGGTCTGAGCTGAAGGATGGGGAAGGGGGGAAGGGTGGGGGAGATGGGGGGGTCTGAGGTGAAGGATGGGGAAGGGTGGGGGAGATGGGGGGGTCTGAGGTGAAGGATGGGGAAGGGTGGGGGAGATGGGGGTCTGAGCTGAAGGATGTGGAAGGGGGGAAGGATGGGGGAGATGGGGGGTCTGAGCTGAAGGATGGGGAAGGGGGGAAGGGTGGGGGAGATGGGGGGGTCTGAGGTGAAGGATGGGGAAGGGTGGGGGAGATGGGGGGGTCTGAGGTGAAGGATGGGGAAGGGTGGGGGAGATGGGGGGGGTCTGAGCTGAAGGATGTGGAAGGGGGGAAGGATGGGGGAGATGGGGGGGTCTGAGCTGAAGGATGGGAGGGATTCTGAAGAATCCCTGCTCTGTCAGGTTTTGGCCTGGGCTGGATGCTCAGAACAGCCCATGCCCACCCCTCTGCGTTCTTTGTCCTGTGGCAGAGATGCCCTGGCTGGGCTCAATTTCCCCCACGCCTCACCCCCCCGTGCCTGACACCCAGATAGGCCTGGTGCCCTGACGGAGCCCAATCTCCGTTCCTCCCCCACCACCAAGCCTGGTGCTCTGATGGGGCCTGATCCACCTGCAGACTAGGATGAAGCCGGGTGGGGGTGGGGGGGCACTCGGCTGCAGGGCTGACCTAGCAGGATCTCAGCACTGGGCGCTGTCCGGTCTGGGGCCCCCGGTGGGAAGTGGAGTCAGCTCCCCCAGAGTCCTGCGCCCCTGCCCCTCTCAGCGGGGGCGACGTGTCCTGGGGGCCCGCCCTGAAGGGAGATCATGCCTGGGGCCGGGGGAGCAGCCCTGACACACCTTTTTGAACAGGGATCCTGGCCGGTGGTGTGGGGCTGGGGGGGGGCGGGGGATATGCTGCAGCCCTGGCCCATCCCAGTCCCCTCTAGGGAGGAATCGGCCTCAGGACAAGCCCTGCCATGGGGCAGCATGGAGGTACCAACTGTCTACATGGCCAGGCCGGCTGTACTGGCTGGTTCCTCCACCCCCAATCTCCCCCCCTCCCCCGTGCCCAGCTGGGGCTGGGAAAGCCAAGGTCTTTACCAGCAAATCCCCCACATCCATGGGGGAGGCGAGCCCTGTCTCTTGCCTGTTTCTCCCCCGCACATACAGTGCGAGGGCTCAGGCCACTGAGTCGGGAACTCCCCTCCCCCCAACACATGTAGCTGGCCGGGGGCCGGTTTGCTATCAGAGGGTCCCGTGGGAGCAGCTGGTAGGATGTGGGGTCCCTTCCTGCAGCAGTTGCGGGGGCTGGGTTGTTATTGGAAGGTTGCTCAGGCTGGCTTGTTATTGTAGGGTCTCCTGGGGGCTGTGCCCCGTGTTTATTGCAATGCAGCTGCATAGAAGGGAATGGTAAAGCCCGGCTGTGCTGTGATTGCCAACGGCAGCTGGGGGGGTGCTCTGCTGTGCAGGGGGGCGATCATGGGGTCACACTGAGCCTGCTCCCCGCTCAGCCATGCTGAAGTCAAGTCATACTGGGAGGCCAGTGGGAGAGACTCCTCCCCTGGGGACACTGGCAAAGGGGTTGTCCCTGTGGTGGGGAGTTCCCCATCAGGTGCCCCCCACCCCCTTGCCCTGCCACCGGGGCCCCGCTGGTACCAGCCCTTGTCAGTGAGCAGCACTGACCCATGGCCTGAAGCGGAGGCAGATACCAGCTCCGGCGCCCATCTTGCTCCCTGCATCATGACACCCCCTCGTGTTGCCCTGGAGCCAGCCCTGATTCTGAGGGGAGAGCGCCCCAGCCTGAGCCCACCCCCCTTCCTGCAGCGTCCGGGTGGTCTCGGAGGGTCTCCCAGCCAAGCACTGACTCCCCGTTCCCTGAAGGGCGGAGGCAGGACCCCACCACGCAGGGATCCGGCTGCAGGACACGCTAGATTTGGCCGTTTACATCACTATCCGGCGCTCGGCGACGGCAGGGAAACCTGGGGCCCCAGTTCACCTCAGAGCCAAGAGTTACCTGGCATCGAACAGCCCAGCTGGGGGGGAGCGAGCTCGGCTGGGGGGATCTGGGGTGCAGGAGTGGAGAAGAGATCTGGAGTGCAGCTGGCATTGCCGGGGGCCCGTAGGGGGATCGGGGCCCTGCAGTCAGCGTTGGGCGCCGTGGGGCAAATGTGGCATTGTCATGGTGGTGGGAGGGCGTAAGCATTGGTATGGGACAGGGCTGGGCCCTTCACAAGAAGGCAGGGAGCTCAAAAGCGGGGTGGGGGGACCCTGGCAGGGTCCCCCAGAGCAGGCTGCGAGCCTGGAGCCGAGTCAGTCTCCGGGCCTGGTCCCATCAGAGGATGCGCAAGCCTCCGTGGGTCTCTCTGCAGCTTGGAGGCCTCTGCCCAGACGCAATGCCAGGCTCTGCTCAAGGCCCTGGCAGCTCCAGATCAGCTGTGATGCCAGTCGCTGGGGGCTCTGGGAGTAAACAGCAACAGATCCCCCAGCCCCCCCACCTCGCAGGGCAGCGCCCACGACACGCGAAGCTCCCGGGTGCTAGAGACTCCAGGGCTTGGTTGAGGCTTACGGACCACGGGGAGGGGCCTGTGCACCATGGCTGCTGGGCACCGGCTTGTTTGGATCCAGACAGGCTGTCGGCAGCCCCCGTTGGGACACAGCTCCTCCCCCAGATGCTTGTCACTCCCTGCAGGTGGGGAGCAAAACCCACCGCCCCCTCCATCCTCGGCACAGATTGAGCAGGGCCCAGAGAGCCACACCCCTCTCAGTTCCTTATGCCAGCTGCCTCCCTAAGTGCCCCCTCGCCTTCCTCCAGGGATGCCTCTTGCCTGGCAGAGCAGGCTCTTAGAGGTTTGTTAGCACACGGGCCTGTGGGACTCACTGCCACAGGATATTACGGAGGCAGAGAACAGGCATGAAGAAGAGAAACTGGCTGGGTGATCCTGAGGCCAGTGTGGATGTGCTCAGCTTGACAGGCAGGAGACCCAACGCAACAGGGGCATGAACCCCCCCTGCCCCAGGGCACCGGACGAACCCTGAGTCCCCTGGCAGTAAGGAGAAAAAGTCCTTCAGGGCAGGTTATTCATCGGCAGCCACTGGGGGATGGGGAGAGTCATGGATGTCCCTTTGCAGAGACTGGGCTGGAGCCCTGTGCAGGGAGGAGTGTGTGCCCCTTCACTGAAACCGGAGTAGGGGGGTTCTTAGCGTTCACACCCCTCCCATCCACAGCCTCCATCCTAGGGTTGGTCAGGAATGTGGAGAGGAAGCAGGGAGCCAGCCGGCCTGCGAGTCTGGAAATTCTGGCTTTTCCCTGAGTGGGCTGCCCCGCCAGGGCCTGGGGCTGCCACTGACTGAAACTGCCAGGGTTCGTGTCTGTTTCAGGGTTGTCCAGCACTGAACAGCAGATGTGAAACTGCTATTTCAGTCAGTGGGTGCCAGGCCCCGGGAGCAAATGTGGGGAGCACCCTGGGGAGGGGGGGTTTCCTAGAAGGAAAATTGAGTGGGGTTTCCATCTGAATTGGAACCAAACCCAATGTTAAAATATCCCCCGACCCAGAAACCCTGAGATCCGGCCAGCCCGGACCCCCACCTGCCGCGAGTCCGGCCCAGGAATTCACCTGCTTCCCTGCCCTGGCTGTGAGGGTCTGAACGTAGTGAGGGATCCAACGTAATCTGGGAGCAGCCGTTTTGGTAAGATGGGCCGCAAGGTGCCCCCCACAGGCTACGACTGCGACCCCTTGTGACCCCCCTCCCCTCCATGCACTTTAAACACTGCCTGCCCTTCTGGGGGTTGGGGCCCGAGCAGTGGGGAGATCAGTGGGGAGGCAGGGGATGGGCTGACAGACTCAGCTGGGCACCATGTCCTGTGAGCCGGACCTGCCACGGACAGACCCCCACGCCGCGGGCAGAGCCGGCGCCCCACGTCCTCTGCACAAAGGGGGCTGTGCTGGGAGCCCGCGGCGCCTGTGGGGCGGCTGGATGTGGGGTGGGGACTGCGAGCAGGGGCGTGGAGCGTGGCAGGTGGTTCGGAGGTGGCACAGACCGGAGCTGCCGGGGCTTGGTGAGACCAGCTGCATGGGGCCCAACTCCCAACCCGGGGCCTCCTGGCTCCAGCTCTTGGCAGAGGCGCTGGAGAGGGGCCCCGGGCGAGGGAGAGCCGTGAATCACCGGGGGGGGTGTGGGGTGGAGATCACACAAGGAAGAGGGAGGAGGGAGCCGGGGGGGGGGGAGGAGGTGGAGGCAGGGAGGATGGGCCCCCCTGAGCTGGGGAGAGCCCTGTACCTTGGAGGGTAGTGGGGGGGGGCGCTGAGCTAGCAGGGAGGGGACACGGGGGGGGCGCAGAGCTGGCCGGGGGGGGGGACGCGCTGACGCCAGGTGGGCCGATCAGCTGTCGCGAATGGGGGGGGGGCTGGATAGCCCCGGGGGGGGCGGGGCAGCCCCTGCAGCGTCGTAACCCGCAAACCCCCTTGTCGCCCCCCCCCGTTCTTTGTAGTTCCTGGTTCGCGGCTCCGCTGAACTCGCTCCGGGCGCTTCCTGCTTCCCTCTCCCATGGGCTCCCCAGGTAGGTGCCGCCCGGCCCGGCCCCCACGGCCCGGTACGCCCCCCCCCCGGAATGGCCTGCACCCCCCCGGTACGGCCCCCTGCTTCCTCCCATAGGGGGCAGCCCCCCTCCAGGTGCAGGAGGCCCCCCGCCTCGCTACAGCCCCCCCCTCCGATAGGGCCCATCTCCCCCTTTACCAGCCCCCCCCGCGCGGTACAGCCCCCCCACTTCCTCCTAGCACCCCCCCCCGGGGTAGTTCTCCCCCGAGCCTCTGGGGTTTGCTGCATCCATTGCGGAAGGGGGGGATCTCAGTGAGCCCCCCCCGCCTTCTCCCACCTCCAGGTGTGGGGCTCTTCTGCGGGGGGAGGGGGGGAGGCTGTTCTCTTCCCGCTGTGGGTCTGCTCATGCGGGCCCCGGTGGGGGTGGGTCTGGGTTACATCTGCTGGGTCCTGGGGGGTGGGGGCATGTCTGGGGCCCAGGACGCCTGGGTTCTTCTCTCCCTAGCCGGGGGCGGGAATGGGGATCCGGTGGGTTAGAGCAGGGGGTGCTCGGAGCCAGCACTTGGGGCCGGGGCCTATTCTGTGGAGCTCCCCAACCCCCTAGCTCAGCCCCACTTTGGGGCTCCCCCAGCCCAGCTCTCCTGGTCCCCTCCCCCCACATCTGGTCAGGCCCCAGAGGGGCTCCCCCAGACAACAAAGGCCACAATTCAGCCTCCCCCCACTCCTGAGACACCCCAACCCAGGGACCGACTGGGGCAAAAGCTCCTTGGGGCACCTCCCTCATGCACCCCAGGGTGAGGGGTGGTCTGAATCCTGCTGAGGTTGCTGGGTGAGGGGGGCAGCCATAATCTTGAGTGGCCCCCAGTGTGAGGGAAAGGGAGAGAGGCCTCCTCCCCTGACACCGCTCGGGTGCCCCTCTTTGATCCAGGCTGGCAGGGGGCCCCACCTGGTGCATTTGCCTGCCCCATGGGGTATAGGGCCCCAGCCCCCTTGCTGGAGCCATAGCTCCGGGGCACAAGATTCAGTGGGGCAAATGAAGGGGTGTTATTCCTGGCACTTACTGGGGTGGGGGGAGTGGGGCATGGCCCAATTTGGGATAAGTGTGTGTGGGGGAGTCTCCCTAAATGTGCCAGGGGGCTCAGGAACCACCTGCTCCTCGTGTCCAAGGCTGAGGCTCAGTTTGTGGGGCTCGATCCCAAGGTCCCCCATCCCTTCAGGGGGGGTTGCACCTCTCTGGGCTCCCCGTATTCTGGGCCTGGCCCCTGGGGAGCAGAAACTACCCGAAGTGCAGTGTCCTCTGGCCACACCCCTGATCTGCCCCAAGTAGGGGGCCAGGGCCTGACCCCACTTCACCGGCTGGGGCCCCTGCAGGGGTGATTCTTGGGGGGGGATGCACCCCTATTCTGGCCCATTCGCGCTGCTGGAGGGTGGAGGGGGGATGGATCTGTGTCTTAGGGTCCTGCTAGACTCCGCTCCCTCTCCCATGGGCAGCCCCACCCCCAGCCTCCTTATCCCTCCCCCAGGACCCGGGATTTCCCATTCATTACTCTGCTGTTTCATAACCCAAGGTGGTGGGGAACGCAGCCTTCGGCCTTACGAAGCGGGTTTTTCGCAGCAATCGTGCCCCCCTGTTTAAAAAAACCCTTTGTTAACCCCTCCAAACAAGCATTTCTCCCCCATCCCCCCCCCCGTGTTTTATTTTAATTGCAATGATATTTATTAAATGATTGTCTCGTGACTGTCATGTTTGTGATGGGTGACTGATCAGCTGTGGGGGGTGGGTGTGTGTGTTTTGTTTGAACTTGGGGGGGGGTTCGCTGTGGGGCAGGCTGTGGGGTACAACCCGCCTGACACCACTGAGATGGACAGGAGCTAACTCACCCCAACCCACACAGCGATAGGGGAATAGACCCCAGAAGATACACCCCGCCCCCCCCCCCGGAGCGTGGGACCCGAGGGTAGAGATTTAAAGGCCAGAGGGGACAACGATGGCTGGGCCGAGGGGATGGCTGGGCCCCGGAGGGGATCCGCCCCTCCCGATGCTTCCTGGAGCCGAAGGTTCAAATCCCGGCTGGGGCTGGGGCAGTTGGCTGGCTGTGGAAGGGGTGGGGGTGGGGCGGTGTCCGTTGTCTGTCTGTCTGTCTGTCTCTAGCCCACCCGGGAGGCGATGCCGGCGGCTTTGATGACTGTTCTTTTCTCTTCAGTGTCATTTGTTTTATCCAGGATGGCGGCATGCGGGGGCGCCACTAAAAATAAGCTCACGGTCTCTAAGCCCGTCTGGGACTTCCTGACCAAAGAGGCCCCCTCCAAGCTGGTCAGGCTGAAGGAGGAGACCAAGCTGAGCATCCTGATCGATGGGGAGACCTCGGAGATCTACGTGCTGCAGCTCTCCACGCCGGCCCCCGGGGCCGGCAACGGCCTCTACCTGGCCCGCAAAGCCCTCAAGGCCTTGCTCAAGGAGACGGAGAAGGAGCTGAAGAAGGCACAGCGGCAGAGCGAGCTGGTGGGGTGCATGGCCCTGCTGGACAAACCCGGGGGCGAGCTGCGCCCACACGGGGCCGGCGTGGTCTCCCGGGGTCAGCAGACCTCCGGGGCCAGGGCGGGGGGCCCAGGAGGGGGAGGGGGCCTGGGGGGGGCGGCGGGCTGCTCGCGGGAGGAGGAGCAGGAGAACCAGTGCCCCATCTGCCTGGGGGAGATCCAGAACGTAAAGACTCTGGAGAAGTGCAAGCACTCCTTCTGCGAGGACTGCATCACGCGGGCGCTGCAGGTCAAGCGGGCCTGCCCCATGTGCGGGCGCTTCTACGGGCAGCTGGTGGGCAACCAGCCCGAGAACGGGCGCATGCTGGTGTCCAAGGACTCGAGCCTGCTGCTCCCCGGCTACGAGAAATACGGCACCATCATCATCCAGTACGTCTTCCCGCCTGGCATCCAAGGGGTGAGTTCTCCCCCGGCCTCTGGCCCCAGCTCTGCAGTCCTCCCCAGCCCGCCTGGCTGCAGCGGGTGGTGGGAGGGGGCTTGTTGGGGCAGTCAGCTGCAAGGGGCGGAGGTCTGGGTCAGCTTCCCTGCCTCCCTAGCTCTGCCGGTGCCCCTCAATCCCAACCCGCAGCCCCCTGCTAGCCCAGCCCTGGGCTCCCCACACTCCAGCCCTGCCGGTGCCCTAAATCCCAGCCCCCTGCTCTCCCAGCCCCATGTGCAGTGTCCCCACCAGGCTGCGTTGGCCCTTGGATGCCCCCCCCTTTCCTGTCCGCCCCCCATCTGCTAATTTTCCCTCTGCACTGGGATCACCTGGTAAATCTGGATAAATCTAACTCCTCCCACATCCATCCGATCCCTGCCTTTGCCCCTGGGGCACGGCAGAGCCTTGGGCACGGCCCTGGCAGGGGGCGGCACTGGGGCACACCAGCCCTACCTTGTCCTGTCCCCTCTGGACTGGCGTCGCCCTGTGGCTCAGGGAGGCTGAGCACTGTGTAGGCCGAAAGCAGGTTGGCATTCAGGGGGCAGTGAGCAGAGGACATTCCCCCTCCCTCTCCCCAAGAGTGATACCCCCTACGCCAGTTGCAGGGTCACCCGCCCCCGGGGTTCTGCAGGGCAGGAGGAGACCAAGCCCCCAGCTGGAGCGACCCAGGGGGCTGCCCGATGCCCGCAGTGAGCACTGGAGGAGACTCCGGCCCATGGGCAGCGTCACCCCTTGCCTGGCAGCAAAGTCTGTGCCAGGCTTCACAGCATCCCTGGCGTCTGATTGTCTCCGTCTCCCCCCATTGTAGGCGGAGCATCCCAACCCCGGCGTGCGGTACCCGGGCACCACGCGGGTGGCCTACCTGCCCGACTGCCCAGAGGGGAACAAGGTGCTGGCCCTGTTCCGCAAGGCCTTCGACCAGCGCCTGACCTTCACCATCGGCACCTCCATGACCACGGGCAGAGCCAACGTCATCACGTGGAACGACATCCACCACAAAACCAACTGCACCGGGGGACCCCAGCTGTAGGCAGCCGCCGCCCGCAGGGCTAAGGGGCTGGGGGCCAGTGGCAGGGGTGCTGATGACCCATCCGTGCTCCTGAGGGGGGCCCGACGGGCACTGGAAACCTGGGGGGGGCTCAGTAGGGGGCTCTCTCCCCTAGCAGTCAGTGCTGGCCCCGGTTCGAGGGGGCACTGTGCTGCAGGGGGTGAGACAGGGGGCTCAGCGGGGGGCGCTCTGCCCTGGCTCTCGGCGCTGACCCCAATCCCCAGTGCCGGGGGGCTCAGCGGGGGGCGCTCTGCCCTGGCTCTCGGCGCTGACCCCAATCCCCAGCGCCGGGGGGCTCAGTGGGGGGCGCTCTGCCCTGGCTCTCGGCGCTGACCCCAATCCCTAGTGCCAGGGGGCGCTGCGCTGCGTGTCAAGACGCTTGTGACCCTGGCAGCTCCCGGGGCCCTTTCTTCAGGAATTGGGACACACCCCTCCCCGTGCCCTGGCCAAAGGCCCCCCTGCGGGTGCCGGGGTCCCCCGTGAATGGCAGTGCACAGCTGAGGTGGCCAAGCTGCTGTGGCTGGGGGCGGGACAGGTGAGGCTGGGGAGCTGTCCAGGCGGGGGTGTGCATGGCTGATGTCTCCCCTGTGTGTCTCCTAGATTCGGGTACCCCGACCCCACGTACCTCGCCCGGGTGCAGGAAGAGCTACGAGCCAAAGGCCTCACTGAGGATTAACCCTTTCTCTGCTGCGGCTCCTGCTGTGGGGCCAGGGGGCGACCCGGGGGGGGGGGGCAGGACGGCCCCACAGCGTCTCCCGTCCAGCTGGGCCCGGGGCGGCCACGCGTCCATCAAGGCAAGGTGCTTCGCCGGCTCCGCCCTGCATTGCGGCTGTCAGTGCCAGAGCCCCTCCCCGCTGCCAGTGCTCCTTGGAGGGGCGGGCGGGGGGAGTGTGAGTGTGTGACCAGGGCGTGTCTGGAGAGGGTAGGGAGATCAAGCGTATGTGTGTGTGAGAGTGAGAGATCAGGGGTTGTGTGTGCAGGGGGTGAGGGGGGTGTGGCTGTACCGGGTGCGGGGGATCGGGGGTTGTGTGTGCAGGGGGTGAGGGGTGTGTGGCTGTACCGGGTGTGTGGGATCGGGGGTTGTGTGTGCAGGGGGTGAGGGGTGTGTGGCTGTACCGGGTGTGTGGGATCGGGGGTTGGGGGTGAGGGGTGTGTGGCTGTACCGGGTGTGTGGGATCAGGGGTTGTGTGTGCAGGGGGTGAGGGGTGTGTGGCTGTACTGGGTGTGTGGGATCGGGGGTTGTGTGTGCAGGGGGTGAGGGGTGTGTGGCTGTACTGGGTGTGTGGGATCGGGGGTTGTGTGTGCAGGGGGTGAGGGGTGTGGCTGTACCGGGTGCGGGGGATCGGGGGTTGTGTGTGCAGGGGGTGAGGGGGGTGTGGC
Organism: Lepidochelys olivacea; assembly: GCF_965140295.1. Classification (NCBI taxonomy): domain Eukaryota; kingdom Metazoa; phylum Chordata; order Testudines; family Cheloniidae; genus Lepidochelys; species Lepidochelys olivacea. The sequence continues at coordinate 3,829,496 of NC_140430.1, forward strand.
TGTACCGGGTGTGGGGGATCGGGGGTTGTGTGTGCAGGGGGTGAGGGGGGTGGCTGTACCGGGTGTGTGGGATCGGGGGTTGTGTGTGCAGGGGGTGAGGGGGGTGTGGGATCGGGGGTTGTGTGTGCAGGGGGTGAGGGGGGGTGGCTGTACCGGGTGTGTGGGATCGGGGGTTGTGTGTGCAGGGGGTGAGGGGGATCGGGGGTTGTGTGTGCAGGGGGTGAGGGGGGCGTGGCTGTACCGGGTGTGTGGGATCGGGGGTTGTGTGTGCAGGGGGTGAGGGGGATCGGGGGTTGTGTGTGCAGGGGGTGAGGGGGGCGTGGCTGTACCGGGTGTGGGGGATCGGGGGTTGTGTGTGCAGGGGGTGAGGGGGGGGTGGCTGTACCGGGTGCGGGGGATCGGGGGTTGTGTGTGCAGGGGGTGAGGGGGGGGTGGCTGTACCGGGTGTGTGGGATTGGGGGTTGTGTGTGCGGCAGGGTGTGTGGGATGTGGCCGTTCCTAGCTGGTGGGGTCGGGGTGGGGAGCGTGTGCCCTGTGGGGGGGAGATCAGGGTGTGCAGTTGCGGTGGCTGTACGAGACGTGTGTATGTGTGAAAGGGGGCCTGGCTCGCACACGACACCTCCCTGCACCACACCCGGCCCTGGGCCCAGCTGCCCTCCTCTCCGGTTCCTGCTGGGCCCCGGAGCCGCAGTCGGCTGAGCTCTTCGCTGAGCACTGCTTTCCGGACCTACATGAAGTCGCGGCCCTGCCAGGACGCCTGCCGTGTGCCCCCCGGCGATGCCGCCCTCTGCGGACACCTGCCTCAGCACAGCCAGGGCTGCGGGCCGTGGGCACCCCCTGCCCAGCCGTGGACAAAGGCTCCCGCTGGGACCCGCCTCTCCTGTATATACCCCTCCAATCCCGCTCCGGACTCTCCGCCGGGGCCTGGGCGTCCAGTCTGGATCTGAACTCTGCCGACCGGCTTCCCCCGGCCATCGCCGCCGACTCCACCTGCCTGGGCACCGCGGGACCCGTCTGTTTCTTTTGCCTATTCTCAGCATGTGGCTGCGGCCGTCCAGCGTGTACCGTGTGTGACGGAGACGATGCGTCCCGTTCTGTGAGCAGACTCCGCTCTCTGTCCTGTGTTAACCTCCCCCCCCCTGCGCCCCGGCTGAGCTGCTGCCCTGGGGAGGATGGGTCCCGGGCCTCTCCAGAGGGGGGAGGGGGGGTTGCTGGTTAAAAAAGAGGAGAAACCGAGTCGCTCGGCCCCTGACCCGTCTGTCCTGGATTCTGTAGCTTTGGTTCAATAAAAGTATGCAACATGTCTGCGGCCCCCTTTCTGAGCCCCGTGGCGGGGGCCACGGGGGGAGGGCCCCTGCTGGAAGCAGAGCTACCATTATTAGGGATAAGGTTGCCCGAGGCTGGCTCTCTGGGAGTCGCAGGGCTGCTATTATCTCTGTGTATTACAGTAGCACTTAGCCCCAGTCATGGCCCCGCACCCGTTGTGCTAGGTGCTGTGTGTTATTTATTAGGTGTATTACGGTAGCGCTGGGAGCCCCCCCGGCGTGGCCCCGCACCCCTTGCATTAGGCGCTGTACATGATTTATTAGGTGTATTACGGTAGCGCTCGGTGCTGTGTGTTATATATTAGGTGTATTATGGTAGCGCTGAGAGTCCCCGGCATGGCCCCACATCCCTTGTGCTAGGCGCTGTACAAACAGGCCCCACAAGCCTCCAATCTCAGTAGCAGACAAGAGACCCTAGATGGGCATGAAATGCAGCCAGCGCCAGGCTGTGTGATGGGCTCTAGGCAGCAGCACCCTCACGGCTGCCCCCCTGCGCTCCGAGGGCCCGTTCTCACTCCCGCCTGTCCTGGGGCAGGATTTCCTCATTGTCCTGGGCCTGTCTGGGACCCTGGGCCCCAACTGCTGCCCCCGTGGGGCCCTCTGCGCCCTCCCATCAGGACTGAGCCCCGTGCTGACACCGGCCCGCCATAGAGAGGATTTGGAAGCCGGGGACTGTCAGAAAGGCCGGACGGGCTGAAATATCCATTCCCATGTTGATTGGTATTGAGGGGCCTCCCTCTGTTAACCACAGGAGCTGCCCAGACACGCCGCCGAGCACTCACGGGTTGAAGAGACACGCGCTGGGAGGGGAAACTGAGGCTGACGTGGGCTGGGGCTGTGCCATTGTGGTGTAGACGCGTCACCATAGGCAATCATCTCCCCGAGCCGCGGGAGCAAGGCTGGCAAGAACCGACACTGGGCACGAGACCCTGAGTTCTCTGACTAGGCCGAGCTGCTGGCCCCGTTCCTTGAATTCGGTCCTCAAAACGCAGACAAACCAGCTCGGGCTGAGCTATTCCCCTGGGGGGCTCTGGCCTGGGTAAGGCTGGGACGTCCGGCTCATGGCTCTAAAGGGGCCATGTGGGGCAGGGGGGGTGACTGTGTCAAGAAGAAAAAGTGAAGCCACCCCTGGGGTTGCACCACGATATGCCGGGAGAAAAGGAAGCAGCAGGAGGGGATGCAACTAGGACACAGCGGGGGTGGAACCCAGGAGTCCTGGCTCTGAGCCCCCAACCGCTGGACCCCCTCCCCCACTCCAAGCCTCTCCCCCGCTCCAACCCATTGGACCCCTCTCCCCTTCCAGAGTTGGGAACAGAACCCAGGAGTCCGGGCAGTGGTCTGGGCACCTCCCCCCACCTCTCAGGATGGCCAGATGTGGTTAGGGAGCATCCCTCTCCTCCCCCACGGTGCCCGCAATGAATCCCCCATCCCAGCTGCAGGCTGGACTCCAGAGCCAGCGGGCCGGGGAGGAGGGGGGGCCCCATCGGTCTCCAATGATGGGGAAATGGCCAAGTATGGGAAGGTGGCGGAGGAGTCCCTGGGAGGGGAAGGGGCTAAATATAGGCTGCTCCTGCTGCAGCCCCGGGGGGCTTGGAGCGTCTCCTCCCCGCCTTGCCTCAAGGACGGGCTCTGCTCCAGCACGGGCCAGTCCCCTGGGAACCGTGGCGCAAATGTCTTCGGCTGCCCTGAGTGGTTAGAACAGGGGTCTGGGAGCCGGGACACCTGCGTTCTGTCCTCACCTAGCTGCCTTTGGCATGTCACACCCCAGCTCCGTGCCTCAGTTTCCCCACTGGTACATTCCTCACAATGGTGCTGGGGCTTCGTTGATGCCAGGCTCAGGGGGTCAGGGGGGATCCAATGTGGGGTCCCCTGCCCCAAGCCTTGTGGTGTCGGTTGCACCGGTGTGAGCCCAGAGAACCCCAGTGGGTGGGCCAAGTTAGACCAGGCCAGCTGATCCCTTCCTTGCTGGGCACAACTGGGCCCCTCTGTGCCCACAGACCAGTGCCTGAGGGCACCCCAGCCCCACAGCACAGACCCAGGTGCTCAGTTCCAATCCCTGCTCTTGGCCAGCTGGTCCCAGCCAGGCAAGGGGGCAGATCCCCACCCCACTCTTGGGGTGTCTGTGTGCTGATCTGTGCCCCATGCCCTGACACGGGGGGGACGGGGGCACTGGCTGCTACCCCTCCCCTCCGAATCCATCTGTAAGTTCTGGGATCTCGACCCCCCCCCAATTCCTGCCCCAGGGAGTGGGAATGGATGCAGCCGGGAGCCCCGTTCACCTCGCTCCCAGGCCCAGGGAAGGGGCAGGGCGACCCCCGTTGCCTGGCCAGCTCGTGGAGCTCCATGGTGGGGTGCTGGCAGGGGGCCACAGGTTGGGGATTCAGCTCCGGCCCAGCCCGGCCTGGGGGCTCAAGAGCGGGGGACCTGGCACCGTGGCTCCTGCTCGCTGCGGGCCCCTGGCCTCACTGTCTGTGCCCCCCCACTCACGCCCCACTGCTCATTTGTCCCCTGCCCCCACACACCCCAATTCATCTAGCCATCCATCCCCACCAACCCCTCCCTCCCTCCATCCCCTCACACACCCGCTGCCCATCCAGCCGTCCCTACCCCACGTCCACCTGCCCTCTCTATCCATCTCTCCTCCCCCACACCCCATCTCTCCTTAGCCAGACTCCCCTATTCCCCCCCGACTCACTAGCCATCCCTCCCTCCCACCCCGTACGGACGTACCCAGATGGCACCCCCATGAGCCTCTCCCCATCTTCCATCCATTTTTATCCCCCCCTCAAAGTGGTTCTAATTCCCCTTTGTACTTGCTGGGCCCTGGGGCCACCCAGGTACTGGGGGGGGGGGTGGTCTAAACGCCCCAGTGGCCTCTCGCCCCGGTCCAGCCTGCCCTGACTTCACACTGCCCAGCTCCCTTGCCCTGCCCCATTGCTTGGCAGGAGCCGGCCCAGGGCAAACGGGGTTGAGGGGGGTTGATTTTAGCAACTGGGCCGCAGGGCAAGACCAGCTGCCCCCGGCTGGGAGGGGAGGGCGGGGCTGGGAAGGGTGCTGCCAGGGGGAAACGGGAGGTGAGGTTGGCAGGGCTCCGTGGCAAACAAGCTGGCGCTAAAAATACCTCGGTGGTGGTTACAAAAAGCTTTCTGCGCGCGGGTCGCTGACCGTGAGCTGCATGCCAGTTGGGTCCGGGGCAGTCTCGCCTTGATGGCTGGGCTCATCAGCAGAACCGGGCCAGGCCCGGTTACTCCTTGGCTGGGAGGCCGCAAAACCGGGGGTCGGGGGGGGGCTCCCCTTGGAGCCAGGGCTGGCCTCGGCACTGGGGGGTGCTGTGCAGCGGGGTCCCGCCTCTGTCCCACGCTGACCCCAGCTGCTGAAGGGCTCTGGCTACTCCCAGCATGGTGGGAAATCAACCCCCGCCTCCTTCTTGATGGTCCCAGGGCTGGGCCGAAGCCTCCTGGCTAAACCCCAGCTCAGGCTGCTCCGGCTGCCTGGACGCCCCAGGTTTCCTGCCCTAGCCTGTTACTGTGGGGCTGTTCCACCCCAGAGGCAGCTGCATATTCAGCACTTGCTTTCCCCTCCAGGCATGGCTGAGCCAGGGGAGGGCGCTGTCCTGGGGCCGAGACAGCCTCGCTCCTGCACACCTAGCTTGGCAGCAGGGTGTGAGCCTGGGCAGGGTCAGCCCCCCACCTCCCCCAGCATCTATTATGGCTCGGCTGGAGTAAATTATTCATGCTCAGCGGCAGTTCCCGGCCGGAAAGCTGCAGGCTCAGGCCTCCTGTGGCCCAGGAAGGATCTGGCCAGGGGGCTTTGCTGCAGCGAGCCAGGAGACGCAGCCCAGGTGGGTTTGACTGCCTGGGTCCCTCTCCAGGGTCTAGTGCTCTCGGCGTGGGCCCAGTGCAGGGGACGGGGCCGTGTGGCTAACACCCCTGTGGAGGGAGCAGCTTGTCAGTTCTGGCAGGGGGAGGAATCCAGCAACCCTACAATAACAAACCAGCAGGCCCAACCCCAGTGCTCCCAGGAGACCCTACAACAACAAACCAGCAGGCCCAGCCCCAGTGCTCCCAGGAGACCCTACAATAACAAACCAACATGCAGCGGAGGGGAGTTCCCATCTGCTACGTCTCCTTCAGGAGCTGGGGGCTCAGGGCTCCTGCCAGGCTCATTTGGAGGAGGGAGAATTTGGGACCCATGGGCCGGGGATGGGGGTGCATGTGAGGGGTACAGCAGCAAACTGTCATCAGTGTGTGTGTGTGGGGGGTCTGTGCAGGGGAGGGGGAAGCAGCAAGAGGCTCAAGGCCTGGGGGGGGGAGGAAAGGTGGCTGGCATGAATGAGAGGGACAGAGGACTCCAAAGTGGGTGGGGCGGGAGCCTGTATGTGGGGCCTGCATGGCGGGGGGGGGGGGGGAAGAGATGAGGTTGTGATGGGGCCCTTGGGTGGGGGGGGGACACGGAGCATAGGTGGGAGATGGGAGGCAGGGGTCCTGCGTGGCGTGGGTGGGGGCATGGGGAGATGGGGGAGGGGCAGGGCAGAGGGTTGGGGGGAGGGGCAGGAGGATGGGGGGGAAAGTCCTGCGTGGCGGGGGAAGAGCAGGGCGGGGGTTGGGGGAGGGGTCCTGCGTGGCAGGGGCGGGGGCATGGGGGAGGGGCTCTGGCTGCGGCTCCTCTGAGCTCGGGCTCCAAAAATGTGTTTTGACTTTGGAAAGTGGGAGAGAAATGGCAGGAAACGAACGTCCCAGGGGAGTCCCCGACCGTAATTACCGGGCTATAGGGGGCAGCGGGAGGATCCTGGCTCTGGGGGAGCCCCCAACCGTAATTACCGGGCTATAGGGGGCAGCGGGAGGATCCTGGCTCTGGGGGAGCCCCCGACCGTAATTACTGGGCTATAGGGGGCAGCGGGAGGATCCTGGCTCTGGGGGAGCCCCCAACCGTAATTACCGGGCTATAGGGGGCAGCGGGAGGATCCTGGCTCTGGGGGAGCCCCCGACCGTAATTACTGGGCTATAGGGGGCAGCGGGAGGATCCTGGCTCTGGGGGAGCCCCCGAACGTAATTCCCAGGCTATAGGGGGCAGCGGGACGGCCCGGACTCTGGGGGAGGCCCTGACCGTAATCACAGGGCCATGGGGGAATGGGGAGCCACCTGGGGCTCTCTGCCCTGCAGCACTGCCGGGAAATTTCTCTCTAGGGCACTGTCAGTGGCCTGAGCCTCTCCATTCCCCTCCACCCCTCGCCCTCCCCTGCTCCCTGCCCCACAGCGCTGGCTCCTCACCTTGGCCTGGAACCAGCTCCCTATTTCCTAGGGGCCTCCCCTGCCCCATCCCCGCTGGAGCCCAGGACACCCGCAGGGCCGAGTCTGCAGCTCCCCTGGGGACATCGAAAAAGAGCGACCCTCCAAAAGCCCCCCCTGGCCTGGGGCTGGGCTAGGCTGGTTTTACATGGGACTAGCCTGCGCCTGGTCTGGCCACCCTGCGCTGCCCTTCGTCCTCCCAGCCCGCGCAGCGATGCCCGTTGAGCAGCGCTTCATTTGTGCCAGGGCACCGCTGGGCCCGGTGGTTCGTAGCCCCCGGCACCGCTGGGCCCGGTGGCTCGTAGCCCCCGGTACCGCTGGGCCTGGTGGTTTCTAGCCCCCGGCACCGCTGGGCCTGCTGCATCCATTATGAAAGCAAAAACATTGCTCCAGCCCCTCTTTCATTCCAAAGGCAGCTGAGCTCCCCCCCCACCCCGACTCTGAGTGCTGCCCTGGGGGTCCCAGCACCCCCCCTTCCCCTGCGCTCTCCCAAGGCCGGGGAGCAGCCAGGGAGGAGGCGGGAGATAAAGGGTGGTGGCGGGACCGGGGAGGGTAGCAGCTTGTAGCAGAGAAGTTATGGTAGCTGCGGAGGAGCGGGGGGCCGGGGTGGGGGCCTCGGATCGGAGCCACGCAGGATCCGTCGCTGTTTAGCAATCCCAGCCACTCTCGGCGGCCACACGGGCAGGGTGCCCGGGGCTCCGCCCGGCACCCCTGCTCCCCCAGACACCTCCAGCCTCGCACTGGAGCAGGGAGCCTTTGGAGGCAGCCAGGCGGAAGTGGGACCCCCAGCCCCGGGCCATGAAGGCCCCCCAGCAGGCAGCGGGGTGCACGGACCAGATGCTGGGGGCCATGGCCGATATCCTGACCTCCATGGCCCTCCCCAGCCAGCAGTGGGTAAGGGCCTGGGATGGGGGGGGGGAGCGGCTCCTGGGGGCTTCAGAGCCACATGACATCTCTGGGGAGCATGCGGGGCTTGTGCAGGGGATTTGGGGCCATCTGGGTCCCCTATGAGCGCTGGGCCAGCCTGACAGGGGATGTCCCCAGGGGCAGTCAGGGGCTCTGTGCTGGGGTGAAGGGGGGTCAGTCTAGGGGCAATTGGGGGGGTCTCTGCAGAGGGGGTTGGAGGGTTCTGTGCAGGGTGGCTGGGCGGCCCATGTGGGGATAATCGGGGGTCTGTGCAGGGTGGTTGGGGGGCTGTGCAGAAGGAATTGCACAGGCCACATTGGGCTGGCTGTGGGGTCTGCGTGGGGGTCACTAAGGGGGCCGTGCCCCCAGTGCCGGCACATGGGGCTGCGGCTTTTGGGGCCTTGATGCCGCCCCTCTCCGGCTCACAGGGTGTTTCCCGGCTGCTGGGCAGAGGGATCCCGCCAGACTCCCCTTCCCCTTCCCCCCTGGGCGGGTGCTGGGAGGCTCCATTCCTGGGGGAGGGGGTGAGATTGGTTAGAGCAGAGCTTCAAGGGAGAAGCTGGGACCCCCCAGCCCCAGCAAACAGGCTTCCTGGTGTGGGGCAGATACAGTCCCAGGGATGGGGGGTATAAACACCCCACCCTGCAGATCCTTCCTGCTGCAGTATTGCAGGCAGGCTCGTTTGTTATTGTAGGGTCTCTCGGGGCATTGGGCTGTTTGTGCTGGTTTGTTATTATAGGGTCTATCAGGGGCTAGGGTGGTGTATGGGGGGTTATTATTGTAGGGTCTTTCGGGGCACTGGGGCTGTACATGCTGGGCTGTTGTTGTAGGATCTTTCAGGGGGATTAGGGTGATGTATGCTGGTCGGTTATTGTAGGGTCTCCTGGGAGCACTGGGGCTGTGCGGGCGGGTTTATTATTGTAGGGTCTCTCGGTGCACTGGGGCTGTGCGGGCGGGTTTGTTATTGTAGGGTCTCTCGGTGCGGGCGGGTTTGTTATTGTAGGGTCTCTCGGTGCGCTGGGGCTGTGCGGGTGGGTTTGTTATTGTAGGGTCTCTCGGTGCGGGCGGGTTTGTTATTGTAGGGTCTCTCGGTGCGCTGGGGCTGTGCGGGTGGGTTTGTTATTGTAGGGTCTCTCGGTGCGGGCGGGTTTGTTATTGTAGGGTCTCTCGGTGCGCTGGGGCTGTGCGGGCGGGTTTGTTATTGTAGGGTCTCTCGGTGCGCTGGGGCTGTGCGGGCGGGTTTGTTATTGTAGGGTCTCTCGGTGCGGGCGGGTTTGTTATTGTAGGGTCTCTCGGTGCGCTGGGGCTGTGCGGGCGGGTTTGTTATTGTAGGGTCTCTCGGTGCGGGCGGGTTTGTTATTGTAGGGTCTCTCGGTGCGCTGGGGCTGTGCGGGTGGGTTTGTTATTGTAGGGTCTCTCGGTGCGCTGGGGCTGTGCGGGCGGGTTTGTTATTGTAGGGTCTCTCGGTGCGCTGGGGCTGTGCGGGCGGGTTTGTTATTGTAGGGTCTCTCGGTGCGGGCGGGTTTGTTATTGTAGGGTCTCTCGGTGCGCTGGGGCTGTGCGGGCGGGTTTGTTATTGTAGGGTCTCTCGGTGCGGGCGGGTTTGTTATTGTAGGGTCTCTCGGTGCGCTGGGGCTGTGCGGGTGGGTTTGTTATTGTAGGGTCTCTCGGTGCACTGGGGCTGTGCGGGTGGGTTTGTTATTGTAGGGTCTCTCAGTGCGCTGGGTCTGTGTGGGCGGGTTTTTATTGTAGGGTCTCTCGGTGCGCTGGGGCTGTGCGGGCGGGTTTGTTATTATAGGGTCTCTCGGTGCGGGCGGGTTTGTTATTGTAGGGTCTCTCGGTGCGCTGGGGCTGTGTGGGTGGGTTTGTTATTGTAGGGTCTCTCGGTGCGGGCGGGTTTGTTATTGTAGGGTCTCTCGGTGCGCTGGGGCTGTGTGGGTGGGTTTGTTATTGTAGGGTCTCTCGGTGCGGGCGGGTTTGTTATTGTAGGGTCTCTCGGTGCGCTGGGGCTGTGCGGGTGGGTTTGTTATTGTAGGGTCTCTCAGTGCGCTGGGTCTGTGCGGGCGGGTTTGTTATTATAGGGTCTCTCGGTGCGGGCGGGTTTGTTATTGTAGGGTCTCTCGGTGCGCTGGGGCTGTGTGGGTGGGTTTGTTATTGTAGGGTCTCTCGGTGCGGGCGGGTTTGTTATTGTAGGGTCTCTCGGTGCGCTGGGGCTGTGCGGGCGGGTTTGTTATTGTAGGGTCTCTCGGTGCGCTGGGGCTGTGCGGGCGGGTTTGTTATTGTAGGGTCTCTCGGTGCGCTGGGGCTGTGCGGGCGGGTTTGTTATTGTAGGGTCTCTCGGTGCGGGCGGGTTTGTTATTGTAGGGTCTCTCGGTGCGCTGGGGCTGTGCGGGCGGGTTTGTTATTGTAGGGTCTCTCGGTGCGGGCGGGTTTGTTATTGTAGGGTCTCTCGGTGCGCTGGGGCTGTGCGGGTGGGTTTGTTATTGTAGGGTCTCTCGGTGCGCTGGGGCTGTGCGGGCGGGTTTGTTATTGTAGGGTCTCTCGGTGCGCTGGGGCTGTGCGGGCGGGTTTGTTATTGTAGGGTCTCTCGGTGCGGGCGGGTTTGTTATTGTAGGGTCTCTCGGTGCGCTGGGGCTGTGCGGGCGGGTTTGTTATTGTAGGGTCTCTCGGTGCGGGCGGGTTTGTTATTGTAGGGTCTCTCGGTGCGCTGGGGCTGTGCGGGTGGGTTTGTTATTGTAGGGTCTCTCGGTGCACTGGGGCTGTGCGGGTGGGTTTGTTATTGTAGGGTCTCTCAGTGCGCTGGGTCTGTGTGGGCGGGTTTTTATTGTAGGGTCTCTCGGTGCGCTGGGGCTGTGCGGGCGGGTTTGTTATTATAGGGTCTCTCGGTGCGGGCGGGTTTGTTATTGTAGGGTCTCTCGGTGCGCTGGGGCTGTGTGGGTGGGTTTGTTATTGTAGGGTCTCTCGGTGCGGGCGGGTTTGTTATTGTAGGGTCTCTCGGTGCGCTGGGGCTGTGTGGGTGGGTTTGTTATTGTAGGGTCTCTCGGTGCGGGCGGGTTTGTTATTGTAGGGTCTCTCGGTGCGCTGGGGCTGTGCGGGTGGGTTTGTTATTGTAGGGTCTCTCAGTGCGCTGGGTCTGTGCGGGCGGGTTTGTTATTATAGGGTCTCTCGGTGCGGGCGGGTTTGTTATTGTAGGGTCTCTCGGTGCGCTGGGGCTGTGTGGGTGGGTTTGTTATTGTAGGGTCTCTCGGTGCGGGCGGGTTTGTTATTGTAGGGTCTCTCGGTGCGCTGGGGCTGTGCGGGTGGGTTTGTTATTGTAGGGTTGCTCGTGCACCATGGCAGGAGGTCCAGTGGCTGCTGTATTAGCAGCGTTTTTAAACACAACTCATGAAGAGGAATCTCAAGCCAGGGACATCCCCCCCTCCCCGCATGTCACTGATTCTCAGCCTGTCCCTCCCCGAGCATTTGGGGCGGGGGCCAAGGCTCAGGGGGCCACATCTGAATTAGGGAGAAGCAGCGGCCGAAGGCAGGGGGCTGCAGTGCAGGGAGTCTCCTCAGACAGGAGGGCTCTGCCCTAGAGGAGCTCACTGCCCCATCCCCTCCCCATCCCCAGATCAGCTGGCAACCCCTCCCCACACCAGAGCGGCTCACAGCTCCCTGCCCTTCTCGGCGGGGCGGGGCTGGGGTTCTGGACCATGCCTCCAAACACATGTTTCTTTTAAGAGTATCAGAAGTCTCAATGCAAAGGGACAACCCTACAATAACAAACTGGAGCATGACACCCAGCGCTTAGAGACCCTACAATAACAAACCAGAGCATAACACCCAGCGCTTAGAGACCCTACAATAACAAACCAGAGCAACCCTACAATAACAAACCAGAGCATAACACCCAGCGCTTAGAGACCCTACAATAACAAACCAGAGCAACCCTACAATAACAAACCAGAGCATAACACCCAGCGCTTAGAGACCCTACAATAACAAACCAGAGCAACCCTACAATAACAAACCAGAGCATAACACCCAGCGCTTAGAGACCCTACAATAACAAACCAGAGCATAACACCCAGCGCTTAGAGACCCTACAATAACAAACCAGAGCAACCCTACAATAACAAACCAGAGCATAACACCCAGCGCTTAGAGACCCTATAATAACAAACCGGAGCATGACACCCAGCGCTTAGAGACCCTACAATAACAAACCGGAGCATGACACCCAGCGCTTAGAGACCCTACAATAACAAACCAGAGCAACCCTACAATAACAAACCAGAGCATAACACCCAGCGCTTAGAGACCCTACAATAACAAACCAGAGCATAACACCCAGCGCTTAGAGACCCTACAATAACAAACCAGAGCAACCCTACAATAACAAACCAGAGCATAACACCCAGCGCTTAGAGACCCTATAATAACAAACCGGAGCATGACACCCAGCGCTTAGAGACCCTACAATAACAAGCTCTTGTGAGGGTGGCAGTACGGGAGGAAACAAGCTCCTCTTTCTGCGTCCGGGGGATCCGAGCGGGGACCCCTCCCTGGGCTGGTCCCAGCCTGGGGAGTCTCTGAGCAGGAAGCAGCGGTGGAGGGTGAGGAGTGATCGGTGACAGCGGCTGACACCCTCCAGGCGAGGGTGCGGGTATGGCCGTGGCCAATGCCAACGCCCTGGCTGCTCCAGGAATGCCAGGAAACAAGTCAGCAAAGTCAGTGCCCAGGCTCTGCCTCCAGCTGGAACAGGCGGGAGTGGGGGGGCACCGGCAGAGCTGGGGGGGGAGCCCAGGGCTGGGCTAGCAGGGGGCTGTGGGTCAGGATTGAGGGGCAGGACTTGGGGCGGAGCCCAGCTTTGCTCTCTGGCAGGGCGCCCTGCGCCTCTGCCCATCCCTCCCCAGCCCCCCACACCCCCCCACCAACCTGTCTGTCCTTCCTTCCAGCTGCCGGATCTGTGCTCAGAGGGTCCGGGGGCCGAGATGCGGCCGGAGCACCGCAGCTCCGAGGCCCCTTCAGGGAATGGGGAGCAGCATGACGGGGACCCCCAGAGCGGGCCAGCAGCACCAGGCCCCCCCAAGCCCCACGGTGTGGCCCAGGCCCCAGACACCTGCCCCTCAGAAGAAGGTGAGTCCAGCTCCGGTTCCCCCCCCCCCCGCGCCTGTCTGCCCCCCAGGGTTCTAGGGCCTTGGCCGGGGGCTCTTACCTGTTCATCAGAAACCCCCCCCCCCAGTCCCTGAGGCTGTGACAGCCAGGAACACAGATTAGCGCCCTCTGAACCGGTCCCTGGGCTCCTCGCGGGCATGGGGAGGGATCGGGGCCAGGCTCTGGGGCTAGTGAGGGAGGGAATGGCCTGCAGGGCCCCAGAGAGCAGTTGAGCCACAACGGGGGTGGGGTAGGAGCTGGAGAGGGGACTAGAGCCACCCCCGGTTCTTCTCCAGACAAATCAGCCCCCCAGCCAGACGTCCTGGAGTCAGCGGCCCCCCTCAGGGCCTTTTCGGGGGGAGTTTCCTGGGGGGTTCCGAGGGCTCTGTCCTGACACATGGCTGGAGAAATCCTGCGTTTGCCCCAAGTGGGGCAACAGCGTGAGCCCCCCCAACCCTGGTACCCCAGCCTGACCCACACATGAGGGGCACTCAGGCCCCTTGGTCCATTCAGCCATGGCCTCCCCACTGAGCCAGCCAGCAAGGGGGCCGGCTGGTGCCAGTGGTTTCCATGCCGGAGCTACCCCTCCCCAACAGGTTGAGCTGAGACACCCCCCCCCGCCCCCCAGTTCTTTCACCCAGGGTCATTGAATTTGTCAATCCTGCCCCAGGGCACGATGGGAGCCAGTGCCCCCTAGAAGAGAAAGGCCCCTTGCTCCATTCCCTGCCCCCCGTGCCAGCCAGTCTCATTCAGCTGGTACCTCCCTGCCCAGTGTGGGGCTGGCCCCACGGCTGCCTCGCAGGCCCAGATGCCCTGGGAACGGTCCCGCAGGCAGGTCTGCCAGTGGCGACCCGCAGCCCCTGCCAGCCCAGTGACTGTCCCTTCCTGGTGCGGAGCTGTGAGGTGAGCGGTGCCCTCTGGCCAGTTGGCAGAGACACCCGGGGTCAGGAGTACGTGGCTCGCGTGGGGCTGGGGGGGGCGCTGGGGTATCTAAGAGACAACCCCGGTGGTTTGCCTTGAAGATTCTGTGGGGTGGAGCCTGCGCAGGGGGGTGAGGCGCACCCGGGGTCGTGCTCCACTTTCCTGCCTCCCCCCATGTCCCTCACTCCCAGTGGTGGCCCCTGAAATGGCAGAGCCGGTGCCAGGCTCCAGGCGGTGACTCGGACGCCGGCTCCGGCCCCAGGCTGGGGGGCAACGGGCAGCAGATGGCACTGCGGTGCGGGCAGATGGATGGCTCCCCCGCAGTGCACCTGGGGGGAGCAGTGATTAATATGGGGGGGGGGATCCAGAAAACACCGGCCTCTTGCTCTGTTTTGCCCCCAGGGGGGAGGTCCAATTGCACCTTTCAGCCCCCAGCCTTGGGGCTCAGCCCCCACTCCCTGCCAGGCAGCCGGGGCTGCCCCCGCTCCCTGCCAGGCCTTCCGGGAGCCCAAGCTGGGACCCGCCCAGGACCCCCATCTGCCCAGCGCCAGGGCAGGCTCTCCCCGCTGCAGGCCTGCTCCTCTGCAGTCTGGCCGCAGCCTGGGCTGGGAAGAGCCCAAGGGAGCGAGGGATGGAGGCAGGGAGGGGGAGGGATGGAGGCAGGGAGGGGGAGGGATGGAGGGATGGAGGGGGGGAGGGATGGAGAGGGGGGAGGGAAAGCCCAGGCTCCTCCTCCTCCTCCCTGGCAGCTGGACCCAGCCCCAGCCCCTGTTATTCCAGCGCTGAGCGTGCAGTGGGGAGGAGCCCTGGGCCCCCCGGCTTCCCCCGGCTCTGTGCCCTGATTCCCGCCGCCCGGTCTATGGCTGGCACCCCTTGGGCAGCGGGCGCCGGTGCCCAGCCCGGCCGGGCAGCACCATGAAAGGGGGGCACCAGCAGGGCTGCTCCTGCCAACACTTGTTCCGCAAAGTCCTTGCCAAGTGCAGCTGCTGTGACGCCCAGGCGCGAGGTCAGTGACTCCCCTCCCTCAACCCCCCGCCTGCCACCACGGGCTCTGCCCCCCCCCCCCCCGCACTGGGGCGCTGTCCCCTGCGGGCACCTCTCCGGGGCATGGCACAGTAGGCAGCCGGCTCAGCCTACAGATGCCCCGCGGCCTCGCCCCGTTGGCACGGCTGAGCCAGGCAGCGGGTGCATGGGGGGGGGGGCAGGTGAAGTTTGGAACAAGAGTGACAGGTGAATTTAGAGCTGGGGAGGCACCGGGGGGGGACGAAGGGGGACTGGTGCGTCGCTCAGCGTTAGGGGCTTGGTCCCAGGGTGGGTTGTAGTCTCTGTGGTGGAGGTGGCCCAGAGTGTGTCTGGGGGGGGGACCACACAGTCTGGGGGTGGGGGGCGTTGGGGCGTGCTGTGCCCAGACTCCAGCATCTGTCCTGGCCATTCACCATCTGCCTGGGGGGGGGGTGTCCGGCTTGCCCGTGGTCCCACACTCGGCACAGGGGTCCTGCCCTCTCCCCCAGCCTGAGGCCCTGCTGAACTGGTTGGGGGCGAACCCCCACTCTGGCCCCTGTGGCCATTGCTCATCTCCCACTGCCTGCACTGGGGCTGCTGGGGTTGGGGGGCATTGGTCCCCCCAGGGTGGGGGCAGGGAGGGGGCTCTCAGTCTGTCTGTGCACCCCAGGCTCTTACCCCTTTGCCCCCTGCGGCCCAGTGCCCCCTCGCCCTGCACCAGAGCAGGATTTTGGCTCCTGCACCAGGACCAGGGATCTGCCCAGGGCTCAGGTGGGGCCCTGTCTGGGGGCTTGTATACCCCTGAGCCCCACCTCGGCCTGGAGCCCAGACTGCGCTGCAGTTCCAAGAAGGGCCAGTAGGGGGCGCCCTATCCCGGCCACTCAGTTGCATTGTGCTGCCCAGCCGAGGCTGGGGGTGAGGGTCCTGCAGCATCCCCACGCCCCCCGCTCTTCTCTGGGGAGTGCTCTGTACTCGGGGGCAGCTCCTCTTCTCTGGATTGAGGGGCATCAGTAGAGCTGGGGGTGGGGGGAGCCCAGGGCTGGGCTAGCTGGGGGCTGCGGGTCAGGATTGAGGGGCACTGGCAGAGCTGGGGGGGTGCATGTCCTGGGTGACCCCATGGCCAGGGGGGGCATTCTCAGTGGCCCCGTGGCCGGGGGGGAGGCCCGTGTCCCCGGTGGCCTCGTGTCTGGGGCATGAGGGTCCTTTTCTGTTCCATGATCCAACCTCTGGCACATTCCTTCCAGGCCCCAGAGACGTGTCTTGTGGGGGAGACCGTGGGACCCCTCAATCCCCAGCCCCCGCCCCCACTGCAGGGGTACATTAATAAAACTCATTGGTCCCATTCCTGGCTCTGGGTCAGAAGGTGATGATGGGCTGGGAGCCAGGATGTCTGGGTCCCACCCCAGCTCTGGAAGGGGGTGGGGGTAGCAGGTTAGAGCAGTGGGGGTTGGGAGCCCAGGACTCCTGGGTTCTACCCCCAGGTTGGGGCAGGCGTGGGGGGGGGAGTGGGGCCCCCAGCCCAGGGGATCCTCCGTGGGAGCTGCAGCCCATTGCTGTGTCTCTCAACAGCGCCCCCGCCTGGCCAGCCTGAGGGCAGAGCGGATTGATGGGGCACGGTGCGGGCCAGCTGCCCCCACTGCCAGGACCTCTGCCCCTTCCCCGCAGGCCTGGGTCACTGGCAGGCGGGCGGGGTGGGGGTGGATGTCCCAGTGCTAGGAGTCATGGGGGGGGGGTCTCAGTGCCAGGGGTTGTCCTGGGTCGGTGTGGGGGTGGGGAGGTGGACAGGCTGTAGAAGTGTTGGGGACCCAGTGTGGTGGGAGGAGCCGCCAGCCAAGCTGCCAGGAGAGAGAAGCTTTCCGGTCACCAGCCCCCCCATTGCCTGCCCCAGCTGGTGCCGAGCAGGGGACATTCACGTCCCCTTGCCCCCGATACCCACCGACCTCAACCCCCACCTGGCGCCCTCTCCCTCCGCAGGCGGGCAACTGGCTGCGCCAAGCGGGGCTTTCACCCACCTAATGGTAGAGAATTAGATGAGAGCGGAGAGGGGGCAACTCTCCGCCCCGGACTCCTGGGTTCTATTCCTAGCTCTGGGAGAGGAGTGGGGTTAGAGTGGGTGGGCAGGGGCGGGGGGATTCTCTTTTGTTACTGAGAATTTTTTCCCTATCCCCCAGTCATAGCTGGTGTGTTATTGTAGGGTCTTCCTGGAGTTATATGGCTGTACCCAGACTGGTGTGTTATTGTAGGGTCTTCCTGGAGTTTCGTGGCTATACCCAGACTGGTGTGTTATTGTAGGGTCTTCCTGGAGTTTCGTGACTATACCCAGACTGGTGTGTTATTGTAGGGTCTTCCTGGAGTTATATGGCTGTACCCAGACTGGTGTGTTATTGTAGGGTCTTCCTGGAGTTATATGGCTGTACCCAGACTGGTGTGTTATTGTAGGGTCTTCCTGGAGTTTCGTGGCTGTACCCAGACTGGTGTGTTATTGTAGGGTCTTCCTGGAGTTTCGTGGCTGTACCCAGACTGGTGTGTTATTGTAGGGTCTTCCTGGAGTTTCGTGACTATACCCAGACTGGTGTGTTATTGTAGGGTCTTCCTGGAGTTTCGTGGCTGTACCCAGACTGGTGTGTTATTGTAGGGTCTTCCTGGAGTTTCGTGACTGTACCCAGACTGGTGTGTTATTGTAGGGTCTTCCTGGAGTTTCGTGACTGTACCCAGACTGGTGTGTTATTGTAGGGTCTCCCAGAAGCTCTGGACTGGGCAGACTGGGATCCTTTGTTGGCAGCTTTGTGGGCACAGGGCTGTGGGCTCTGCTCTGTTATTGTAGGGTCTCTCGCCAGACCGGGTTCTTATTGGCGGGTTGCTCCTGCTGGCATTGTTTAGCAGGAGTCTGACCCCTCTGTGGGGTGACAGCTGCCCCCTTTGGCCTGGAATCTGGGGACCCCCCCCCACCGTGTTGGTCCAAAGATCCCGGCTCCCCTGAGTGCTGGAGGGGCCGGTCACACCAGCTCTTCCCCCAGGGGGCTCCAGCAGGACAGGGCCCAGCCCTGGGGAATTCCCCAGCCACAGGGACCCCACCTGATCAGCCCACAGGACTTGTCCTGGGGCTCAAGGCCCCAACACCCCCCAGGTCTCTCTGGTGCAACATCCCCATCCCGAAATGGAGCTGTTGTGACCAGGGACAATGCGAACCCTGGCCGGCCCACCCCCATGACTTGCTGGACAGCCCCCAGCTGCCCCCCAAGCTGGGTAGTCCTCCCCTCGCAGGGTTCCCCCTCCCCAGCACAGGGCTCGGCTCCCAATGCCCAGGGAGGGCTCTGTGTGGGAGGGATGAGCTCACAGGCATGGGGGGGGGGACGCAGCACAGACAGCCCCCCCTCGCCCCCTCCGGGGCCTGGCAAACTCGCCGAGTCAGCAGTAGTGTCCTGTTGCTTCTGCAGCTGCCCGGTGCAGCGGGGCCTGGAGCCAGGGGGGGCCTGGCTGCACAGTGAGCCCGGGTAGCTCGGCGGAGGGGGGGCTGTGAGGTGCGGAGCTAACACGATTGAGAGCAAACTGCCCAGCTCTGCCGGTGCCCCCCCCCCAGCTCTGCCGGTGCCCCTCACTCCCAGCCTGCAGCCCTCCCTTGTTTCAGGCCTGGGTTCCCCCCATGGCTAGGTGAGTGGGGGGTCCCAGCATAATCGCACTGAGCTCTGAGGGGGTCACTGGCTTCCCGGGGCGGGGGGAGGCCGTCAGGGTCCCTCCTGCTTCTGCAGCTGGTGCTGGGGAACGCTGGCCCGAGTTCCCCCTGTGGAATCCCCCCCCAGCTCCCCCCACCCAGGGCAATTGCGCTGCTGTGCCTGTGCCCCCCCAAATCCTCCCCCTCCCTGGCTCCTCTCCCAGCTGATCTCCCTGTGCCCTGCCAGCTGACACCCCCCAGGCTCCTCCCCCAGCTCCCTGGCTCCTCCCCCAACTGACTCCCCCCAACCCCCAGCTCCTCCCTCGGCTGACGCCCCCCCCAGCTCCCTGGCTCCTCCCCCAGCTGATCTCCCCAGATCTCCCCAGCTGGCTCAACCCCCCCCCCCCCGCGAGTTCTCTGGTCTCTTGCCCCCACGCCCTGGCCAATTCTCTTCCACCCAGGCTGGTTTTACTGCCCGCCCCCCCAGCACAGCCTGTTTATAACATAATAAAATCAACATTTTTTGGTCAGCCTCATTAAAATAAACAGAGTGTAATGGGGAAATGTTGGCAGGATCCTGGGATGGGCGGGTGGCGGGGGGTGGGGAGCCCTGCACTTAACCCCCTGGCTGCTGCCTGGGAGCCCCTCCCCCAGAGGCCCGCCCCAGTGTGGGGCAGGTCTTCACGCCACCCCGCCTGCTGCCTGGAGTCCCCCCTTCACTCCAGCAGCTCCCCCGCCCCCCTGGAAGGGCAGCAGGGACCTGACTCCCCCCTCCAGCCTTTTCCTTTTGGAGGGAGTCTTCCCAGATTGCCCTCCCCCAGGCCCCTCACCACCCAGGGGTGCTGCAGAGGGGGGCCCTCAGCACCCTCTGTTCTGAGCTCTGCCCTTTGCCCTGCTCATCCCCCTTTGGTTGTAGAGAGGGGGTGGGGCTGGGAGCCAGGACTCCTGGGTTCTCTGGGCTCCAGTAGCAGGGGTTGCTCGGCCCACAGGCCTGTCCCCGGGGCTCAGTAAATCCAGCCACGCTAAGCGCTGCCCACCCTGGGGCGTGGCTGGCGCCTGCTGCCAGGCCTGTGCACATGGAGCCCGGTGCCCAGTGCCAGCCCGGGTGCGGGAGGGCTGGGGAAACAGGGAACACAGCTGCCTTTGCTTGGCCCGGCGCCTGGCCGCCGTCCCAGCCACGCTCCACACCAGCCTCAGCCCCCAGCACTGCGGCTACCCTCTCCCCCATGGCCACGCAGCTCCCCCACCTCAGCCCTGGCACCACCGGGCACCAGCAGCGCCCTGCGGGGCTTCCTAGGAAGAGCTGGTCAGCGCAGGGATCACGCACGTTACTGGGAGGATCCCCTCTAGGGGGCGCTGGCTCTGATCCGGCCCCCGGGCGAGGGCACCGGCTGGCACAGGGAACGGGACATGGGGCCTTTCCCCTCTAGGGGGCGCTGGCTCTGATCCAGCCCCGGGCGAGGGCACCGGCTGGCACAGGGAACGGGACATGGGGCCTTTCCCCTCTAGGGGGTGCTGGCTCTGATCCAGCCCTGGGCGAGGGCACCGGCTGGCACAGGGAACGGACATGGGGCCTTTCCCCTCTAGGGGGCGCTGGCTCTGATACAGCCCCTGGGGCAGGGCACTGCCTGGCCCAAGGGGGCAGGGAGTGGGGTACAGGGCCTTTCCCCATTGGGGGGCACCGGTTCCAGTCCCCTCCAGTTTGCTGCAGGGTCCCAAAGCCCCATCTCTGGGGCCCTGCTCCCCCGCCCCGCCCCCTCGCTCCCCCAGGCTCCTTAAGAGCCTTTAAAAGAAAACTAAATGATAAAGAACCCAACTCAAGTCACACAATCCCCTGCCCCTCCCCTGCCCGGCCCGGCTTGTGCCGAGGCTCGGCCTCCGGACCCCCTGCCCCGGGAACAGTGGGTGGAACAGGGCGGCCGCTCACCGGCGCTGCCAAGAGTCTCTCCATGCACGTCCCGCCGCGGGCGCACGGCCCCTCCCCTGGCACGTGGGGGGGGGAGCTCCCGGGAGCTGGGCCATGGGGGCAGGACGCTGGTGACGGAGGGCGCGTGGGGACAAACTCGGGCGGGGGGCAACTCCCTGATCCCCGGGGGGAGAATAGGGGCTGCCAGGGGGGGCATTGGGGAGCACCCCCCTCCCCTGGGGCCTGGGACTCCAGGGCAGTTTGGGGCACCACGGAGCCAGCCCAGCTGGGAGCCGATAACTGTGCCCTGCTGCTAGTGCCAGGCCAGCCCATGGGGGGGGGCTCCCCCACTGCCCCCCCCCGCATTCCCTGGGCCTCCGTCCCCACGCCAGGGCCGCCCCCCGGCTCAGGGTGGAGGTGCCAGCTTGGGCCGGGGTCCGAGGGAGCCCCTCTCCCATGGGGGCGGCACGTTCCCCAAGCACTGTGCCCAGGCCCCTCCGCCTCGCCCCTGCTGGCGTGGGCGGGGTGCTCATGGCGGTGGCTTGACACGTCCCGGGCTCCTGATGCAGGCGAGGTTATTTCGGGAGCAGGTGCCGTCTCGCTGCATGGGGTTATCACCTCCCGCCAGGCGCTGGCCCAGCCCACGCCGCCCCCTGCCTCGCCAGGCCCTGCCGGGGAGGGGGCCTTCTCCCGCCTGCTACAAGCTTTGCTGCTGACTGGTAGCTGCGCTGAGAGCGGGCCCCGTCAGGGTCAGCGCCCTGGGCACCCGGCTGCGATGGCAGGAGGAGGGGAGGGGGGTCCAGCGGGAGGGGACATTTCGTGCCTCTCGAACGCATGTCCCCGTTTCCCCAAAGCAGCCGTCAGGGAGCGCTGCGGGGAACCCAGGACTCGGACTCCGGGGTTCTCTCCTCAGCTCAGATGCTTTGGGGAGGCGCCTCCCTCACTGTCTCTCCCAGGAGATGGGGCTGGGATGAGGCTCCCCCACTGGGTAAAGTATGGGTTCGAAATGGGCTGGAGGGGGTGCTGATTCTGGGGTGCGTGGGCGAGGTGGGGGGAGACGTGTGTGTGGGGGGGGGGAGAAATCGCAGCTGGAGCTGGGATCTTTGGTGCAATCCTGTGTATGGACAAAGTCCTGGTTCCCCAGAAGCAGCGGGAATCAAACAGCGGGAGGCTGGTGCTTTGCTCCTCATCTGAAGCCCCTTCCCAGCCAGCACTGTGCCCAAAAGCTCTCACACTCTCTAAGCTGTCCTCAGGGCCATGTTCCTGTGCTTTTTCTGCTGCTTCTCTTCAGGTAGCCACAGCGCCATCCAAATGATCCCCAGCTCTCTGGGTTTGCATTCAGGCCCCCCTTGGAAGCCCCCCCCCGCTCAGATTCCTGACTGGCTGGTGCTTTTCATGGTGGCTCTTGTGGTTTTGCCTCTCTCGTGCCATAAAGGAGCTTAATTGCTTCTCATGTTTCTCTCTAACCCGCAGCCTAGCGCACACTGATGCGAATGCCCACATTCACGCGCTCACCTCTGCACTCCCATGCACGTCCTTGTGCACACCTGTACTCGCACGCACCCCCTGGACCCAATTATCCAAAGAGCTCCAGGGATCAGGGCCTGATTTGCCCAAGGACCCTGAGCACTGGGAGGTGAGCTCTTTGGAAGTCCTGCACCCACCCGCCCCCGCCCTGGGCTTGCAGGGAGGGCAGGGGGCTTTGCAGGTGGTCTGCAGGACAGAGAGGACAAGGCTGCAGCCGACGTGCCAGGGCCGTCCGGCGCTGGCTCCATTCCGCAGCTGGAATTGTTTGGAATAGAGGGGATTAGATTTCTGAGCTGGGCTAAGTCCCAGTAGCCCCCCACCCTGCTACCAGCACTCCCTGCTGTGGGGCTGAGGGATGGGAGCCTGGACAAGTGGGCGTCTGTGTCGCCCCACTGTGCTGCAAACCCAGGGGCTAATGCCGGCTCCAGCCGGGCTGCTCAGGGCCTGGGTCGTCCCGGAGCAGGGTCCCTTCCCAAGCATTTGATCCCACGCCTCCAACCGGGCCCCGGAGAGGCTTGGCTTCTCTCCTGGGCCTGGAGAGACACTGCCAGCCCTACCCGCCCACAGCAGCCCCCATCTGTGCCCGCCTGGCACCCTCCGAAGCCACCCGGGGCATGACCCCCGAACGCTCTCTCGGCTCAGTGTGTGTCCTCCCCCTGGAGGATCCCCTCTGGACTCATGTGAGAGCCCCCAGCATGTCCGTGTGCCCCTCTCCTCCATGCCCGCTCAGGGTGCCTCTTGGTTCTCCACAGCCCCCCCATGCCACACCCCACGGAGTATCCCCCCGCCCCACCCGGAGAGTCAGCCCTCGCTCTTCCAGAGCTTCTCCCCCATGCCAGGACCCTGCGCACCCCGTGCCCATTCTGTACCCACCCCCCTGCCTGCCCCTGCCCACCCTGCGCCTGCCCCACTCTCTGACCCCCTCAGCCTCTCCTCTCCCGCAGAGCCCTACTCCGTGGCAGGCAGTGATGGCAGCATCTCGGCCTCGGTGGCCTCCATCCAGCCCCAGCCCTCGTCCGGCTCAGCGCCCAGCTCGCCCGGCTCCCGGCGCTCCGTCAGCACCCTCAAGAAGTGGCTGACCACCCCGGTGCGTAAGCTCAGCACCGGCAGCCTGGCCAAGGGCGAGCGGAAGCCGGAGGGTCGGCCCCGGCGTGGGGGCGAGGGCAGACGGCACGGCCGGCAGGAGGAGAGGAAGAGCATCGACCTGGGGCTGCTGGGCAAGACCAACGAGCCCCTCATCACCCTCCGGCAGCCCAAGGCCACGGTGAGAGCACTGGGGGTGGGGGTGGGCACTGCCATGGGGGCTGGATTCCCGCGGGCTGGATTCCCGCGGGCTGGGCACTGCCATGGGGGGGCTGGGTTCCCAGGGGCTGGGCACTGCCATGGGGGGGCTGGGTTCCCAGGGGCTGGGCACTGCCATGGGGGGGCTGGGTTCCCAGGGGCTGGGCACTGCCATGGGGGGGCTGGGTTCCCAGGGGCTGGGCACTGCCATGGGGGGGCTGGGTTCCCAGGGGCTGGGCACTGCCATGGGGGCTGGGTTCCCACGGGCTGGATTCCCGCGGGCTGGGCACTGCCATGGGGGCTGGGTTCCCAGGGGCTGGGCACTGCCATGGGGGGGCTGGGTTCCCAGGGGCTGGGCACTGCCATGGGGGGGCTGGGTTCCCAGGGGCTGGGCACTGCCATGGGGGGGCTGGGTTCCCAGGGGCTGGGCACTGCCATGGGGGCTGGATTCCCGCGGGCTGGGCACTGCCATGGGGGGGCTGGGTTCCCAGGGGCTGGGCACTGCCATGGGGGGGCTGGGTTCCCAGGGGCTGGGCACTGCCATGGGGGCTGGGTTCCCAGGGGCTGGGTACTGCCATGAGGGGCTGGGGTTGGGTCCTGCATGGGGACTGGTGATGCCAAGGGACCGGTACCGCAGGGCTGGGGTGCCAGGCGATGGGCTAACATTGCCAGGGGAGGCGGGGGGCTGGCTCGCCCAGGGTTTAGGGGAGCTCTGGGTTAGCAGTTCCAGGGGTGGCCCAGGCAGATAGTGATGTGTCAGGACACACCCAGCGCCCTCAATCTGCCCCTGCCGCTGTCCCGCTGGGCATTGAGGCTCTGGCTGGGAAAATAGCCTCTTGAATTCAATTTCCCCTGGAAAACAGAGGATCTCCCGTGGGGGGGCACCTGACCCCCGGAGGGAGAGTGAGGGCTGTGGGGGTAGGGGACATGCTCTGCAAGTCTCCCGCCCCCTCTGCAGGCCCTGTCCCCCTTCCCCCAGCCCCTTTTCCTCCCTCCTCCAGGTCTCCCTCACTGGGATCATGGAGATCAGGGGCAGGGGGTATAGTCCCCCCCATCCTGCTTTAGGAGAAACTGAGCCTCTGGACCCCCCCCGGCCCCCGTGGCAGAGCTGCAGCCCTAGCCCCCATCTGACCCCTGCCCCCGGTGTGTTGCAGGAATTGGGCCCCACGGAGGGCGAGCAGCTGCCGGACCTGGCTCTGCTGTGCAGCCTGCTGGAGGGGGGCACCGCAAAGGCAGACACACAGGTGAGGAGGGGGCCTTGGGGGCGGGGGCTGGCACCGCGGGAGACCCCCACCCCTTTCCCCCTGGCTCCAGGTCACCCTCACTGCCCCTGGGACCTCCCATCCCATGCTGCAGCGGGCACCCTGAGCTGAGAGCCTCTCACCCACACCAGGGGTTAACAGTGATGCCAGAGGGGCTGGGGGGCCGAGCGGGGGCGGTGGAGCTCCCCCCCAGAGGTGGGCGCACGCCCTGCCTCTTATGCTGCTGCCCCTTGCAGGGCGCCCCCCACCCTGCCCCACACACATGCTCTCCATCAGCGCCTGGCACAGACCTGCGTTTCTGGAGCGGGTGCCAAGACCCCGGGTGGGGGGCGGGCTGGGGTGCTTGTTCCTGCTTCTCTGCAGGGGGCAGGCTGAGTCACGCAAGGGGAGGGGGCCCCCCCCAAATCCTGCCCCATTGGTACCAAGCGCGGCTGGGAGTTGGGGCACAGAGAAGCAGAGCCCAGCCCAGCCACTGGGGGGGTTCGCTGTGGGGATTGACTCCGGTGTGGGGGGTCCTTGGGGGATTGACTCCCAGGAGTCCCGGTCCGTGGGGCGTTTAACCCTCGCAGGGCCCGATCCTGCCCAGGGTGCTGCCAGGCTGGCTTGGACCCGGCAGGACTTCCCCACTACTGCACACGGGGGAGGGGCCCTCCCCAGCTAGCGGGGTCTGCCTGGGGCTGGGGGGCAGGAGCAGGGACTGGGGGCTCTGGGATGCTCCTGAGGGCACGATGCCCGAGTTGGGTCTGCTGACATCCCCTCCCCCGCCACCCCGTGACTGTGCCCCGGCCCCCAATCTATGGGGTCTCGGTTCCCAGGGCATCCCTTGCAGGGCCTGCAGTTAATATGGAAACCGCATCTCTGGCCATTTGGGTTCCCTGAGATCCCAATCCCATGGCCCCCCACAGCAGAGGAGTCCCCTCGGCAACGGACACCCCGTGCACACGCAGACACAGCCCGCGCACGCCTGTGCACACGCAGACACCCCCCCACCCCATTGCACACGCAGACACTCCCCATGTACACCCCGTGCACACAGACACACCCCATGCACACCTCATTGTGCACGCAGACACACCCTGCACACACCCCTGTGCACACACAGACACACCCCATGCACACGCAGACACATCCCAGGCACACCTAATTGTACCTGCAGATACACCCATGCACACCCCTTTACACACTCAGACACACACCCCACACCCCCGTGCACATGCAGACACGCCCCACGCACACCCCGTGCACACGCAGACACATCCCAGGCACACCTAATTGTACCTGCAGATACACCCATGCACACCCCTTTACACACTCAGACACACACCCCACACACCCCGTGCATACGCAGATGCCCCGTGCACACCTAATTGTACCTGCAGTTACATCCATGCACACTCCTTTACACACCCAGACACACCCCACACACCCCGTGCACACGCAGACATGCCCCATGCACACCCCATGCACACGCAGACACATCCCAGGCACACCTAATTGTACCTGCAGATACACCCATGCACACCCCTTTACACACTCAGACACCCCCACACACCCCCCGTGCATACGCAGATGCCCCACGCACACCTAATTGTACCTGCAGATACACCCATGCACACCCCTTTACACACTCAGACACACACCCCACACCCCCGTGCATACACAGATGCCCCACGCACACCTAATTGTACCTGCAGATACACCCATACACACCCCACACCCCCCGTGCATACGCAGATGCCCCACGCACACCCCGTGCACACGCAGACACACCTCGCGCACACCTCATACACACTCAGAAATACCCCCACCCACCCCAGGCACACCCCATTGCGCACGCAGACACGCCCCTGTGCGCACGCATTAGAAAGGGAGGTGCCTCCCACCCCGTCCTGGCTCTCGGGGGAAGTGACTCGGGGGGCGCTCCGTGGCTGCAGTGCTGGGGGGGGTGGTCAGAGCTTTCCGTGCCCCACTGAGGGCCCCTTCCAGGGCAGGCACCAACTCATCTGTTGAGGGGGGAGCTCTGCCCCGACACACAGACTTGAGATGCCGGACCCCTGGCCCAGCTCCCCACGGGCCCCTGCGCCCCCCCACCTGGCAGGGTCTCCCAGGGCTCTCTGCCCAGCAGCCTCGAGGCCAGTTGCCAATGCCCAGGTGGGAGTGGGCAGGGCTGCTCCGTGTCCCCTAACTGTGTCTCCCCTCCTCCCAGCAGGGCCCCAGCCCCCTTCATGTCCCCAGTGACCCCCAAGGCCCGGCCCACCCTGAAGAGGTCCCCGGGCACCCCCCGGAAGAGATAACGAGTGAGGAGCAGAGAAAGAGTGCCTTAGAAAAGAGTATGTAAGTGGAGCCGCTGCGCCCGTGGGACAGGGCTGAGGGTGCCAGGGGTCCGGGATGGGGGTTCCTGGGTGGAGATGCCAGGGGATCTGGGATGGGGGTTCCTGGCTGGGAGGTGCCAGTGGGTATGGATGGGGGTTCCTGGCTGGGAGGTGCCCGGGGTCCGGGATGGGGGTTCCTGGCTGGGAGGTGCCAGGGGATATGGATGGGGGTTTCTGGGTAGAGGTACCAGGGGGGCATGGATGGGGGTTCCTGGGTGCAGGTACCAGAGGGTAGGGACAAGGTTCCTGGCTGGGAGGTGCCAGGGGGTATGGATGGGGGTTTCTGGGTGGAGGTACCAAGGAGTATGGATGGGGGTTCCTGGGTGGAGGTGCCAGGGGGTAGGAACAGGGTTTGGCTGTGGGTGCCAGTGGCAGGCCTGGGGGGTCCTGGGGTGCTTGGAGAAGAGGCTGAGTCCCCAGCACTGCAGGGGTTTGATAGGAATGGATCCTGGGGCTGGGAGTGACCTCGACTCTAGGTCCCTCCCTGGCGTCGCTCTGGGCTTGAGCTGGGAGGGGGCCGGGACGTCTCTCCCCTGGCAGCGGAGGGCGGGACGGGGAGGATGGAGGGGGGTGTCTCACAAGGGGCCGCGTCCCCTCCCCGCTTTCAGACGTGGCCGTTCCCTCCCGTGGGCAGGTTCGTCCTCACGGAGCTCGTGGAGACGGAGAAGATGTACGTGGAGGACCTGGGCCAGATAGTGGAGGTGTGAACCCCCCCAGAGTCCCCCTCCCTGGACAGCCCCCAGACCCTGGGTTCCCCTCCCCATACAGTCACCAGCCTAGGGTCCCCTTTCCTGGGCAGCACCCCCACCCCAGGGCCCCCTCTCCGGACAGACACCAGCCCTAGGGCCCCCCTCCCCGGGAAGCCCCCCACAGCCCGAGGGCTGTCCAGCAGCAGGCCCAGTCCTAGACCCCTGCTGGGTAGCCCCCCAAGCCTAGTGCCTCCCCGCAGAGCCCTCAGCCCCAGAGCTCTGCCCCAGGAACATGGCCCCTCCCTGGGGTGAGCAGAAGCCTCTCCCCTGGCCCAGCACCTCCCGCCGGGGGCTCCATCCCCCCCTCACCAGGGGCCCTACCCCTCCGCCGCAGACTGGGCAGCAGCAGAGCCCCACCCCCACCCCATGTGCCCCCAGCGGCAGCTCCCCGCTGATCCGCCCCTCCTTCCCCCAGGGCTACATGGCGACCATGCGTGCCCGGGGCATGCCCGAAGACATGGAGGGCAAGGACAAGATCATCTTTGGGAACATCCATCAGATCTACGACTGGCACAAGGAGTGAGTCAGGGGATGGGACGCTCCCCCCCAACCACCTGCCCTCCACGTGGGTCACAGAGACACCTCCCCCCCCGCTCGCGCTGTGTCCCAGGGGCTGGGTCTCCCTGTGCTGCCAGGGCCAGGCTGGCTGCCTCCCCACGCCCACGTATAGGCTGGGGGGGGCACACAGATGCACCCCCAAGAGATCTCTGCAGCAACCCCCCCTTCCGCCCACTGCAGAGGGGTGCCCGGACTCTGGAAGGATCAGGGAGACGTCTGCGGGCACCAGGCGAGTTCCCTGCTTCCAGCCATCCGGTGCCCTGCTCTGCCCTCTCCCAGATGTGGCCCCTTGTGGTGCCTGCATGCCCGCTGGGCCCCTGGCACACCCAGCTGCCTGAGGGGCTGGGGGGGCAGAGGGTCAGGGGGGGTCTGCCCCATGGTTCTCAGCCCTCTCTGCCCCCCCTCCCCCCAGTTACTTCCTCAAAGAGCTGGAGAAATGTCTGCACAACCCGGACCTGCTGGCGCAGCTCTTTGTAAAGCACGTGAGTCCCGGGCGTCGCTGCATGTTCCCTGCCCTGCCAGCCTGCCCCTGGCGCTGCCCTGCCCCCCAGCCCTGGCCCCGCCCTGCCAGCCTGCCCCTGGCACTGCCCTGCCCCCCAGCCCTGGCCCCGCCCTGCCCCTCAGCCCTGCCCTGCCTCCAGCACCACCCCACCCCCAGTCCTGTCTCGCCAGCCCACCGGGCCCTGCCCCTGGCACTGCCCTGCCTCCAGCCCTGCCCCGCCCCACGCCAGCCTCCAGCCCACCAGGCCCTGCCCCTGCCCTGCCTCCAGCCCTGCCCCGCCCCGCCCCACGCCAGCCTCCAGCCCACCAGGCCCTGCCCCTAGCCCCACCCTGCCACTAGGCCCCGCCCCCAGCTCTGCCCCCAGGCCCCGCCCCTGGTCCCACCCTGCCATCAGCCCCGCCCCACCTCACCCCATTCCCAGCCCTGCCTCCCCAGCCCACCGGGCCCCTGGCACTGCCTTGCCCCCAGGCCCCGCCCCCTGCCCTGCCCCGGCCCCGGCTATGCCCCCAGCCCCAGCCCCATCCTGCCACCAGGCCCCGCCCCCAGCCCCACGACTAGCGGGCCCCCAGGCCTGCCCACACCACTAGCCCTGCCCCCAGCCCAGCCTCCCCACCTGGCCCCGCTCCCAGCCCCACCCTGTCCCAGGCCCCACCCCTACCCTGCCACCAGGTCCAGGTCCCAACCCATCATGCTGCCAGGGCCCTCCCCCCAGGTCCCACCATGCCACGAGGACCCCACCTCATCACGCCCCGGAGGCCCTGCCCTATCACCCCACCGCTCCACCTCGCCGTGCCATGGGGCCCAGGTCCGGCCCTGTCACACCAAGAGGGCCCCGCCCCTGATCTATGCCGCCTCCTGCCCCACGAGGGCCGCACGCCATGGGGCTGACTGCCATATGGTGCTGCAGGGGCCCTGCCAGCTCTCCTGTGGGCACGTAACTGCCGGGCATCCTGGCTCCACTGGGGGCTGCCGCAGGTCGCAGCGGGCATCAGCCACGCCCCCGCGGGGATAGACGCAGGAGCATGTTCCAGCGTGTATTAGCGTGACGTAGCATGTGGTCGCATGGGCTGGCAGGTGTTGGAGGTGTGCTCATGCTGTGGGGCATGTTCTGGCGTGTGCAGGCGTGTGCCTGGGACCGTTGTCACCTGCTCCCCGTTCCCTTCCAGGAGCGCCGTTTGCACATGTACGTCGTTTACTGCCAGAACAAACCCAAATCGGAGCACATTGTCTCTGAGTACATCGACTCCTATTTTGAGGTGAGGGGACCCCGGCTTCCTCATCTGGCCCCTCTATGACCGCCCCCCACAGCTGGGATGCTGGTTACCCCCATTAAACCTGTCATGGAGTCCCCGGGTGATGCTCTGGGACGGCTCCCCACGAAGCCAGGCAGGACTCTGGGGAAGTTTCCTCTCTGGGAGCAGCCTGTCTGCAGGACACACAGCTCCCCCGGCTCCACCTTCCTGGGTCTGACCTCGGAGCATTCAGCCTCCTCTGCCCCTCGGTGCGCTTCCCACAGCGAGTCCGCCCAGGCAGGGTCCGGGGGGGGGGGGCCAGAGGGTCCTGCCCCCCAACTCCGCAGTCAGACGGGACTCTCAGCCAGCCAGGAAAACAGAAGGTTTATTAGACGACAGGAACATGGTCTAACACAGAGCTTGCAGGTGCAGAGAACAGGACCCCTTAGCTGGGTCCATTTTGGGGGGCAGTGAGCCAGACAACCCCGTCTGCCCTTCACTCCATGTCCCAGCCAGCCCCAAACTGAAACTCCCTCCAGCCCCCACTCCTCTGGGCTTTGTTCCTTTCCCGGGCCAGGAGGTCACCGGATTCCTTTGTTCTCCAACCATTTAGCTCTCACCTTGCAGGGGGGAAGGGCCCAGGCCATCAGTTGCCAGGAAACAGGGTGTCGGCCTTTGTCTGTGTCCAGACCCCTGCACACACCTGCCCTCTAGGGCTCTGCAATGATCATACACCCTTACCCCACCACCTAGATCCTTAAGAACTGCATAGGGGAAACTGAGGCACCCCCACACTATTCAGAGGAAACATTAAAAACAGTCCCACTTCGTCACACACATCTCTCCCCCCTTCGAGACTGAAGTGAGCGGGGTCACTTTAGGCGGTGACCTGGGGAAGTTCGAAGCCACCAACGTTCCCATGGATGCCCCAGCATCTCTTCCATTCCTTGGTGGGAGTTACACCAGGCCCTTCCAGTTTTACACCCTTCCAGTTTCACGCCCTCCCTTAGGTCGGGGGTGGTCGATAGCACTCACATGCCGCATATGGGAAGGTTTATGTGGGCCATGCTCTTTTGCCACCCCAAAACCCCCGGGGGTCAAACTGGGATCGGGTCTTCTCCCAGCGCTCCAGTCTGGACGGCTGCAATTCGGGCTCTCTTGGTTAAGAGCCCCCATCTTGACCTGGGCCACATACTGTTCACTTACAGAACTAGCATGGAGACATCCCTTTCTCAACAACTTTGTCTCCCCAACAAGCTGGCCAAACACAGCCACTTGGTTAGAGGACTGTTTAACTTTCTTAACAGCTTTCACTTAATCTGAGACCTTCTCAAAGCTATCCACACTGGATCCTTCAACAGGAAAGTCAGTGGATCCATTCACAACAGAAAATTTCTGGCTGTTAGGAACTGAAACTTTCTTGATTAAATCACTTTCACGCCCTTCAGTGGCAGTAAACTGCTTGCAAAGACTCCATGAGGATTCCTTTCCCTAGGGCTTTTCTATGCAACAATTCACCCTTCACAGAAATTCTGCCCTTACCCTCTTTACCTAGGGCTTGCTCTAGAGGAACACTTTCCTGAGCAACAACAGACTCTTTCTGGGTCTCCCTTACATCCAGAATTACCTCTGGCCCATCCGGCGGATTCCTACACAATCCCCTTTCAGGCAAACTTACAGACTTCCTAGATAAAAGGTCAGAAGCCTTCTCCTTCCCTTTGCCACACACAAGTTCAGGAATCTTTTCCTTCTTTCTACAGGTTTCCACACCCTCAGTAGGTAACACAATCACACACCTTCATGCTCTCCTTGTGCCCTGGCTAGGATTTCACCCTGATCAGACAGAGTTGCGACACCCTTTCCCAACAACACACTAGCTACGGGCAAAATACAAGCACCAGAATTGTCTGGTCTCTGGGATTTTACATAGACGCTAACTGGATGTGACCTAGTTACAGGGCCATTCTCCTGAGCAGACACAAACTTAGGACCCTTCCCTTCCTCGGCTTTAGCTGAATCCAGAACCAACTCTGAGACAACTGCACGACCCTCATCCATCACAGGCTGAAAGGCTCCTTTAAGAGCCGGACACACTTTCTCCTTTCCCAGACACCCAGCTTGGGATCTCATTCCCCTTGTCCCAGCACACAAGGCTGGTCACAGACAACTGCTTGGAGACCAGGGTAGCTCCCTCCATAGGCAAGTCAATACCCCTGACAGACACAGGCACGTTTCCTTCCCTGTCACACTTCTCCACCCAGCTAACAGGTAAGGTCCAGGGACACTCATCTTCCACCCTCCTCGCCTTCCCACCCTGCTGACTGGACACAGCCATCAGCTCACAAGGTTGCCTAGGCTCATCCAAACTTTCCTTACCAAGCACCTTGCCACTCCCCACAGATCCCCTGCCCTGCCTGTGTCTCCCCCCACTCAGCTGGGGTCTCAGCTCCCACTGTGCTCAGCACTGCCCTTGCTGTCCCAGTGGGGTAGGCAGCGAGCTCCCTGCTTTCCTCACTGCAACAGAGCCAGCGTGAGCCCCCTGAGCCCCCTCTCCGGTGTGCAAGGGGGCGGGGAGCATCTCTCTGTCCCACCCAGCCCCAGGGGTCTGCTTACAGGCAGGCAGGTAGCCTGAGCCTAGCCGCTCCTCCCCGCTGCCAGCCAGGTCATCTGCATTTTCACTGACCATTTCCCTCTCCACCGATTGGTTCCCTGGATTCAAATTCAAACTCTCAGCTGTTACAGGAGCAAGGCCTGGATCCTGTCCCAAAGAGACACAGTCACCCCCCAACAGGGTCTCGCAGCTGGTGTCCTGGAGAACCCCAATGACCAGCTAGCCCCACCCCTCCTGGGTCTGCACAGGGATCTGGGCCATAGGCAGGGTGAGGGGCTTCATCCCTGGGACCCTCACCCAGCTCACACAGCCCCTCAGCATCTGAGGCTGCACCACCCGGGGCCTGACACCAGTTCTCTCTGTCCCAGGATCTCGCCACCCCGGGAATGTCTCCCCATTGACCATCACCTTCCGCTCCCACTGGGGGTCCGAGGGGCCCGACCCCAGGGAACTCCACACAGACATATAGGTTGGGGTCAGGAGTGGGAGCCTGTCCACCTCCCCATCCATCTGGCTGACGGAGTCTACGGCCTTGGGACCCAGCAAGGGAGCTAGACACCAGGGCTTTTCCGCAGGGTCCCCCTGGTTCAAATCGCCAGCCTGCTCAAAGGCAGTGAGGTGGCATCCACATCCCCCCCACCTTAACCAGGGGCAGCAATTTAGTCTCGAGGTTCCCTGCAGAACTGGCCCCCCGGGGTCTATCCCCACTCACCCCTGGGAGGTCCCCTAGGCCTCTCCGCTCCCCCACCGCCAACTCATGCTGCTGCTTCTGCAGCTCTTTCTCGGGCTCTCGCTGTCTCTCACGGTCCTCTCGCTCTCTGGGACTCAGCTCCCTGGGACTCAGCTCCAATCCCGTCCGTCTCTGATCCTCTGATGGGGAACCCGATCGTGAAGACCCCTGTCTGGTCGGGGACAGGAGTCTTGGGGATGCCTGGCTACTACTCCAGCTGCTCCCAGATCCTGCTCTAGCCCCATTTGGGGTCAGGAATCTGTCCCTTAGAGCGGTCATCCTCCTCCAGCTGCACGATGAACTGTGCTTTGGTGAACTTTCCAATGCTCAACCCTCTCTTTCTGCACAGGGTTACAATGTCCTTCTTAAGGAGACGGTGTCACTCCGCTCTTCCCAAGGTGTTGTGGACTCACAGGCCTGTGTGCTCTC
Organism: Lepidochelys olivacea; assembly: GCF_965140295.1. NCBI lineage: Eukaryota > Metazoa > Chordata > Testudines > Cheloniidae > Lepidochelys > Lepidochelys olivacea. The sequence goes on from NC_140430.1 coordinate 3,862,885, forward strand.
AGCTCCCCACGGTTTCCAGGGAGAACCCCTCGTGTGCCAGCCCTTCTCGAGGTCACCACCTCTTTGCCAGGGTCCAGCTGCAGACTCCTCTGCCCCTGGGACCGCTCGCTGCAATCCCCAGGGGAACCCTGTTACTGCAAAAGTCCTTCTCTCTCCTAGGGCCAAGCCGCAGGCTCCTCAGCCCCTGAGACTGCTCCCCGCAGTCCCCAGGGGGACCCCATTACTGCACAGTCCTACTCGCCGGTCACACACTCCCAGGGGTTAACTGCCCCCTGAAACCGCTCCTCTCTGAGCCTTCAGCACGCCTGGTCCTCGTCAATCCCCCTTCGTTTTACTGCTCCCCAGTCACTTACTGCAGGAAGAGCCATCCATGGGGTGCAGACCATGGGGTCCTGGGGAAGCCAGAGGGTCCTGCTCCCCAACTCCGCAGTCAGACGGGACTCTCAGCCAGCCAGTAAAACAGAGGTTTATTAGACAACAGGAACATGGTCTAACACAGAGCTTGTAGGTACAGAGAACAGGACCCCTCAGCTGGGTCCATTTTGGGGGGCAGTGAGCCAGACAACCACCTCTGCCCTTCACTCCATGTCCCCAGCCAGCCCCAAACTGAAACTCCCTCCAGCCCCCCCTCCTCTGGGCTTTGTCCCTTTCCCAGGCCAGGAGGTCACCGGATTCCTTTGTTCTCCAACCCTTCAGCTCTCACCTTGCAGGGGGGAAGGGCCCAGGCCATCAGTTGCCAGGAAACAGGGTGTCGGCCATTCTCTGCATCCAGACCCCTGCACACACCTGCCCTCTGGGGCTCTGCAACGATCATACCCCCTTATCCCACCCCCTAGATACTTAAGAACTGCCTGGGGAAACTGAGGCACCCCTACACTATTCAGAGGAAACATTAAGAACAGTCCCGCTTCATCACAGGACCCCCCTCACCCCTCCCTCACCCTCTGCAACCTGCCCCACGCTCCTCCCCTCATCCTGTGCAACTTGCCCCATTCGACCCCCCCCTTGCTCCCCCAGTTCCCCTTGTCTGACCCCCTCTCTTGCTGTCCTGGCTCACCCCTTCCAAGCCCCCCCCAACCTCACTCCCCCAGTGAGGATCCCACCTTGCTACATCCGATCCCCCCTCCCTCCCCTAGCTGGGACCCCAGCTCACCCCATCCGTCTCCTCCAACCTGCCCAGTCTGACCCCACCCCCACTTACTGCCCCAGCCAGAACCCCAGTTTGCCCCGTCTGCCCCCCACCCTGCTGCCCAGCCTGGCCCCTCCCAACCCTCCTGGAGGTGGGCAGCACCAGGCCAGTGGGGGCACCACAGGGCTGATTTGCTGCCTGTTTCCCCAGGAGCTGAAGCAGGAGCTGGGCCACAGGTTGCAGCTCAACGACCTGCTGATCAAGCCAGTGCAGAGGATCATGAAATACCAGCTGCTGCTCAAGGTGAGAAAGGTCTAGCAGGGCCAGGGGTGCTCCGCCCCAGAGCCAGCCGCCCACCCCGGGCTGCCCAGGGATGGGGACGCTCCAGCCCAGAGCCAGCTGCCCACCCCAGGCTGCCCAGGGATGGGGATGCTCCAGCCCAGAGCCAGCCGCCCACCCCGGGCTGCCCAGGGACGGAGACGCTCTGCCCCAGAGCCAGCCGGCCACAACCTGCTGCCCAGGGGTGGGGACGCTCTGCCCCAGAGCCAGTCCAACGTCTCTGTGATGCCCCTGAAGCCCGACCCACAGCCCCCTGCTAGCCCAGCCCTGGGTTCTCCGGAGCGTAAACACCCCCTCTGGGTTCTGCTGAAGGCTCAGTGTAAAAAGCAGCAAACCCAGTGTCTTGGGAACCCAGCCCTGCAAGCTGAGTGGAACAGGGTGGCTCTGAACCAGGCTCCCTGCCCTGGCGTCCTGCCCTGGCACATCTGCTTCTTCCTCTGCCCATGTTAGGAGGGATGCCATCTGCTTGGGGGTTAATTGGGGCCGTTGCCAGCCCCTTGATGGGGTCAGGGCACCCCCTTTCCCATCGCATCCAGGATCTGGAGTCGAACCCCATCCCCCAGTCCCTTTTCTCTTGCGTCCCAGGATTTCCTGAAGTACTACGGCAAGGCCGGGATGGACACGGAGCAGCTCGAGGTAGGGATGGAAAGAGCCAGGAGTGGGGGGCGCCCGGCCCACAAGCTTCTGCCCGGGGCAAGGCCACACTGGGCTTAGGGGTCGTTCCCTGCAAATGCACCATCCCAACTCTCTAGCAGTGTCAGGGGGGATTGGGCAACATTTCCCTGGGAACTGGGGGGCCATGGGGCAGTGTCTCCATGGAGACCAGGGGGTCACGGGCAGCATCTCCATGGGGACTGGATGGGGCATGGGCAGCATCTCCATGGGGACTGGGGGACCACAGGGCAGCGTCTTCATGGGAACCAGGGGGACATGGGGCAGCATCTCCGTGGGGACCGGAGGGGGCACGGGGCAGCACGTCTCCATGGGGACTGGGAGGCACGGGGCAGCATCTCTGTGGGGACTGGGGGGGGCGGGTGTTTGCCAGGGGGGGTTCATCCTGGGGTTGGTTCAGTTCCCACTGGGAAAATGAAAACAACTAGGCCATTACCTGAGCAGTGTGTGTGTGGGGGGGGGGCGGTGCGAGCCTGGGGAAAACCCACCCAACTCCGCCAGTGCCCCTTACTCCCGACTGACAGCCCCAAGCGTCTGCAGCTCCTGCCACCCAAGGTGGTGCGAGACGCCCGGCTGCCCCCCGCCTGGCCCAGGGCCTTTCCTGGCTCTCACTCCCCCTTGCCTCGCAGAAAGCCGTGGAGGTGATGTGCTTCGTGCCCAAGCGGTGCAATGACATGATGAACGTGGGGCGGCTGCAGGGCTTCGAGGTAGGAGTCAGGTGGGGGGGTCTCCTCTGAGCTCCGGGCATTGGGATCCCTCGGGGGTGGGGGGGCAAGCAACTGTCTCCCCGCCACGCATAGGCCCTGTGCTGGGGCAGCCTCTGCTCCCGCCGCAGGGGGTTGGAGGTGGCTCTGCTGTCAGCCTGCCATGGCCCCCCCAGGGGCACTCTGGGACCCGGGGTTGTGGGGGGAATTAGGGGGTCTGTGCCCACTGGCGGGGGTTTAGAGGATCTATGCCCTCTGGAGGTGGAGGAGTTACAGGGTCCATGTCCTCTGTGGGAGGTTGGGGGCTCCATGTCCCTGTGGGAGGTTGGGGGGCTCCATGGCTCTTTGCCCATATTCCAGGGTGCTGGGCCAGACCTTGGCTGCGTTCTGCCCCCTTGCCTGTTCGCCGAGCGGCCACCAGGGGGCACCGATTTCCCCCAAGGCTCCCCTGGAGCTGGGATCTGAACCTGAGCACCCCAGTGGGTCCCGTGGGGCCGTGGCTGTTCCCTGACTGGCCAGGTGGAGTGGGTGCTGATGGGGGGCTGGGCTGTGGTCAGGTGGGGGGCGCTGGCAGGGTGGGTCAGGTGTTGGTGGGGCGCGGGGGGGTGACAGGAAGTTGGAGGGGCTGGAGGGGGGGGCTTTTGGCCCCCACGTGACCCCTCCCTCCCACCCGCCCCCCCAGGGCAAGCTGACAGCACAGGGCAAGCTGCTGCAGCAGGACACCTTCTGGGTGACGGAGCAGGACGGCGGGTTCCTGCCCCGCTGCCGGGAGCGACGGGTCTTCCTCTTCGAGCAGCTCGTCATCCTCAGCGAGCCGCTGGAGCGGCGCAAGGCCTTCGCCACGCCCGCCTACCTCTTCAAGAGCAGCATCAAGGTACCGCTGGGAGCCCCGCCCCGCCCCACCCTGCCAGGCCCCGCCCCCACCCAGGCAGCTCCGCCCCTGGCAGGCTCCACCCCCACCTCTAGAAGGCCACCCCCCCTGTGCAGCTCCACCCTGCTGGGCCCCGCCCCCACCATGGAGCCCCGCCTCTGGCAAGCCACCCAGGGGGACTCCCCCTCTAGCAGACCACACCCCCACCCATGGAGCCCCGCCCCTGGCCGGCCCCACCCCCACCTGTAGCAGGTCACACCCACCCACGGAGCCCCACTCTGGTGGGCCCCGCCCCCCACCATGGAGCTACACCCCCACCCATGGAGCCCCGCCCCTGGCAGGCCCCTCCCCCACATCTAGAAGGCCACACCCCACCCATGCAGCTCCACCCTGGTAGCCCTGCCCCCACCACAGAGCCCCGCCTCTGGCAGGCCACACCCCCACTAGGGAGCCCCGCCTTTATTGGACCCCGCCCATGCCAGAAGCCCAGGTCCCCCCTGGGAGCCCCGCCCCTAGCAGGCCTCACCCTGTCCCCGCCTCAGGAAGCTCCGCCCACCCAGGCAAGTCCCACCTCTCTGAGGAGCTTCCTACCCGCTTTGGTGAGACCCGGGTGGTTGGAAGCTGGTGCCCAGCCCAGAGCTCAAGTCCTGGGGGCATCTCGCGTGGCAGGACCCAGGACCTGCCCCCCCACCCCAAACACACAGCAAAGGGGGCAGAGCTGGGTTTGCAGGCATCTTTCCCAGGGGCAGCCGCCAAAAAGGGAGCGGGAAGTGAGGGGCTGGGACCTCATGTGCTGTGGCCCCTGCAGCCCCCTGCCACTGTACCCGCCCTGTGACCCACGCCTGGGGGTCGCTCCCTGCCACTGCACCCTCCCCGCCCTGTGACCCACGCCTGGGGGTCGCTCCCTGCCACTGCACCCTCCCCGCCCTGTGACCCACGCCTGGGGGTCGTTCCCTGCCACTGCACCCTCCCCGCCCTGTGACCCACGCCTGGGGGTCGCTCCCTGCCACTGCACCCTCCCCGCCCTGTGACCCACGCCTGGGGGTCGCTCCCTGCCACTGCACCCTCCCCGCCCTGTGACCCACGCCTGGGGGTCGCTCCCTGCCACTGCACCCTCCCCGCCCTGTGACCCACGCCTGGGGGTCGCTCCCTGCCACTGCACCCTCCTTGCCCTGTGACCCACGCCTGGGGGTCGCTCCCTGCCACTGCACCCTCCCTGCCCTGTGACCCACGCCTGGGGGTCGCTCCCTGCCACTGCACCCTTCCCGCCCTGTGACCCACGCCTGGGAGCCCCCCCCGCCCTTCTGCACCAGGGGGACTGGGACCAGAGCCAGGGTACCCTCGAGGGGAACTGAGCACCCCCGGCTGTGCCCTCGCCGGCCTGCTCCAGCGTGGGCCCCAGGTGGGGAGGGGGCAGCCAGTGGCGGGGGGCTGGGCTGGCTCCCCTCTCAGGCCCGGCTCCCTGCGTCAGGTCAGCTGCCTGGGGCTGGAGGAGGGGGTGGAGAACGACCCCTGCAAGTTCGCCCTGACGTCGCGGGGGGCCGACCGCAGCAGCGTCCGCTACGTGCTCCAGGCCGCGGCCCCTGAGATCGCCCGGGCCTGGGCAGCCGACATCAGCCACATCCTGGAGACCCAGCGCGACTTCCTCAACGGTAGGTGGCCCCCCGGCTGCCCCGGCCCCCGCTTCTCCCCAGGGCTGCCCCAGCTCCCCCGCCCACCAGCCCCTGGGCTGCCCTGCCCTCAGGCCTCCCCAGGGCTGCCCCAGCTCCCCCTGCAGCCCCTGGGCTGCCCCAGCTCCCCGTCCACCAGCCCCTGGGCTGCCCCACCCACAGGCCTCCCCCCAGCTGCCCCGGCCCCCCCTTCTCCCCAGGGCTGCCCCAGCTCCCCCGCCCACCAGCCCCTGGGCTGCCCTGCCCTCAGGCCTCCCCAGGGCTGCCCCAGCTCCCCCTGCAGCCCCTGGGTTGCCCCAGCTCCCCGTCCACCAGCCCCTGGGCTGCCCCGCCCACAGGCCTCCCCCCGGCTGCCCCGGCCCCCCCCTTCTCTCCTGGGCTGCCCCAGCTCCCCCGCCCCCAGCCCCTGGGCTGCCCCAGCTCCCCCTTCTCCCCAGGGCTGCCCCAGCTCCCCACCCTGCCGCTGGGCTGCCCTGGCCCCTCCACGCCCCTTTGCTGCCCCACCCACAGCCCCACCCTTTGGTCTGCCCTAGCCCCCCGTGCTGCCCTAGCCTCCCCTCCTCCATCCCCAGGGCTGCCCTAGCCCCCTTCCCGGGTTGCACTTTCTCCCCTCCCCACCCTTATCTGCCCTGCCCTAGGGCCCTGCAGGGTGAGAGGGTCCCAGAATGCGCCGGGGAGGGGAGCGTCCCCCAGGGGGTATCGGCACGTGGGACCCTCCCTTGCCCCAGGCATGTGGGGTCCGCGCGCTGTGTGAGCCCCCGTGTGTTATGTGACGCCCCGTGTGGTCCCCCCCCCCAGCTCTGCAGTCGCCCATCGAGTACCAGCGGCGGGAGAGCAAGTCCCGCAGCCTGGGCTGGGTGGGGGCCCCACAGGCATCGCCACGCAGCGGCCCCCTGCGGCCCCACTCCTCTGCCTCCATGGACAGGAACATGGGGCCCGGCCTCCGTCCCTACAACTGCTCCCTGCCCTCGCTCCTCCTGCCCAGCAGCCACCCGCGCCCACTGCCCACTGAGGTACCGGGAGGACTGGGGGGTGGGGGTGGGGCCTGGGGGGTCCCAGCTGAGGTGCGGGGTGGGGGGCATGGACTGAGGTTGGAGTCTGGGGGGCCCTAGTTGAGATAAGGGGGTGGGGGGCAGGGACTGAGGTCAGGGTCTAGGGGGGCCCAGCCCTGGGGAAACCCCTTCCCTGAGCCAGGACTCCTGGGTCCACTTCTCCTTGCCCTTTCCTTGCAGCCTGTCCGCAGCCAGAGCTCCCCCATGCCCATGACGGCCTCCCCAGCCCACGTCTGCCTCGACTTCCCCAGGGGCCCCCAGCCAGGCGAGCCCCCCTCTGGGGTGAGTGATGGGAACAGCTCCATGAGGGCTGCGTGGCTGGAGCTGGGGCGAGGGGAGCAGGTGTCGGGGGGGCTGCGGCAAGGGGGGCTCGCTGGGGAACGTCTCTTCTGCTCCTGCTTTGTAACATCGTCCCTCTGGGCCCTGCCAGTGCCCCCCAATCCTGACCCACAGCCCCCTGCTACCCAGCCCTGGGCTCCCCCCAGCTGTACCAGTGCCCCCAATATCGACCCCACAGCAGGGCCGCCCAGGGGGCAAGTGGGGCAATTTGCCCCGGGCCCCCCCACAAAAGTTTTCAGGGCCCCCACGAGTTTTCGGCGTCGGGGGTCAGACTTCTTCTGCTCCAGGTCTTTGGCGGCAATTCGGCGGCAGGGGACCTTCCGCTCCATGTCTCCAGCGAAGTGCCCCGAAGACCCAGAGCGGAAGGACCCCTGCCGCCAAAGACCCCAGTCCCCCTGAATCCTCTGGGCGGCCCTGCCCGCAGCCCCCTGCTATCCCAGCTCTGGGCTCCCCCACCCCACTCTACCAGTGCCCCCAATCCCGGCCCACAGCCCCCCTGCAATGGTTCCCATCCACTGGGGGTTTGTGGTCAGCTCTTGTGAGTTCGGGGCTGAGGCCTGGTGGTGCTAGGGGTGAACCGCGGGTTCTGGGGAGCAGGGACCAGTGTTCCCCAGCATTGGGGTGGGCAGGGGAGTACTGGGGGACAGGGCCAGTCTGGCTGGGGAGGGGGTGCTGACTCTGGCTGTGTTTGTCCCTGGCAGGCCCTGAGGGGGGCAGGCTGCCCGCCCCCTGAGTTGGGCTCCGACTCCCCCAGCGCCCGGCTAGCCAAACTCGACGAGGACGAGCTGTGACCCACCCCCTTCTGGGGACTCTGGAGGGTGCTGCCCCCCCACAGCCCAGGAAGTGACCTGCGAGGAACGGCTGGGCCCCCCCTCAGAGGCAGGAGTGAAGCCGGGGAGACCTGGGGCCCCGCACCCCATGCTGGCCCCCCCCACCCCAGGAGAAGGGGCAGCCAGGCGGGGACCATGGATGTGACCTTGAGCATCGTGCCTTTTGGCCAAGGACCCTCGAGCTGAAGAGGGTACGGGGGTCTGCCCCTCCCCCACCCAGGACCCTTCAGTGCACGGAGCTGCCATGGGGCTGGGCAGTGGGGTGCTGGGGAGGGGGCAAATGGGGCTCTGGACAGATGGGGAGGGGGCCTCTGCCCCCACCTGGGAGCTGAGTTGGACCCAGCCAGACCCCGACCCCGTCCCCCTGACCCCCAGCTGCGGCCCCTGCTTTATGGGGGGGGGTGTCCCAGATGCCCCCCCCCGCTCCCTGGGGACGTTTAGCAGCCCCAGGCTGTCAGGGCCCTCCCCCTTCTGCCCCCCCCCATCTCTGGCTCCAGAGATTGCAACATCCCCCACCCCCACCCCCAGTGACCCTCTGGCCTGGCCCAGCTGTCCAGCCCAAAGGCGGCTTCTCTCCCAGGCTTCACCTCTTCCCATGGGAATCAGGCCCCCTTTCTGGACCAGGGAATGCAGTGTGGGGCTCCCCTGGGCCCGCCCCCCAGGGGTCTCACCCCCGGGCCCACAGGCCCCTGTATATGCATGCTGCTGGGCCCCGGGTTGGGAGTAGGGGAATTATTTTGTTTAATAATAAAGTTTTTGGTTTATCAAATGGGGAAAAACTGGCTGAGCTTGGAGCCCCCCAGGCAGTCTAGGGGGTAACAGCACCTTCTGCACTCTTGGGGGGCAGCCCCCTGCCGCCCATCGGTAGGAGCAAGAGCACATGCTGGGCTCGCACCTGTGTAGGGCAGGTCCCTCTCCGGGGCATGGGCTCTGCGGCCGGGGCCATGGGCCCCCCTAGGGCTCAGGGCATGGGGGCATCACTGCCTCATGCTGACACCCCTGGCAGGGTCAGGGCCAGCTCCGGGGGTGGGGGGCAGCAGGGTGCCCCAGGCAAGGCCGTGGGGTGGGCCCCCGGCTTCGCCAGACAGAAGCCACAGCGGGAGGGGCCCCCTGAGCCCCAGGGCCTGTGCCTACAGACTCATCCTGCCCTCACAGCCTCTAGCTTGGAGGGTGTTGACTAGTGGGGGGCTGCAGGTTGGGGTATGGTGTGAAGGCTGTGGGTTGAGAGTGGGGGCATGGGTGGGGGGCTTTCCTTGCCTGTTTATGGCCCCGGGGCGGGCATTAAGACAGATCAGATGTAAGGGCCAGCTCCCCCTCCCCCTCCTGCTGGGGCTTGGCCCAGTCAGATTCCACAGCTCCCCAGGAATGAGCCCCCCCCCCGGGATTCCTGGATTCCCCCCTCCCAACTTTGCTCCCTGAAACAGCCGTCCCCGCTGTGGGCCCAAAAGCTGTGGGCTCTGGGTCTGCTCTGACATTCCCCCCCCATGTGGGCTCAGCACCCCTCCTGTCCCCCCAAAGGCACTGGTGGGGTGGGAGCGGGGGGATCACGTGGGCTCAGCCCCTCACCCGCGCTGCCCCCCTCCCCAGAGATGGCCGCATTCCGGTGGTGCCTCACAGTGCCTCAGGGCTGCCCCCCGTTCTCTGGGCGGTGACCCCCATCTCAGCCAGGTCGGGGGGGCGCCCCCCCACTCCCTCCCACTGGGGCCCTAGAGACTGGACCAACCAGAGTGCCTGGGGCAGTGTCAGGCATTTAATGGGTGTCAAGCACTGTACATGGGGCGGGGTGCAGCCCGGCCCCCTGGAGCCAGCCCCCCCCCCAAGCTGATGTCAGAAGCATGTGTGTGACCTCGCTCGCTGTGATGTCACAGTGACTGCGTGGGCCCCAGCGGGGGAAGGGGGATTTGGCAGCCGCCCCCATGTTCACTCTGGGGTCCAGGCATCAGCCCCCCCACCCCCTCCCCCAGGACAGGGGGTCTCAGTGCTGTGTGTTTAGTTCTAGCCACCTCCAACCCCCCCACACCCCAAGCCTCCAGCTGGGCCGGCAGTCCCAGGACTGGCCGCTCCATCATTCCTGGTGAAGAGCCATGAGGGAGGAGGCCTGGGGGCAGGGGGTCCCCACACCCCCGCCCTCTGGGTCACAATGACTGGCTTTTCCAGCGGGAGCGGCTGTGGAAATTTGAGACTCCTGGGGGAGTCTCTGCGGGTGTGTCCGGGTGCTCTGGGGGACGTCTCTGTGGATGACTGGGGTTCTCTGCGGGGGGGGGGGGAGGGCATCTCCTTGGGTGTCGGGGTGCTCCAGGGGAGGTGTCTCCGCGGGTGTCTGGGGGTGCTTTGGGGGGTATCTCCATGGGTGTCTGGTGGAGGTGTCAACGCAGGTGTCCAGAGTGCTCTGGGGGGGACGTCTCCGTGGGTGTCCAGAGTGCTCTGGGGGAGGTGTCTCTGCAGATGTCTGGGAGGGGTGTCTCCATGGGTGTCCAGGGGGCTCTGGGGGGGACGTCTCCGTGGGTGTCCAGAGTGCTCTGGGGGAGGTGTCTCTGCAGATGTCTGGGAGGGGTGTCTCCATGGGTGTCCAGGGTGCTCTGGGGGGGCCGTCTCCGCGGGTGTCCAGAGTGCTCTGGGGGAGGTGTCTCTGCAGGTGTCTGGGAGGGGTGTCTCCACGGGTGTCCAGGGTGCTCTGGGGGGGGCGTCTCCGTGGGTGTCCGGGGTGCAGTCATTGAGGGTGTCTGGGGTGCTTTGGGGGAGTGTCTCCATATGTGGCTGGGGTGTTCTGGGGGGGCATCTCTGTGGGTGTCCATGGTGCTCTGGGGGGGGCATCTCTGCAGGTGTGTGGGGTGCTTGGGGCTGGGGGTGTCTCTTTGACCCAAAGTTTTCCCAGGATGGCATTCTCGGTCGCGAAATGCCAAACTCCAGGCATCTCACGGCGACTGTCTCAAAGTTCCCCGTGGAGAGGGATGGCCCTGGCTGTGCCCCGGGTGTCTGGGCTGTCTGGGGAAAACCCACCCGGCCCGTGGGGATGCGAGGGTCCACCCTGGAGGAACCCAGCGCTTTGGGGCCGCGTGATCGGGGCCACCTGGGCCCTTTCAGAACATTCCTAGGGGCGAAACATTCCCAGCTGGCCTCAGCGGCCGGACTTGGGACCTTTCCCGCCCGCTGGAAAACCCTGCGTTGGACCCGGGCTGCCTCGTGCATCCGCCGTGCGTCTCCAGGTGTGCGTGTGTGTGTGTGTGAATTGTGTGCGCACGGAGTGGAGTGTTTGCATGTGTGCCCGGGAGCGCCTGCCTCAGTTTCCCTCCCCCCGCCCCCCCGCAGGGCTCCGTCCCCCATAGCAGCTGCGGGGGCCCCCCTCACTCCTGCTTGACGGGGCCCAGCTGGGCCCCGCGGCCCTTGGGCCGCTTGCCCTGGTGGGTCTTGACGTGCTTGGCCAGGTGGTCGCTGCGCATGAAGTGCTTCCCGCAGCCCTGGCAGCCGAAGCGCTTCTCGCCCGTGTGAGTCCGCAGATGGCGTTGCAGCTCGTCCGAGCGGGTGAAGTTCTTCCCGCAGTACAGCCAGCTGCAGACGAAGGGGCGCTCGCCCGCATGCCAGCGCAGGTGGGCCTTCAGGTGGGACGTCTTCCCGTAGACCTTCCCGCAGCCCGGCAGGTGGCATGCGTGCTGCTTCTTCCTGCCCGGCTCCTCGGCGCCCGCCTGGCAGTTGGGGCACCTGCAGCGCCGGCAGCGCCGGGCCGGCCCCAGCAGCCCCTTGGGGGAGCTGGCCAGCAGGGCCGGGAGCGGGGGCTGTGGCCCCAGCATCAGGGGCCGGCTCAGGTGGAAGGCGGGCAGGTGGCCCGGGGTGGGCTGCTGCAGGCTCCACCAGGGGGCATCTTCGGCGTGGCCCCCCGGGGGGGCGGCAGCTGGGGCGCTGGGGGGCCCGGGGCCCAGGGGCCGGGGGGCCATGCCGCCGGAGCTCTGCAAGAAGCTGGGGAAGTCCTGCGCCTCAGGGAAGTGGTAGGCGGGGCCGGGCGGCCCCTGGGGAGCCAGGACCTTGACAGGCGACAGCTCGAAGGAGTAGGTGTGCTCGGCCGGTGGGGTCAGGGGCAGCTCGTGGGAGCCCGGGGCCCCGGGCCCGGGGTACTGCGCCTTGGGCAGCCCGAAGGCCATGGCGGGGGCACTCAGCCCAGAGCCGGCTGGCACCTCGTTGCTCCAGAGTTGAAACATCCCAGCGGGGCCACCCACAGCCTCAGAGGTGGCCGGGGCGAAGTCCGCGGAGGAGGGTCCCACAGCGGCTGCCAGGAACGCCAAGGAGGGGTGGTGGGGAGCAGCTTGCTCGGGGGAGGAGATGGGGGTCCTGTCCTGGGGCAGAGAGAGCCAGAGTCAGGCGGGGCCAGACCCAGCAGCGAGAACAACCCCCTGCCCAGTACCAGCCCTGCAGCATCCCCCCTGAGCCCCTGCATCACCTGCCCCCCAACCCTGAGCATCTTCCCCCCCCTGCACCAGAGCATCACCCCCCCCAGCCCCTGCATCACCTGCCCCCCCACCCTGAGCATCTTCCCACCCCCTGCACCAGAGCGTCACCCCCCCAGCCCCTGCATCACCTGCCCCCCCACCCTGAGCATCTTCCCACCCCCTGCACCAGAGCGTCACCCCCCCAGCCCCTGCATCACCTGCCCCCCACCCTGAGCATCTTCCCACCCCCTGCACCAGAGCGTCACCCCCCCAGCCCCTGCATCACCTGCCCCCCCACCCTGAGCATCTTCCCACCCCCTGCACCAGAGTGTCACCCCCCAGCCCCTGCATCACCTGCCCCCCCCAGCCACAGCAACCCTCTCCTCTGCCAGAGCATCACCCACCCACCTGCCCATCACAGCATCACACCCCCCAGCCACGCACCGCAAGCTGCAGCATCACCCACCTGGGGCACTCCCCTTCCCAGCTCCACCAGTCCTGCCTCTAGGGGGTGCCCACGGCCCCACAGAACAGAACCAGCCCCACAGCCCCAGCTGCTCATTAGCCTCTGATGCGAATGTCCCGGGGCACCGCAGCAGGACTGACCCACCCCAACCCCAGCTGGCTCCTGCCCTTCCCAGCTTCCTGCCTGGAGAGGCAGCGGGTGGGGGCGGGAGGCTGGGTGGGGGTGGGAGGCTGGGTGCGGAAGGGGCTGCGTGGTTCCTGGGTGACCCCCAGGCAACGCTGGGCACAGCTCAGACCAGTCTGGGGGGCCCAGCACTTTGCCCGAGTGGAGCCAAGCACAGTTCTGGGGCAGGAGCTGGGGGTCTGGAGCTGCAAACTCCTCCCCCTACCCTGGCAGCCATGCCAGCGGCTGTGTGTGCCCTGCCCAGGGCAGGTCAGGCCCCTGGGGGGCTCCTCCCCCAGCTGATTAGCCTCAGGATGGGAATATATCCCAGTCGATGATACCCTCCCGGTGCCAGCCCCCAATGCCTGCTCCCTAAGAGATGCCAACCAAGTTATGCCAGCAAAGCGGTGTTCTGTCTGTGTCGCTAGCAGCCCCTGGGGTGACTAGAAAGTTGAGGGGTTTGCAAAGCTGGGTTATTAACCCAAGCCCCGATGACTGTCCCCCTGCCCAGCCCATCTGCACAGGGGAGGGTGTTACACTGAGCCTGCCACTGCCCTGTCCGGGATACCCAGCAGGATCCGGTCTCGTCGTCTGACAGGCTGTTTCCACCAGGAGATGTTTTACCTTGGAGATCCTGGAGTGTTTCTCTCTAGAGTTTGAGAACTTTGCTTTGCCACGCGGTCCTGTGCCATGGGAGGGCTCGCCCAACCAGGCCCCAGCCTGGTCCCATGGGTGCTGTTCTGGGGTCCTCACTGAACTCACTCCAGATTTCACCGGGTATCTGGGAGCAGAGTCTGACCCAGAGGTTGGGGGCTCTTCACTAGGTGGCCCCTGCACCACAAGGGAGACGTGGAGACCTCCCTGTGCGTCCTGTGTCACCAGTGGTTTGGGCATGGGGGCACTCACCCTGATGCACACATGCGAGGGGCGAGCCAGCCTACTGGGCTATAAATGGGACAAGGGGGCTCAGCTGAGGTTTCAGAGGAACCAGAGCCCTGGGGGAGAGGCGGGTGGCCGGGGCTGCAGTGGAGAAGGCTCTTGCACGGGAGCCCAGCGAGAGCTAAGAAGGCAGCTCCAGATTTGTAGAGTGACTCATGCCCTGTGATGGGTGGGGGGGGTGTCTAAAAATGTGGACCCCCCAACCCTAGCCAGAGACCCACCGCTCAGCTCCCACTGACAGTCACAGGCTAGAGGATCATGGGCGCTTGAACTGGGAATGGCAGCCTGGGGGTCAGGGGACATGGCACACCCGGGACAGCTGGTGAGCACTCTGCCTGTCCCAGCGGCCTCTGGGCCTGTGCAACTGGGGTCACAGCCTTGAGCCCAAGTCCCAGCTGCGTAACATCAGCCGCTTGCGGGTTCTGGTCCTTTGGGCTCCAGGGGGCCGGGGCTTCCCACCAGCCCCTCTGGAAGAATGAACTTTTCTAGGCAGGCAGCTGCCCTAGGACTGGGCAGCCCAGTCATGGCCCAGCACCTGGCGCTGGTAGGTAGCTGCCTGACCCCCGAAGCCCCGGCAGAGAGTGTGTGGCTGGCTGGCTGGCTCCATGTGTGTCTCCGTCTCTGGGTGCGACAGACCCGCTCGGTCCCAGGGGACCCGGGGAAGAAGCCCAAGGGGCGTGGGTCTAACACAGAGGCAAAGCCCGCCGGTTAGCTGCCCTCCGCTGAGCTCAGCTCTGAGTGGGAGGGATCCACAGGGCGGGCCGGGGTCAGAAGATTGTTCCTGTCCCGTGCCAGGCTAAGCGCAAGGAGAGGATCTTCCATGGGAATCGCCTCTCTTTGCTCCCCTCCCCTCAACCCCCCCCTCGGTTCCGGACAGCGATCTGCCTCCCAGCAAGGCGTGCTCAGGATCGGGGCCCCCGGAGTGCTGTTACATCCCCCCCGCCCAGGGTTCGCCTCCCCGCCCCGCTGCGTGGCAGGGCGCAGGACTTGGGTAGGAAAGGGCGCAGCTCTCCGGGGCGCACGCAGCATTCCAGCTGGGAAGGCGCCGGGGAGGGGGCGGGGGTACCTTGGCCCATCCCCAGCCCGCTGGCGCGGGGAGCCGGCAGATCGCCTGAGTTCCCGGCCGGAAGGGAAGCCCCTTACCTGCAGCAGAGCTGGGGTCCGGTAGCTGGGGTCCGTGCGCGCTGCGCCCAGGCTGGCCACGGCCGGGGGCTCAGGGCTGCTCCATAGAGCGCGGCGCGCCGCGGCTCGCAGGCGTCTCCCTCCTTCTCCAGCCGCCGCTTCTCCCCCGGCCGCATCTTTTGGCTTTTCCCCCTGCGCGTAAACTTTTGTTTTTTTTGGGGCTGCTCCCTCAGCCAATCAGGAGTGCGGAGCGGAGGCAGCCTTTGAAGTCCGGGAGCGAACCAATCATTCAACTCGATGGAGGGATTTCAAAGGGGTCTGGCTGGGTCTCCTTTAAGCGCCGGGCTCCCCTGCTGGGCCGCTTGTTATGGATGCAAAGGGGCCGATTGGGCTCGTGTGAAGAGCCCCGGCTGCTCGTTTTATCTCTTGAAAGGTAGAGCGCGAGGTGGGGTTTTTAGGGAGTCGGGGGGGGGGGGGAGGGGAATGAGCGCGTGGGATGCAGCAAATGGTTCCTCTTGGGTGCGTGACATGGCAGTTCAGCAGCAGGGCCTGGCCCTGGAGACTCACCCCAGAGCTGGCTGCATCTAGGATAAGGGAGGGAGTTTGTGGGTCCAGGACGCCCCCTGCCCAGTGCCCTCCACCCAGTTTAAGGGCCCAGGACGCCCCCCCTCGCTCTAACCACTGGGCCATCCTGCCTCTCTCTGTCTAGTGGCCGCCCCAACCTGCACCTTCCTGCTTTGTGGCCATACAGATGCAGGGAGGGACCCACAGGAACCCCCTCAGCTTGGCACCCCAGGATCAGGAGGCCACCGGGTCGTTGGGGGCCCACTGCTGCTTGGCTCACTTCGTATCCAGCCTTCAGACACTCCTGGTAACAGAGCCGGGTGTTTTGGACACGCGGGAGATTCCCCCAGCGGCTCTGCACCAGGGAAGGGTGTCATTGACTCACTGATCATGCCCACTCTTGGCCCTGTATGGTCCCTGGGGCGAACCCCCTTCAGTGAGATAGCCCTTCTCGGGGGCCCACTCTCTCTCAGGAGTTAAGCCCCTCCACCTCTTGGAACCGCACCTCTCTTGTCACAAAGGGCTCCCAGAGATGGCCGCGCAGACCACCCCCTCCGGGGAAAGGGAGGGGGGAATGAAGCATCAACTCTCCCATGCCTGACTTGGGGGGGTGGGGGTGGTCAGAGACCTGCTTGACGTCAGTAATGTAATTAGCATTTGCTCCCAGATACCCTGGTGATGGGCACCTGCGGGAAAGTGAGAGAGACCGACTGGTAGATGGACAGAATTACAGCAGGATGGCTGGACAGACAGACAGATGATACCCCCCCCCACACACACACACACCTTTCTCCAAGGCCTGCCAAGGCTCCGCTTTGCCAAGACTGGCCAGCTGGCCTCCTCTTTCCACGTGGAACTGGCTCCGGCCCTGAGACAGGGCCCGCGTCCATGTGTCTGGCCTGGGGGGTGGCACCCTGCTGCATCTGTGCCTGTCCACTGCTCAGCAGGGGCCTGGCTGTGGCTGCTGGACCCAGACAGGGGCTGGCGTCCATCCGCCCTGCCCAGGTGGTGAGATACGGTGAGCGAGCAGTGAGGGCCAGCAGGCAGGAGCTGGCAGGAGGCAGGTGGGCCCCAGCCTGGCGGGGGCGGGGGGGGGGTACTGCACTGCATGGAGGGGGTGTGGGGGAGTTATGTGTGTCAGCCATGCTCTGAATCCTCCCCACTCCATCCCAGTTGCCCCTCCCCCAGCTCTCCTCCCCTTCCCCCACCCCAAGGCCTTGGGAATACCTGGGCCCAGGCCTGCCCTTCCATGAGCCCCAGGGCTAGGTGCAGGGCATTGTATGCAAATAGCCCATTGTGCTGCCTTATCTCCCGGCTCTGGGCTGCCCCCACCCGCCCTGGGATCAGGGGGCCCAGCCACCCTCCATTTGCGCTTTCCATCCCTAGGGTGGGTTTCACTGAACTGCCGGGGAGGGGTTGTTTCTGTCCCTCTGTCCCCCTCCCCCAACCCTCTGGTATGCGCCAGGACCTCCCCCCATCTCCCACAGCCCAAGGAGCTGGTATCCCCGGCCGCCCCCTCCCCTGGCCACATCTACAGGACAGCTGTCACTCAAAGGTGTTCACACAATGCTAGTGTAGACGGCACCAGGCCTCGGCTGGCCGGCTGCAGCTCGCCCTTCCGGCCCCGTTGGCCCGACGGCTCGGCGGGCAGGGACTCGGCGGTGGGTGTGGTGGTGACAGGGCAGTGGGCACCATCCGCTGGGAACCGTCTGTCACCCTGGAGGTGGGACCTGGCCCCAGTGCCATCGGGAGGGGTGTGGTGGGGGGCTGCCGGCAGAGAGTATTCTCTCCCCCAGGGGGGCCATGGCAGGCAGCCCTAGGCCGGATGTTGTATCAAGAGGCAGAAGGGGGTGGGGGTGGTAGTGAGTGGGTGTGTGCAGGAGTGGGAGTTGTGTGTGTGAGTGTTGTATGAGTCTGGCAGCAGCCCCTGTGTGGTGCAGGAGCGCGTGTGGGTGTGCAGTGGGGCTGTGTGTGCATGCCATGCAGGTGTGTGTGTTTGTGCAGTGTGTTCGTAGTGCATGCAGTCGGTGTGTTTGTGCAGTGCATGACTGTGTGCAGTCTGGGCTTGTGTTTGTGCAGTATGTGTGTGCGTGCAGTGTGTGCAGTGAGTGTGTGTATCGTGTGTGTTCAGCGTGTGTGTGTGTATGCAGTGTGTGCAGTGTGTGTGTATAGTGTGTGTTCGGTGCGTGTGCGCGCATGCAGTGTGTGCAGTGAATGTGTGTTCAGTGCGTGTGTGCAGTGAGTGTGTGCACAGTGTGTGTTCAGTGCGTGTGTGTGCGGGCAGTGTGTGCAGTGAGTGTGTGCACAGTGTGTGTTCAGTGCATGTGTGTGCGGGCAGTGTGTGCAGTGAGTGTGTGTACAGTGTGTGTTCAGTGCGTGTGTGTGCGGGCAGTGTGTGCAGTGAGTGTGTGTTCAGTGTGTGTTCAGTGAGTGTGTGCAGTGAATGTGTGTACAGTGTGTGTTCAGTGCGTGTGTGTGCGGGCAGTGTGTGCAGTGAGTGTGTGTACAGTGTGTGTGCAGTGAGTGTGTGCAGTGAGTGTGTGCACAGTGTGTGTTCAGTGTGTGTGTGTGCGGGCAGTGTGTGCAGTGAGTGTATGTACAGCGTGTGTTCAGTGCGTGTGTGTGCGGGCAGTGTGTGCAGTGAGTGTGTGTACAGTGTGTGTTCAGTGCGTGTGTGTGCGGGCAGTGTGTGCAGTGAGTGTGTGTACAGTGTGTGTTCAGTGAGTGTGTGCAGTGAATGTGTGTACAGTGTGTGTTCAGTGCATGTGTGTGCGGGCAGTGTGTGCAGTGAGTGTGTGTACAGTGTGTGTTCAGTGCGTGTGTGCAGTGAGTGTGTGCACAGTGTGTGTTCAGTGCGTGTGTGTGCGGGCAGTGTGTGCAGTGAGTGTGTGTACAGTGTGTGTTCAGTGCGTGTGTGCAGTGAGTGTGTGCACAGTGTGTGTTCAGTGCGTGTGTGTGCGGGCAGTCTGTGCAGTGAGTGTGTGTACAGTGTGTGTTCAGTGCATGTGTGCAGTGAGTGTGTGCACAGTGTGTGTTCAGTGCATGTGTGTGCGGGCAGTGTGTGCAGTGAGTGTGTGTACAGTGTGTGTTCAGTGCGTGTGTGTGCGGGCAGTGTGTGCAGTGAGTGTGTGCACAGTGTGTGTTCAGTGCGTGTGTGTGCGGGCAGTGTGTGCAGTGAGTGTGTGTACAGTGTGTGTTCAGTGCGTGTGTGTGCGGGCAGTGTGTGCAGTGAGTGTGTGTACAGTGTGTGTTCAGTGCGTGTGTGTGCGGGCAGTGTGTGCAGTGAGTGTGTGCACAGTGTGTGTTCAGTGCGTGTGTGTGCGGGCAGTGTGTGCAGTGAGTGTGTGTACAGTGTGTGTTCAGTGCGTGTGTGTGTGGGCAGTGTGTGCAGTGAGTGTGTGTACAGTGTGTGTTCAGTGAGTGTGTGCAGTGAATGTGTGTACAGTGTGTGTTCAGTGCGTGTGTGTGCGGGCAGTGTGTGCAGTGAGTGTGTGTACAGTGTGTGTTCAGTGCGTGTGTGTGCGGGCAGTGTGTGCAGTGAGTGTGTGTACAGTGTGTGTTCAGTGAGTGTGTGCAGTGAATGTGTGTACAGTGTGTGTTCAGTGCGTGTGTGTGCGGGCAGTGTGTGCAGTGAGTGTGTGTACAGTGTGTGTTCAGTGAGTGTGTGCAGTGAATGTGTGTACAGTGTGTGTTCAGTGCGTGTGTGTGCGGGCAGTGTGTGCAGTGAGTGTGTGTACAGTGTGTGTTCAGTGCGTGTGTGCAGTGAGTGTGTGCACAGTGTGTGTTCAGTGCGTGTGTGTCCGGGCAGTGTGTGCAGTGAGTGTGTGCACAGTGTGTGTTCATTGTATGTGTGTGCAGTGAATGTGTGCACAGTGTGTGTTCGGGGGGGGGTCCAATGCAGTCAGGGAAGAGGCATCCTTTCCGAGACACGTCTCCCGCAACCCTGCGTGTGTGTGATGGTGGCAGGTGTTTGTGTTTGTGTGTGAGTAGCGCGGGGGGGTGTTTGTGTGTGAGTAGCGGGGGGGTGTTTGTGTGTGAGTAGCGGGGGGTGTTTGTGTGTGAGCGGGGGGGGGTGGTTGTGTGTGAGCGGGGGGGGTGTTTGTGTGTGAGTAGCGGGGGGTGGTTGTGTGTGAGCGGGGGGGTAGTTGTGTGTGTGTGAGTGGGGGGGTGTTTGTGTGTGAGTAGTGGGGGGGTGTTTGTGAGTGAGTGGGGGGGGGAGAGAGGGTGCGTGGGGACAGTTCTGTGGGTGCAGCTGCCGCGGGGTGGGGGGGGTGGGGGGGGCGTGTGGTTGCAGCAGGGGCTGGGTGTGCGCGCGCGCACGTGCGGAGGGGGCGGGGGTCGCGGCGCGCGCGCGGGCGGGGCTCTTCCAGGGGGTCCCTTGTAACCCAGCTGTTAATTACTCCGCGCACCGTTTCCTGTGTCCCGCGCGGGCCCAGCTGCGCCCTTTGAAATGCAAACAACCGGTGCATCGCTTTGAACTGCTGAAACAAAGCCCCTGCCTGCTCCCCCCCCCCGGACCCCCCCCTCAGGCTCTGGGCCCTGGGCCTTACTGTCTCCGCACCAGCCGGGATTTTCCCCCGCTCCCCCCACCTCCGCCCTGCACCCTGACCAGACCTCGGGGGTCTGGGGCCGGGACAGCTGATGCTGGCTGGGTGGGTTTTGCCAGGGGTGCCCCCTGTGCCCCAGGGCTTCAGTGTTGAAGAACGGGAGATAGAACCCAGGAGTCCTGGCTCCAAGTTCCCCCCCCCCCGACTCTAACCACTAGACCCCACTCCCCTCCCAGAGCTGGAAATAGAACCCAGGAGTCCTGGCTCCAAGTTCCCCCCCCCCCCGACTCTAACCACTAGACCCCACTCCCCTCCCAGAGCGGGAGATAGAAGCCAGGAGTCCTGGCTCCAAGTTACCCCCCCCCCCCGACTCTAACCACTAGACCCCACTCCCCTCCCAGAGCTGGAGATAGAAGCCAGGAGTCCTGGCTCCAAGTTACCCCCCCCCCGACTCTAACCACTAGACCCCACTCCCCTCCCAGAGCGGGAGATAGAACCCAGGAGTCCTGGCTCCCAGCCCCCCACTCTAATTATTAGACCCTCCCAACCCCCTTCACCCCAGAGCTGGGGCTAGGACCTGACTTGGCCGCTGGGTTCTAGCTATGGGGGGCTGGCGCGGTGGGGCAAAGGTCCCAGCAGCCAGGGGCCTTGGAGCTGCAGAAGCTGCCCTGGTCCATAGTGCTCCCAGCAGGAGGTGCCCTGGAGCTGGTCTGCAGAACTGCCAGCCCCCAGAGGATTCTGGTCTCCTCTGCTCCAGCCCTGGTGTGAAGCAGCCGGAGTCCGCCCCCGGGGTCGCCAGCCCCCACTCCAGTGCCAGGTAATAGTGAGTGTCCCTTGTTCGGGGTCTTGGAGTGTTTCACTGACACCGGTGACATCTGCCCCTCCCCAGCCCCCAGGATGTAGCTATGGGAGATGGGGGAAACAGAGGCCCGGAGCATGGCGGTGACCAACCCAGCAACAGCGCGAGGGGATGGAACCCAGGAGTTCGGACTCCCTGGACTCCCCTGCTCTGAGCACTCAGCTGGTCGGCTCCCTCCCCTCCCAGAGCTGGGAATGGATATTACTGATGTGCCTGGGTCGTATGAGAGAACCCAGGAGTCCTGGCACCCTGCACCCCGCTTCACCTTGCTCCCTGCAAGGGAAGGAAGAGGTTCAGAACGGCACCCAGATGGTGGGTGACTCATGCAGCCTGCCATCACGGACTGGGCTGGAGATGGTCCCATTAGAGGCCCCCGGGGGTGGGGTGGGGTGCCCGCTGCTCTCCCCTATGGGCTCCGTGTGTCCAGCTGCTGAGCCAACAGAGGCTGGGACCCTGCCCCTATCCCTGCCCGGCCCCATGGATCCAGCACCCCAGGGGCTGCTGCAGCCTGCCAAGTGCTACCAACGCTGGGGGCGGGTTCCCAGGCCACTTGGAAAGGAGCTGGAGAAGGGGGGTGTCTCCGTTCAATCCTTGGGGGACACAACTGCAAATCCCCCCTCCCCCAGCTATGTCCCACTGTTGCCAGCCATCTCAGGGGCAAGGGGATTGGTCGCGCCTGGAGGTGGGGGGTGTCTCTGCCCCCTCTCAGGGGAGGGGGTATAGAGAGCAGCTCCCTCCTGTTACCGCCCACACCCCTTAAAGTTTGTTCCCCCCACACCCCGTGGTCTCTGCCCGCTGGTACCATCCGCCCCCAGCTTCCTGCTCCCCATCTCCAGCCTCCGTGCCCCGAGCCCTCCCCTGCTTGTCCTGCTGTTGCCTCCCCCAGGGAGGCCTGGGCCCAGCAGAACCGCACCATGCCAAGGCACACGGTGCCCAGCTGCAGGGACTCGGGATCCTCGTGGTGGGTACAGCAGCAAGGGGCACCTGCCTTGCGCCTCCTTTCTCAGGGCTGAGCCTTGCTGTAGTTTGGGATCGGGGCTGGGAGTCCCCCAGCCCCACTTTGTGGTGCCCGGCTGTGCCGTGGGCTCGGGCCCGCCACAGGGGCGTTTGGAGAGAGGCTGCCCAGGCCTGTCAGGTGGACAGGAGCCGATGGATCCACATGGTCTGTGCAGCGAGCGCGCCGGGCCTGGAAGTGGGGATGCTGTGGGGCCAGCCCAGCCGGGGCCAGGCCTAGTGATGGTGGATGCGCAGAAGTCAGCGCACCAGACAAACAGACACTTTACTGGGCTGGGAGTGCGGCCCGGCCACTCCCCCCACTCAGCCAGGACAATCAAATCACCCCCAAAGTCCCCCCCCCGCAGGTGTCCAGCTGCAACTCTGTCCCTTGGTGCTCCCCGGGTGTCCGGCTGTCGCTTGGTGCTCCCCTGGGTCTCAGGCCTTCCCTTGGCACTCCCCTGGGTGTCCAGCCATTCCTCGGTGCTCCCTCCCGGGTGTCCAGCTATCCCTCGGTGCCCCCCCCCGAGTGTCCAGCTGTCCCTCGGTGCCCCCCTGGCTGTCCCTCAGTGCCCCTCTGGCTGTCCCTTGGTGCCCGGTGGATGTCCGGCTGTCCCTCAGTGCCCTCCCTGAGTGTCCAGCTGTCCCTTGGTGCCCCCCGGCTGTCCCTCGGTGCCCGCTGGAGTGTCCAGCTGTCCTTCTGTGCCTCCCAGGTGTCTGGCTGTCGCTTGGTGCTCCCCTGGGTCTTGGGCCTTCCCTTGGCACTCCCCTGGGTGTCCAGCCATCCCTCGGTGCTCCCTCCCAGGTGTCCGGCTGTCCCTCAGTGCCCCCCCCCGAGTGTCCAGCTGTCCCTCGGTGCCCCCCTGGCTGTCCCTTGGTGCCCAGTGGGTGTCCGGCTGTCCCTCGGTGCCCTCCCCGAGTGTCCAGCTGTCCCTCGGTGCCCCTCTGGCTGTCCCTCGGTGCCCGCTGGGTGTCCGGCTGTCCCTTGGTGCCCTCCCTGAGTGTCCAGCTGTCCCTTGGTGCCCCCCGGCTGTCCCTCGGTGCCCGCTGGAGTGTCCAGCTGTCCTTCTGTGCCTCCCAGGTGTCTGGCTGTCGCTTGGTGCTCCCCTGGGTCTCGGGCCTTCCCTTGGCACTCCCCTGGGTGTCCAGCCATCCCTCGGTGCTCCCTCCCGGGTGTCCGGCTGTCCCTCAGTGCCCCTCTGGCTGTCCCTCGCTGCCCGCTGGGTGTCTGGCTGTCCCTCGGTGCCCCTCTGGCTGTCCCTTGGTGCCCGCTGGGTGTCCGACTGTCCCTTGGTGCCCCCCGGCTGTCCCTCGGTGCCCACTGGAGTGTCCAGCTGTCCTTCTGTGCCTCCCAGGTGTCTGGCTGTCCCTCGGTCTCCCCTGCGTGTTCATCGGTACATTGTGGCAGAGTCCTGTGGCACCTTATAGACTAACAGACATCTGTACATTGTTCTCCATGAGGCCGGCTGTCACTTGCTCGGTATCTCTGTCTGTCTGTGTCAGTCTGCTTTGATTCCCGAACAGCCCTGCCCTGATCTTGGGGCATGGTGGAGGGGAGGGGGGAGGGTTGTTGGCTTGGCCTCTCCATCCTAGATCCCCATGATTTGGGGCTTCTTAGTCAGGATGGGTTGGAGTTTTCCACCGGCCTCCTTGGCTCTCCCTGCTGCGTTCTGGAACTTGGGTTCCAGGGACATCAGCAGAACTGAGTGTGTGGGGAGCCGAGGGCTGGGCTGGCAGGGGCTGTGGGTCGGGAGTGAGGGGCACCGGCAGGGCTGGTGGGGGGAGCCCAGGGATGGGCTGGCAGGAGGTTGTGGGTCGGGAGCGAGGGGCACCGGCAGAGCTGGGGGGGAGCCCAGGGCTGGGCTGGCAGGATTGGGGGACTCAGGCAGGACTGGGGGGGTCCTAAGGTTGCAGGGACAGCTCCGTACCCCAGTTCCAGCGCCATCCCGGGCTCCCAGCCCCTAACGCTGCCAGGCCGGGAGCCCCCTCCCCCAGCAGCGGCCCCTTCCCCAGCTCCCTGGCCCAGAAAGTTTCTCGGCCAAGTGAATCTTCGCCAAGTCCCACCCCAGCTGCCCGGGAAATCCGGGGATCGGCTGCAGCAGAGAACAAATAGCAGCAGCTCGGGGGGCCCCGGGGATGGGCCGTGCCCCCCCCCACCTGTGTTTCATCTCGTCTCCTGCCACCCGGCTGACGGATATCGGAGGAAGCAGCCGAGTGGTTCTGATCCGGGGGTACAAAGGCCTGGCGGGGCCCTGCGCAGAGCCGGCACGACAGGTCCAATTTGCCGGCGCCGTGTAGGCCCGGCTTTGAAGCCACCTGTTTAGCATATCGTGGCGCCCGCCGTGTGAGGAGCAGCTGCTGCCGGTCCCACGCCATTCAATTAGGGGGAGAACAAGGCAGCGAGGCGGGCGCCCCCCTCTCCTTGCATTAGGCTGATGTGGGGGGCGGCGGGGGGGGGGGCGCTGCGCTCCCCTCTGCGGCCCGTGCACTGAGCTCAAGTCTCGAGAACTTAACTTGGGCTGGGGCAGGGAGCCACAGGGGCGTGGCCCTCCCCAGGGCGTGCTGTGGGGGGGGGCTTGGATTCCCCCCACGGACCTCCCCTTGGAGTTTGGGGTTCGTCCGCAGGGGGCAGCGCCTGGGGGTGGAAGGGCCCCCAGCTTCGAGTCATAACCAGCGGGTCTCCTTCCTTCCCCGCAGTCCCCTGGGAAGAGGCTCATTAGCAGATTACCCCGAGGGGGGGCCGGGGGGCTGTATTGCCAATCCCAGAAAAGTCCTTACAGGGGGGCGAGGGCATGAATAATACATCTGGGGTTTGCTTGGTGCAGCAGTAGGGGGCAGCCGCCAGGCCATGAATTATGCCGTCTGGCTGCTCATTAGAGCCGGGGATGTGCCCGGACGGCAGCCCCCCACCCCGGTGTCAGCGGTGTCTTGGCCTCTGCTGCCCCCGCCCTGGCCCGCGCTCCCTGCCGCAAAGGGTGGGGGTTTGGCTGGGCTAAGCCACGGGCCCGGGAGGGCCCTGCGCCAGCCCCCCACCAGTGCCCTCTGGTAGCTCAGTGCAGAGTTCCCGAGAGCGGGCCCCGGTGCTCCCCCCGGGTTCAGTGTAGAGGTGTGGGGCAGGGAGGTGTGGGGTGCAGGTGTGGGGCAGGCAGGGAGGTGTGAGGTGGAGGTGTGGGGAGTCGAGGGTGTGGCAGGGAGGTGTGGGGTATACAGGTTTGGGGTGTGGCAGGGAGGAGTGTGGGGCAGGGAGGTGTGGGGTTCTGGGGGTGGGGCAGGGAGGGAGGTGTGGGGTGCCGGTGTGGGGCAGGAAGGTGTGGAACGCTGGGGTGTGGCAGGGAGGTGTGAGGCAGACGGAGGTGTGGGGAATTGGGGGTGTGGCAGGGAGGTGTGGGGCAGGCAGGGAGGTGTGGAATGCTGGGGTGTGGCAGGGAGGTGTGGGGAATTGGGGGTGTGGCAGGGAGGTGTGGGGCAGGCAGGGAGGTGTGGGAAATTGGGGGTGTGGCAGGGAGGTGTGAGGCAGACAGGGAGGTGTGGGGAATTGGGGGTGTGGCAGGGAGGTGTGGGGCAGGCAGGGAGGTGTGGGGAATTGGGGGTGTGGCAGGGAGGTGTGGGGCAGACGGAGGTGTGGGGAATTGGGGGTGTGGCAGGGAGGTGTGGGGAATTGGGGGTGTGGCAGGGAGGTGTGGGATGCTGGGGGTTTGGCAGGGATGGAAGTGTGGGTGCAGGTGTGGAGCAGGGAGATGTGGGGCAGGCAGGGAGGTGTGGCTGGGGTGCGGCTGTGGGGCACACGGAAGGGTCCGTGGTGTGTGTGGGTCCGTGCGTGTGTTGGGGTGCGCTCTGCCAGCCTGTGCTGTGGGTGGAAGTGTGTCGTGTGACTGTGTAGTGTGTTGTGTGTGTGTCATGCAATGCATCCGTGTGCATTGTGCAGCTGTGCAGTGCGCTGATATTCGCTGTGTTGTGCAGTGTGTTGGTGTGTGTTGTGTAGCTGTGCTGCACCGTGCTCTGTGCCCATGTTGCATGCAGGCATATGTGTTGTGTCTCTGCATAGTACAACGGTGTGTGTTTGCAGTGTGTCGGTGTGTACTTTGTTGTGTAGCTGTGCGGTGTGTCGGTGTCCACAGTGTTGTGCAGTGTGTCAGCGTGCGCTGTGTTGTGTAGTTGTGCGGTGTGTCGGTGTGCGCTGTTGTGTAGCTGTGTGCTGTGTCAGTGTGCGCTGTGTTGTGCGGTGTGTCGCTGTGCGCTGTTGTGGAGCTGTGTGTTGTGTCGCTGTGCGCTGTGTTGTGCAGTGTGTCGGTGTGCGCTGTGTTGTGTAGCTGTGCACTGTGTCGCTGTGCGCTGTGTTGTGCGGTGTGTCGCTGTGCGCTGTTGTGGAGCTGTGCGCTGTGTTGTGCGGTGTGTCGCTGTGCGCTGTTGTGGAGCTGTGCGGTGTGTCGCTGTGCGCTGTGTTGTGTAGTTGTGCAGTGTGTCGCTGTGCGCTGTTGTGTAGCTGTGTGCTGTGTCACTGTGCGCTGTGTTGTGCGGTGTGTCGCTGTGTTGTGCGCTGTGTCGTTGTGCGCTGTTGTGGAGCTGTGCGCTGTGTTGTGCGGTGTGTCACTGTGTTGTGCGGTGTGTCGCTGTGCGCTGTTGTGGAGCTGTGCGCTGTGTTGTGCGGTGTGTCACTGTGTTGTGCGGTGTGTCGCTGTGTTTTGCGCTGTATCGTTGTGCGCTGTTGTGGAGCTGTGCGCTGTGTTGTGCGGTGTGTCGCTGTGCGCTGTGTTGTGCGGTGTGTCGCTGTGTGCTGTTGTGGAGCTGTGCGCTGTGTCATTGTGCGCTGTGTTGTGTCGTTGTGCGCTGTGTTGTGTCGCTGTGCGCTGTTGTGGAGCTGTGCGCTGTGTTGTGCGGTGTGTCACTGTGCGCTGTTGTGGAGCTGTGCGGTGTGTCGTTGTGCGCTGTGTTGTGCGGTGTGTCGCTGTGCGCTGTTGTGGAGCTGTGCGCTGTGTTGTGCGGTGTGTCGTTGTGCGCTGTTGTGGAGCTATGCGCTGTGTTGTGCGGTGTGTCGCTGTGTGCTGTTGTGGAGCTGTGTGCTGTGTCATTGTGCGCTGTGTTGTGCGTTGTGTCGCTGTGTGCTGTGTTGTGTGGTGTGTCGTTGTGTTGTGCGGTGTGTCGTTGTGTGCTGTTGTGGAGCTGTGCGCTGTGTTGTGCGGTGTGTCACTGTGTTGTGCGGTGTGTTGCTGTGCGCTGTGTTGTGCGGTGTGTCTCTGTGCGCTGTTGTGGAGCTGTGCGCTGTGTCATTGTGCGCTGTGTTGTGTCGCTGTGCGCTGTTGTGGAGCTGTGCGCTGTGTTGTGCGGTGTGTCGCTGTGCGCTGTTGTGTAGCTGTGCGGTGTGTCGCTGTGCGCTGTGTTGTGCGGTGTGTCGTTGTGCACTGTGTTGTGCGGTGTGTCGCTGTGCGCTGTTGTGGAGCTGTGCGCTGTGTTGTGCGGTGTGTCGGTGTGCGCTGTTGTGGAGCTGTGTGCTGTGTCGTTGTGCGCTGTGTTGTGCGGTGTGTCGCTGTGCGCTGTTGTGGAGCTGTGCGCTGTGTTGTGCGGTGTGTCGCTGTGTTGTGCAGTGTGTAGCTGTGCGCTGTTGTGGAGCTGTGCGCTGTGTTGTGTGGTGTGTCGCTGTGTTGTGCGGTGTGTCGCTGTGTGCTGTTGTGGAGCTGTGTGCTGTGTCGTGCGCTGTGTTGTGCGGTGTGTCGCTGTGTTGTGCGGTGTGTAGCTGTGCGCTGTTGTGGAGCTGTGCGCTGTGTCGTGCGGTGTGTCGCTGTGTTGTGCGGTGTGTCGCTGTGCGCTGTTGTGGAGCTGTGCGCTGTGTTGTGCGGTGTGTCGCTGTGTGCTGTTGTGGAGCTGTGCGCTGTGTTGTGCGGTGTGTCACTGTGCGCTGTTGTGGAGCTGTGCACTGTGTTGTGCGGTGTGTCGCTGTGTGCTGTTGTGGAGCTGTGTGCTGTGTCGTTGTGCGCTGTGTTGTACGGTGTGTTGCTGTGTTGTGCGGTGTGTCACTGTGCGCTGTTGTGGAGCTGTGCGCTGTGTTGTGCGGTGTGTCGCTGTGTTGTGCGTTGTGTCGCTGTGCGCTGTTGTGGAGCTGTGCGCTGTGTTGTGCGGTGTGTCGCTGTGTGCTGTTGTGGAGCTGTGTGCTGTGTCGTTGTGCGCTGTGTTGTGCGGTGTGTCGCTGTGTTGTGTGGTGTGTAGCTGTGCGCTGTTGTGGAGCTGTGCGCTGTGTCGTGCGGTGTGTCGCTGTGTTGTGCGGTGTGTCGCTGTGTGCTGTTGTGCAGCTGTGTGCTGTGTCGTTGTGCGCTGTGTTGTGCGGTGTGTTGCTGTGTTGTGCGGTGTGTCGCTGTGCGCTGTTGTGGAGCTGTGCGCTGTGTTGTGCGTTGTGTCGCTGTGTTGTGCGTTGTGTCGCTGTGCGCTGTTGTGGAGCTGTGCGCTGTGTTGTGCGGTGTGTCGCTGTGTTGTGCGGTGTGTCGCTGTGTGCTGTTGTGGAGCTGTGTGCTGTGTCGTTGTGCGCTGTGTTGTGCGGTGTGTCGCTGTGTTGTGTGGTGTGTAGCTGTGCGCTGTTGTGGAGCTGTGCGCTGTGTCGTGCGGTGTGTCGCTGTGTTGTGCGGTGTGTCGCTGTGTGCTGTTGTGGAGCTGTGTGCTGTGTCGTTGTGCGCTGTGTTGTACGGTGTGTTGCTGTGTTGTGCGGTGTGTCACTGTGCGCTGTTGTGGAGCTGTGCGCTGTGTTGTGCGGTGTGTCGCTGTGTTGTGCGTTGTGTCGCTGTGCGCTGTTGTGGAGCTGTGCGCTGTGTTGTGCGGTGTGTCGCTGTGTTGTGCGGTGTGTCGCTGTGTGCTGTTGTGGAGCTGTGTGCTGTGTCGTTGTGCGCTGTGTTGTGCGGTGTGTCGCTGTGTTGTGTGGTGTGTAGCTGTGCGCTGTTGTGGAGCTGTGCGCTGTGTCGTGCGGTGTGTCGCTGTGTTGTGCGGTGTGTCGCTGTGTGCTGTTGTGCAGCTGTGTGCTGTGTCGTTGTGCGCTGTGTTGTGCGGTGTGTTGCTGTGTTGTGCGGTGTGTCGCTGTGCGCTGTTGTGGAGCTGTGCGCTGTGTTGTGCGTTGTGTCGCTGTGCGCTGTGTTGTGCGGTGTGTCGGTGTGTTGTGCGGTGTGTCGCTGTGCGCTGTTGTGGAGCTGTGCGCTGTGTTGTGCGGTGTGTCGCTGTGTTGTGCGGTGTGTCGCTGTGCGCTGTTGTGGAGCTGTGCACTGTGTTGTGCGGTGTGTCGCTGTGTTGTGCGTTGTGTCGCTGTGCGCTGTTGTGGAGCTGTGCGCTGTGTTGTGCGGTGTGTAGCTGTGTGCTGTTGTGGAGCAGTGCGCTGTTGTGGAGCTGTGCGCTGTGTTGTGCGGTGTGTCGCTGTGTTGTGCGGTGTGTCGCTGTGCGCTGTTGTGGAGCTGTGTGCTGTGTTGTGCGGTGTGTCGCTGTGTTGTGCGTTGTGTCGCTGTGTGCTGTTGTGGAGCTGTGCGCTGTGTTGTGCGGTGTGTCACTGTGCGCTGTTGTGGAGCTGTGCACTGTGTTGTGCGGTGTGTCGCTGTGTGCTGTTGTGGAGCTGTGTGCTGTGTCGTTGTGCGCTGTGTTGTACGGTGTGTTGCTGTGTTGTGCGGTGTGTCGCTGTGCGCTGTTGTGGAGCTGTGCGCTGTGTTGTGTGGTGTGTCGCTGTGTTGTGCGTTGTGTCGCTGTGCGCTGTTGTGGAGCTGTGCGCTGTGTTGTGCGGTGTGTAGCTGTGTGCTGTTGTGGAGCTGTGCGCTGTGTTGTGCGGTGTGTCGCTGTGTGCTGTTGTGGAGCTGTGCGCTGTGTTGTGCGGTGTGTCGCTGTGCGCTGTTGTGAAGCTGTGTGCTGTGTTGTGCGGTGTGTAGCTGTGTGCTGTTGTGGAGCTGTGCGCTGTGTTGTGCGGTGTGTCACTGTGTTGTGCGGTGTGTCGCTGTGCGCTGTTGTGGAGCTGTGCGCTGTGTTGTGCGGTGTGTAGCTGTGTGCTGTTGTGGAGCTGTGCGCTGTGTTGTGCGGTGTGTCGCTGTGCGCTGTTGTGGAGCTGTGCGCTGTGTTGTGCGGTGTGTCGCTGTGTTGTGCGGTGTGTCGGTGTGCGCCCGCTGTGTGTGCCCTGCCCCGTCCCTGCGCCCGGCTGCCCTGCTGGCTGGTGCTTTGCCCCGTGCGGCGGCTCCGGGCACCGTGCCCGCGGCGAAGCCAACCAAAGCCGGACACGACGCCTGCGTCTTCCAGGATCAAAGGCCCGAATTTACCTCGCGCGTCGCTTGATCTTCAAACCCCCGAATCAAAGCGCCCCGGAGCCCCCCCCGGGGGGGGGCCTCCTGCTGCCTTCAGACCAGGGGCGCTCCCGGCGGGGGGCTCGCGGCTCCCGTCCCTCTCCCGACGGGGTAGCGGCTGGGGCGAGCAGGGGCCCTGCGTGGCTGGCACCGGGCAGCTGGTGCCGGGGAGAGGTGCCAGCCTTGGAGGCTGGGGCCCCTGGCGAGCTGCTCGCCCCTGCTCTGGAGGGCGCCCTCTAGTGGGGAGAGAGAGCGAGCAGCACCCCCGCCCTGTGACTGGTTTCAGGCTCCTCCAGGGCCCTGGGGACACTACGAAAGTGGACTCCCCAGGGGTCCGACCCCACTGGAGGGGCAGCGTCTGGCTCTCCCTCTCCACCCCACGGCCTCCTCTTCCTGCCCACTGCCAAGGTGGCTCTGCTAGGCCTGCTGCATGCCACACACAGAGTCCCCTGCTGGGGTGGGGCTGGCTGGGGCCCCCAAAGAAGAGGACCTTGGCGGTTACACCCCAGGGGGATGAATGAGGCAGCCCCCCCCCCCGTCGGAGCTGTGGGCTCAGGCTCTCGGCAGACTCAGGCAGCGTTGTTGGGTATGCTTGGGTCACAGTTCTGAGCGTTTCTCCCCAGCTGTGAGGGCTAGAAATTGTCCTTTTCCAGTCAGAGCCGAGAGTCTGGTCTGATCCCCTGACTCCGGGAGCTGGGGTCCTGGGCGGGGGCCTACAGTTCCTACCTGTGCCTCCCTCCAGCCCTGCTGGGGCTGCCGGCGAGGGGCCAGTTCCCCAAGCTGGCACCACACGGCCCAGCGGGGGAGAGGGCTCCGTCCCCAGGACTGGCGAGAGTTGCCAGGCTGGGTGAAGAGGGGGATCTGGGGGCCCAGCTGGCATCTCTAGCACATGCACGAGTGGTTAGAGCTGGGGGAGAGGCCTGGGAGCCAGGACGCCTGGGTTCTATCCCGGCTCCAAGAAGGACATGGGGTCTAGTGGTGAGAATGGGGAGAGGCGGGGGGCTATGAGTGCGGAGACGTATTGTCCCTTTAAATCTCAGCCCCCCCAGAGGCCCCTGAGGGCCATAGCGAGGGAGGGGGAGGGGGAAGGGGCCCCACTCCAGCATTCCTGTCCCAAAGGCAGATCGCTGCTGCCCCCTAGTGTGGGTCCGAGGCTGGGGCGCAGGGACGGTGAATGACAGACGTACAGCACCCCCCCACACACACCCCATTCCACAGGCAAGGAGGGAGGGTTCAGAGTGGCACAAATGTATGTGGGGGGGTGGCGCAATGATCTCCCCCAGGTGGGACGCTGCCTGGGCCCGGCCACTGGGCAGAGCCCGTCGGGGACCCCTGCCCCCCTCCCGCTGCCAGAGCCCAGCCCAGCTGTGAAGTCTGGCCCCCGGCCCCATTAAGGAACCCACCGGAGGAGCAAGGATCAGCAGAGGCTCAAGGACGGGGAGCGTGGCTGGCTGGAGAGTCTGGCTCCGGGGCCAAGCTCCTATCGGGTGGGTGGGGTGGTCACGGCCCTCCCTTCCTGCCCCCCAGGAAGCAGGGTCAAGAGGGGCCAGGGCACAGGAAGGTTGGCCCCCGTGGAGATAACCGAGGGAGCCGTCGCCCGGTCTGCTGGGAGAGCTGGCCCTACAGCAGCCAGCCCCTCTGCCCAGTGCCGAGGTCTGTGAGCGGTGGGCCCAGGTGGGTTCCCAGGGGACGGGCACCCCGGGACTGTTGGCACCTCTGCTCACAGCCTTGGGAGAGGGGCCAAGGGATGAACGGGCTGCAGAGAGAATCTGCCCTGGGCTCCTCTCCCTGCACCCAGCTGGAACTGCTGGGATCCATTCATTTACCCTTGAAGCCCCCAGGAAAGTGCCACCCAGCCTGGGCGCAGAGCTGGGCAAGCCGCCAAGAGCTGGAAAGCTGCAGCCCTGGAGTGTGGCACCGATACCCTGATGCCAGCACCCCCACCCCCCAACTCGAAAAGATTTCTGCTCTTTGGAAACGGGCCATTTCCCCCTGGGGTTCCCACTTCCCTCATCAGACAGGCAGGGCTAGATCAGGGGACTCTCGGGTTCTCTTCCTGTCTCTGGAGGGAGCGGGGCCTGGTGGGCTGGAGCAGGGAACTGTCTATTTCTGGCTTTGGGAGGGGAGAGTTGGGTAGTGGTTAGAGCATAGCAAATGGCAGTCAGGCCTCCTGGGTTCTGGGAGGGGAGGGGAGAGGGGGGTCTAGTGGGGTTAGATCAGGGGACTGGGAGCCAGGACTCCTGAGTTCGGTCACTGACTTGCTGTGTGTTCTCGAGCTAGTCCCTCCCCTGCTCTGTGCCTCAGTTTCCCCATTTGTAAAAAGTAGCTGTGCAGCCTCCTCTTCCATGGGACATGCTGGGATTCTCTCGAGTGCCTCGATGGCCTCTGACCCCCAGGGCCAGGTTGGGGTGAAGGACAGCAGCTGGTGAGAGCCTGTGAGTGGTGCAGGTCCCGCTCTCCTGCCAATGTCCCAGAGAGCCTGAGCCAGCAAAGGGCAGAGTTGCCCAAAGCCCAGCCTGCTTCTCCCCTGCGCCCCATCTCTCCAGCTCCCTCCACTGTGCCCGTCACCGTAGTGACTGGTCGGGAGATTCGTCCTCAGCACCTTGGCCTTCCTCACCTGGTGGAGCAGTCTCTGTGTGGGGAGAGCGGCCTGGGCTCCCCTCCCCTCTCTGCCAACCTTATCAGCTGCCCTCCTCTGCCCACCAGGGTTCCATGTTGGGTAAAGCTACTTAACCCTCTGGGGATGCGGGTGGGCAACCCAGAGCTCGCCCAGGCCTGCAGTGCCCGTGGCCACTTGTGCCCACCTGGTCTGGGCCCCGGGGGGAGAGGCCATCGGTCTTTTCAGCATGGATGGCGCGGCTGCTGCTCTCTGGCTGTGGCTGGGACCCACTTGCCGGCTCCCCCGGCTGTGGCGAAGAGCTCTTGTGACGCACAAACCACACACGAGAGGCAGGCATGTCATGGGCCAGCGGGTCCCCGGAGGGGCAGTTCAGGACAGCAGCTGGCTCCCCGGAAAGAGCAAGTCCCATTCGCTCAGTGCCGGGACCTGGCCCCGCTGCGCTTGCCCCCCCACCCCCGGATCACCCCTGGGAAGGGGGCAGATTTGAACCGGGGACCTTTGGATGCCACAGCACTAGCCGCTGCCCTTTGAGCTAGGGACCTGCCTTCCTTAACCTGCAGGCCCCAGTGCATGGCAGAGCCACTAGAGGGGGACAGCGAGTGACCAAGCCAGGAGGTGCGCTGGGTTCCTGCCCCCCTCAACGCTGTCAGTCACCCCAGAGCAGGGTGGGCGAGTGTGGGCAGGGGTGCGAAGAGCCACGGGCGTGAAGAGCCGGGTGTGAGCAATTCCCGCTGGGGCGTCTGTCTCCCCCACCCTGGAGCTGTTCCCATTGGAGGCCTGGTCTCCGGGACCCCCAGCTTGGGAGGCGGGGATAGGATCCGCCACAGCAGGGAAATGCAGCCCCCCTCTCTCCGAAAAACTCACCGATTTCCCAGTGAGAGCGGGGCAGGCTCTGGTCTTGTCTACACTGGGGTGGATTCCAGCTCTTTACCCCCTAGTGCGGCGCACGCTGAATGGTGATCTGCAGTAGTGTTGTGAGCCCTGCAGAGGTCCATGCAAAGAGCAGCTCCTGGGGCAGCTCCCTGGAGGGCTGGAATTGCCCATTGCAGGGGGCAGTGTCGTCCAGTGGGTAGCGCACTGTGCTGGGACTCCCGAGGGCTGGGCTCTAGTGCTGAGTGACCCTGGGAAGTCCCTTTTCCTTGCTCTGTGCCTCAGTTTCCCCTCCCACCCATGGTCTGTTTCCATCGTACACTCTTTGGGAGCAGAGGCTGTCTGGGGCCTGGTCTCTGTACAACAGCAAAAATAGCTGAGTGCCCGCAGTGGCAGGAGGTGGGTGGGGCTGGCACGGCACAGGAAATCCCCCCTCCCCCCTCAGCCGGTGCAGGGGGACCCAGAGTTTCGTGGCACATCCTTCCGTAGGAGCCCGCGGCAGGATGGGGGTCTCTGGAGGGCAAATGCTAAACGTCCAGGTGTTTATTGCTCCGGCTGCATGTCTTTAGCCGCCAACCCGGGCCAAAGGCTCCCGGGGGCTTTGGCAAATGACCCGGCCCTACTGCATTAGCCCATTTGGAAGCAGCTTGCCGAAGACTAGCCCGGGGGGGGGGTGCTGGGCCAAATCCTGGGCGAATTCTGCCCTGGCTTTGAACCACCCAGGGACAGTAACGCTCAGCCCAGGCAGCGGCTCAGGGGTGCAGGGCCAGCGGCTGGCAGATGCCCTGAGTCTGTGAGTTCTCAGCTGCAGCCGTGGGGTTTTCTGAGCCCGCCCAGGGAGGCCGGTTGGAGGGGAACGGGGCCGTGCTCAGAGCTCATCAGGGGTCCCAAACAACCAGACCCACCAAGGAGAGACAGAGAGGACCGTTGTACTTGTGGAGGAAGCCCAGCATGGGGGACAGGGAGGGGCCGGCAGCTGGGCAAGGGGGGGTTCAGGGCAGGAGAAAGCTGGGGGGGAGCTCAGAGTCAGCTGGGCTGGGGAGGGTGAAGGGGTTCAGAGTGGGGGGGGCTGGGAGTTGCGGGGCATAGTACAGGTGGATACAGAAAGCAGGTAGCACCCGCAGGAGAGCTGTTACTGCAGAGATACCCCCTCCCCGAGGGGGCAGACACCCCCCATCCGGGTTACTGAGCCCCTGGGGGGGTCCCCAACTCTTAGGGAAAATGCCACAGATCCAGAACTCAGCACTGCAAGATGGGGAAACTGAGGCACAGAGCGAGGACTCACTCCATGTCACATAGTCAGTCACTGGCAGAAGAACCCAGGCGTCCTGACTGGCAGCTTACTGCTTTAACCACTAGACTCCCCTTCCCTCCCAAGGCCTGAATAGAACCCAGGAGTCCTGTCTCATCCCTTTCTGCTTTAAGCACTGGATCCCACTCTCCTCCTAGAACTGGGAATAGAACCCAGGAGTCCTGATGGCCAGGCTGTGCTCTAACCACTAGCCTCCCCTCCCCTCCCAGAGCTGGGGAATAGAACCCAGGAGTCCTGACTCCCTGAGTGCTGAGCGAACTTCCCCAGCTGTGTGGGCCTAGGTGTGGGTCTCTCCCGGTGCCCTGGGGTGCCCACTAACCCTGCCCTGCACAGCCTGCGTGCATCTCCCCGGGGGTTCGCGTGTTCCCTGCTCCGAGCTGGGCTGGTTTCCTGCCGTCAGACAATAGCGTTCGGGGCGGGAGGGAGATGGAAGATGAGTGTCCGTGGCCCTGGCCCATCACCCTGTTACCCTCGGGCGGGCCAGGCTGCCAAGTGGCAGGCGGCCAGACGGATCCTCGGAGGCTCATTGAAATACAGGAACCCACCCTGGAGCTCTCCTCCCTGCGAACAATGTGGGGGCTGAGAAGGCACTGGCCGCGGCCTCCCCGAGGTGGGATTAACGCGGACAGGACGTGCGGAGCGAGCGGGCCAGGCAGCCAGCCGGCGCGATAAGACGCCAGGGGAACAATGGAAGGAATTGGAAGGCCGCGGGCTCCAGCCTGCACCACCCAGACTTTGAAGAATGGGCCGGGGAGAGGCAGCCGGGAGCTCCCTTCTGGCCGAGGCGGGTTCGGGCCGGAGCTGGGAAGATGGGGATGGGGCAGCGCAGAATGGGCTGGGGATGCCAGGGCAGCGCCAAGCGGGCAGCCCGGGGGCAGTCGCGGAGCCGGGCCCAGCGATGACGGGGACATGGCACCAGGGCAGTGCCAATCAGGCCACTCTGGTGGGGCACAGCTGAGCAGGCCCCCTGGCACATGGGCCACAGCAACAGGACGGTCCTGCCACAGCTCTGGCCACAACCAGGCCCCCGTGCTGGGCGGTGCCCACTGCCGACGACACGGGGGGGTAGTGCCCAGCAGGTCCAGTTCCAGGGGCGATCTGAGGCTGCCGCAAACGGTCATCCTTGGGCGCCGAACTGGCGGCCACCAGAGCAATAAGCCAGGGAGCCCTTGTCCCTCCCCTGCCAGCTCCTAGCAAGGGCGTGGGCAGCCAGGTGCCACTCCCGGGGCGAGGCACTGCAGCCGGGTGGGTTTGCTAGAAGTTCGGGGGGGGGGTCACAGGAGCCAGGGGTGTTGGAGGTGGGAGAGGTTCCCACAGAGCGACGGCTGGAAGCCCCCGAGAGGGACTGGGGGCCAGCGGGGAGCTGGCGGCTACGTGGGGCTGCCTGCCCCACCTTGTTCCCAGCCGTGAAATGGCAGCGCAAGGGTGTTATGGGACAGGGAGGGGATGTGGGGGCTGGGCAAGGGGCAGTAAAGGGGAACGTAGGGTGATGGAAGGGGAGGTGGGGGCTGGGCAATAGGAGGGGACAGCCTCTCTCTGCCGCCAAGGCCTTTAGCCCCATGCCACACAGGTATTTCGGTGCCTAACTCCCATTGGCTGCAGTGAGAGAAGAATGTGATCCCCGTGGGAGAGCATCTGCCTTGAACAGTCCAGCATCCAAAAGGTTAAATGCCTCCCCCTCCCCGGGCTAAATGGGACCCCCCCTTCCCCATTTCCTGTGCTCCTACTGGCTAGAAGTGCTTGGAAAAGGACACAGGCCGAGGCATCATTGCAATGGATGTTATAGTCTGCACCTGCCCTTGAATCTGTGTGTATGGGGGTGGGCAGCCAGGCTTCAGGGCAGCCAGACAGCCAGGAGCTGGGGTGGAGGGCGCTGGAGACAGGGGTTCCTCTTCCTCAGTGCGGCGGCTGTGGAAAGCCACGTGACTCTCCTGTGTGTGGCGTGGAGCAGGGGGGCCTGCTTGCCAGAGCCCTAAGGATCCTGCCCCCCTGCGGCTTCCCTTCCATAACTGGGGGGATGGGTGCAATTTCCCTTCCATAACTGGGGGGGAACACGGATTTTCAGAACCTGGGATCAACCGTTCGATACCACAGTCATGGGCGGGATGGGGTGGGGGAAGCAGACAGACAAAAGGGGCCCTACAGATGGGGACAGGGGTGCGGGTGGGGATGGATGGATAGAGGGGGATAGATGGAACTAGGGCAGAATGGATGGGGGTGGCTGGGTAGCGGTGGATGGGGTGGGAATAGAGGGGGGCATAGGGGGATGGACAGACTGATGGGGGGGCAGGGGAGGCATGTAGACGATCAGCTGCCTTTCCCCCCTCCCCAAAGGCCGGGGGCATCGCCCTCCCCGCACGGCGCCTCGGGGGTGGGGGGCGGGAGAAATGTGGCTGGTGCTCGGGCAGCCCGACGGCCCAGCTCAGCCAGTGGCCTGTCTCCGACCGGGGCTGGTGCCAGACCAGGGCGGTTATCGAGTGATCCTTCCCCTGGCGTCCCGTCCCAGCTTCCGGCCGTCGGGGGGTTTCAGGGAGACCCGGAGCAGGAGGCTTCTGGCTACGGGCCATTGCTGGCCCGATGCGCCGCGTGTGCTTGGCTCGGCCCTGGGCGCATGATAGTTCCTGTGTTTAGCTTAGCGGGGCCAGGCATGAGTCGGGCTCCTGGGAGCAGGCCCCAGGCCGGGCCGAGGGGGACATGGGGCTGCTGGGGGAGTGGTTTCCTCCCTGGCGGGATTTAGTTCAATGGGAAGATCCTGTTTATAGGGAAGGATTCACTCCTGAGTTCCCAGGTTACCTAGAGGCCAGGCTGGGTGGCGGGGGGGGGGGGGCAGGGGAGAATGGAGACGGGGAGTGGCCTGGGGCGGGGGGGCTGCCTGGCTGCAGGGCTTCTGGGGTTCAGGTGCTCAGAGACCCCCAGGAGGATGGGGCTGCCACGCATGTGGGCCCCTCCCAATGTGACAGGACAGGGCACACCTGGCAGGGCCCCCCTCCCCAACAGGCTGAGGGGAGCTTGGCCTCAGTGGCCTGTTCAGCCCCCAGCCTCTCTGCTGAGGCTGCCCCCCCACCCCCAGCGGCTCCTCGGCAATCAGGGGGCTGAATCCATCTGGTTGCCTGGGGCGAGGGGAGGGGTGTCCCCCAGCTGGGCTGGCAAACAGGATATGGGGTGACAGCTCTTGGGTGGGGGGCCACAGAGACCCCATTGTGGGGCGGGGGGCTTGGAGATTGGGATGGGAGGAGGCCCGGTGGCTGCTGGAGGCAGAGGAGAGGGATGGTACAGTGTACCCCCCCCACCTCCTGAAGGCACCAGGCTCTCTGGGTGCAGCCCCCAGACTGGGCAGGGAGCAGTGGGCATGACCGGGGGTGCATTGGCGCTCTGTTCACACCCCCATTCTGCCTTGGGAACGTGGGGGTGCAGAATCCAAAGGGCCTAATTCTGCCAGGAGCTGGGCCCCCGGGGTCAGGGGGAGCTGGCTGGGCATCGTGCAGGATCAGCGCTCAGGGGCAGGATGCTCCTTGTGTCCCAGGCACGGCTCTGGCCTGCCTGGGCTCAGCCCCCTCTCCAGCCAGTGCCCGGCCTTTACTGGTCTCTAGGGATGATAGTGGTGAAGGAGCTGTGGGTCAGAGGGGGGTAGTTGGACCTGGGGGAGGGCTGTGGGTTGCGGGGGTAGATGGGAGCCAGGGGGGCTGTGGGTCAGAGGGGGGTTAGATTGGAGCCCGGGGAGGGAGCTGTGGGTCAGAGGGTAGGGGGTAGATGGCAGCCCGGGGGGGGAGGCTGTGGGTCAGATGGGGGTTAGATGGGAACCCGGGCGGGGGGGCTGTGGGTCAGAGGGTTGGGGGTAGATAGGAGCTGTGGGGGCTGTGGGTCGGGGGGTAGATGGGAGCCGGGGGGGGGGCTGTGGGTCAGATGGGGGTTAGATGGGAGCCCGGGTGGGAGGGGCTATGGGTCAGAGGGTAGGGGGTAGATAGGAGCTGTGGGGACTGTGGTTGGGGGGTAGATGGGAGCCGGGGGGGCTGTGGGTCAGAGGGTAGTGGGTAGATAGGAGCTGGGGGGGCTGTGGATCGAGGGTAGATGGGAGCCGGGGGGGGCTGCGGGTCAGAGGGTAGTGGGTAGATAGGAGCTGGGGGGGCTGTGGATCGGGGGTAGATGGGAGCCGGGGGGGGCTGCGGGTCAGAGGGTAGTGGGTAGATAGGAGCTGGGGGGGCTGTGGATCGGGGGTAGATGGAAGCCGGGGGGGGCTGCGGGTCAGAGGGTAGTGGGTAGATAGGAGCTGAGGGGGCTGTGGGTCGGGGGGGAGATGGAAGCTGGGGGGGGCTGTGGGTCAGAGGGTAGTGGGTAGATAGGAGCTGGGGGGGCTGTGGGTTGGGGGGTAGATGGGAGCGGGGGGGGCTGTGGGTCAGAGGGTAGGGGGTAGATAGGAGCTGTGGGGACTGTGGGTTGGGGGGGAGATGGGAGCTGGGGGGGCTGCGGGTCAGAGGGTAGTGGGTAGATAGGAGCTGGGGGGGCTGTGGGTCGGGGGGGGAGATGGAAGCCGGGGGGGGCTGCGGGTCAGAGGGTAGTGGGTAGATAGGAGCTGGGGGGGCTGTGGGTCGGGGGGTAGATGGGAGCGGGGGGGGCTGCGGGTCAGAGGGGGGTTAGATGGGAGCCCGGGCGGGGGGGCTATGGGTCAGAGGGTAGTGGGTAGATAGGAGCTGGGGGGGCTGTGGGTCAGAGGGTAGGGGGTAGATAGGAGCTGGGGGGGCTGTGGGTCGGGGGGGGGAGATGGAAGCCGGGGGGGCTGTGGGTCAGAGGGTAGGGGGTAGATAGGAGCTGGGGGGGGCTGTGGGTCAGAGGGTAGGGGGTAGATAGGAGCTGGGGGGGCTGTGGGTCGGGGGGGGGGAGATGGAAGCCGGGGGGGGCTGTGGGTCAGAGGGTAGGGGGTAGATAGGAGCTGGGGGGGCTGTGGGTCGGGGGGGGAGATGGAAGCCGGGGGGGCTGTGGGTCAGAGGGTAGTGAGTAGATAGGAGCTGGGGGGGCTGTGGGTCAGAGGGTAGGGGGTAGATAGGAGCTGGGGGGGCTGTGGGTCGGGGGGGTAGATGGGAGCAGGGGGGGGCTGCGGGTCAGAGGGGGGTTAGCTGGGAGCCGGGGCGGGGGGAGGGTCTGTGGGTCAGAGGAGGCGGGGCCGCCCGAGAGGGGCGGGGCTTGGCGGGGGCCGGGGCCGGGGCCGGGGCCGGGGCCGGGCGATAAAAGGGGCCCCGCGCCCAGCCCGCCCGGGCCGCCAGCATGAGCCGCCTGGCGCCGGGCCGGGCCTTCACCGAGCAGCGCTTCCAGCAGCTCTACGGGGCGCCCGAGCCCCGGGGCAGCCCGGCCGGGGCGCTGCGCCGGCGGGTGGCCCGGGGCTGCCGCTGCTCCGGGGCGGCCGCGCTGCGGCTCCTCCAGCGCCGGCTGCCCATCGCCGCCTGGCTGCCGGGCTACCGGCCGGGGACCTGGCTGCTGGGGGACGCGCTGGCCGGGCTCACCGTGGGGGTCGTGCACATCCCCCAGGGTGAGCAGCTGCCCCGGGCCCCCCCGCTCTCCAGGGGGCTCGACCTATTCCCCCCCCCCCCCAAGCTGTCTCACGGTCCCCTGCCTCGGCTGCCCCGCATCTCTCCCCGGGCTCGGGCGCCCCAAGGCGGGTAGCTGCAGGGTCTCCGGTGGAGAGACGGATCCCAGCCCTGGAGCCGTTCTGCCTGGGGCACGGGAAGGACGGCGAGCCGGGACTCCTGGGGCAGCCGGGTCCAGTGGTTAGAACAGAAGGCTTGGGAGCCAGGACGCCTGGGTTCTCGCCCCAGCTCTGGGAGGAGAGTGGGGTCTAGTGGTTAGAGCAGGGGGGCTGGGAGTCGGGCCGGGACTCCTGGGTTCTCTTCCCTGCTGTGGGAGGGCGGTGGGGTCTGGTGCGTGAGATCAGTGTGGGCTGGGAGCCAGGACGCCTGGGTTCTCGCCCCAGCTCTGGGAGGAGAGTGGGGTCTAGTGGTTAGAGCAGGGGGGCTGGGAGCCAGGACGCCTGGGTTCCATTCCTAGCTCTGCCTCTGACTTGCTGTCCTTCCACCCCTCGGGGCCTCCGTTTCCCCCTGGGTGTGGCGATAACAAAGCCATGGAGAAGGGCAAGGTTTAGACAGGCTGGACCCTGTGGTGCTGACGGGGTCTGGCCTCAGGAGCCCTCTGTTTGGGGGGGCTGCTCTGACCCCCCTGCATCTCAGTCTGTCTCACCCTCCTGCTGGGATCTCGGGGCGGAGCAGCATCCCTGAGCTCTCAGTGGGCTGCGGCTGCTCAGTCCTTAGGAGATCAGCGGGGGCGGTTGCGGTCTCAGCCACCCCCCGGCTTACCCCCCTGCTTGTCTCGGGTCCCCGCAGGCATGGCCTTTGCCCTCCTGGCCTCCGTGGCCCCTGTCTACGGACTCTACACCTCCTTCTTCCCTGTCATCCTTTACATGCTCTTTGGCACCGGGCGCCACGTCTCTACTGGTGAG
Organism: Lepidochelys olivacea; assembly: GCF_965140295.1. Taxonomy (NCBI): domain Eukaryota; kingdom Metazoa; phylum Chordata; order Testudines; family Cheloniidae; genus Lepidochelys; species Lepidochelys olivacea. The sequence continues at coordinate 3,904,141 of NC_140430.1, forward strand.
TGGACCACCGGTGCCCAAGGCTCGGCGGGGTTAAATGGTGGGGGAGGGGTGTCCGGTTCCTCGGGCATCCCTGTGCCAGCAGCCTGTTCCCATGATAGGGAGAGGGGGGGAAGATCCCAATAACCAACCGAGGGGCTGAACAGGGCCCCACCCCTGATGGTGCCCTCCCAAAGCTAGGAAGGTGGATGCCAGCTGTGCCCTCCCCCAGAATGTGGGGCACGGGGTGTGTGTGTGGGGTGATACGCAGGGGGCAGAAATCCATGGGAGATGGGGCTAGAGGCAGTGGGGGGATCTGTGCATGGATGGGGCGGGCAGAGGTGGGGGGGGGACGGCAGGTAGCACTTTCTGGGCAGGCCGTGGGTGGGCAGCGCTCAGGGGCTGCGTCTCCCTCCCCCTCCCCAGGCACCTTTGCCGTGGTGAGCCTGATGACGGGCGCTGCGGTGGAGCAGCTGGTGCCCTGGCCCCTGGGGCCCAATGCAACCAGCGCGGAGCTGGCGTGGGTGGAGGAGCGCCGCGTTGGTGTGGCTGGTGCCATGGCCTTCCTCGTGGGGCTCCTCATGGTGAGTCCGTGCCCGCCGGGCTGCCAGAACCTGGGGCAGGGACCCTCCCTGGAGATGGTGGGAACGGTGGAAGGTGGACAGGGCATGGATGATGGGAGGGGAGTGGGGCAAGGATCCAGGGTGGGGGGAGAGGTGGGACCCTGGCTGGAGGGGAGTTGGGCAGGGATCTATGGGGGGGAGAGGAGGAACCCTGGGGGGTGGAGGGGAGGCCCCGGGCACTGTGCCGTACACCGGGCAGCGCTGATGTCCCTTCCCTCTCCCCTCCCCCAGGTGGTGATGTTCGTGGTCCAGCTGGGCTTCCTGGCCACCTACCTCTCGGAGCCCATCATCAAGGCCTTCACCAACGGGGCTGCCCTGCATGTCTTGGTCTCCCAGCTGCCCAGCCTGCTGGGCCTGCCCCTGCCCCGCTGCACGGGCTCCTTCACCATCTTCAAGGTGCGTCCGGCCCGGTGGGGGCAGCGTGGGGTGGTGGGGAGAGAAAGGGGGCAGGGAGGTGGAATGGGGCCGGGGGAGAGCTGGGAGCAGGCTTCCCCCATGGCCCGCATGTAACGCACCCTGTGCTGCCCCCAGACACTGGCATCGGTGGCACAGGCTCTGCCCCGGACCAACATGACCGAGCTGCTCATCTCCGCCCTCTGCCTGGCCCTGCTGGTGCCCATCAAGGAGATCAACACCCGCTTCCGGAGCAAGCTGCGGACACCCATTCCGGGGGAGATCGTGGTGGTACGTGCCCCTGCCCGGATCCGCCCTGCACGGATCCTGCGCTGTCTCCCCTGGCCCTGCACCCACAGCCACGTCCTCTGAGCAGCACGGGGACGAGGCGGGGAGTGGGGGTCCAGCGGGGGTGGGCTGTGGGCATGGGAGGGTTGGTGCCACCCTGGGCAGTGTAACCCACCAGTCTCTGCTCTCTCCCCAGGTGCTGGCGGCCACCGGCGTCTGCTTTGCCTCCTCCCTGGACACACGCTATGACGTGCAGGTAGTCGGCCACCTGCCAGCTGGGTGAGGAGTCACCAGGGCCCCCTGCCTGCCCCCTCTGTGGCAGCACGTGGGGCCACCCAGGGCAGCCCCTTGTGGCCCAGGCAGCATCTCTGCCTGGCCAGGGCTAGGGACGTGTCTCCTCCCAGCCCAGGGCGGCTCTGGGCTCGTCCCACCCGGCCTGGTGACCGCCTCTGTCTCTCGCGCAGGTTCCCGCAGCCCCGGCTCCCGGCCCTGCAGTTGCTGCCTCAGGTGCTTGGGGACACTGTGGCGGTCGCTTTTGTGGCCTATGCCGTCTCTGTGTCGCTGGCCATGATCTATGCTGAGAAGCATGGCTACACCATCAACCCCAACCAGGTGTGTGGGCCGGACGCGAGCTGCTGGCGGGGGGAGGCACTGCCCGGCCTGGCCTCTCTATTGCCAGCGGCTGCCCAGGGCCCTGTGCCCAGGATCAGTCCCTCTCCCGCCCACCTGGTCCCTCTTCCAGCTGGGAGGCCCCAGTGTCTTGCCTGCCCCCTAGTGCATCTGGGCTCCCTCCCGGCTGGTCCCTGTAGCCCTGACCTGTCTTTGTCCCCGCCCCACAGGAGCTGCTGGCCCATGGTGTTTCCAACCTGGTCTCCTCCCTCTTCACCTGCTTCCCGAGCTCAGCCACCCTGGCGACCACCAACATCCTGGAGAGTGCGGGGGGGCACACGCAGGTATGGGGGACTCTGCAGAACTGGGGGTTGGACCATGGCGTGTGTGCAGCAGGTGAGAGTCTCATGCTCCCTAGCTAATGGGGGTCTCCCCCATCTGTTCTGCAGCCCTGGCTGGCTTGTGCAGTGAGTTTGCCAGGTCTCAGCTTAGTGGCCAGTTGGCCTGTGTGGCCGGGCACAGGTGGAGCCCTCTCCTCCTCGGACGCAGGGCAGAGGAGGCCGGCACTGAGGCCCCGAGCAGGGCACGAAGAATGGGGGGGCTTCTCTGGGGTCTAGGGCTTTCTCCGTGCTGTCCTGGTGACCCCTGCCTCCCCCCGCAGGGCCCAGCGCTGGCCACACCGCCCTGGCAGAGCCTGCCCGCTAATCCGCCCTCCTCTTCTGCAGCTCGCGGGCTTCTTCTCCGGCGCGGTGGTGCTCATGGTCCTCATGTGGCTCGGACCCCTCTTCCACTACCTGCCCAAGGTGAGGCTGGGGCCATGTGTGTGTGACCTGGGGAAGGGCTGGTGCCCACCCCCATAGCCCCTGGGGCTGCCAGGCCCAATGCCCCCATCCCATGGGGCACAGACAGCCCTTGTGCTCAAATCTCTTGTGGGCTGGTTGCCCTGTGACTAGCTGGCTCTTTTCCCTTTGCCCCCAGCCATCCTGGGAAGAGCTCCCTTTCCTGGCTGCCTTGGCACCAGCTAGCACAGTGCAGGGGATGGCCGCTTGCCCCTCATGCCCGTTCTCCCCCACCTAGGCTGTCCTGGCCTGTATCAACGTCACCAGCCTGCGCCAGATGGTCCTGCAGTTCTGGGACTTGCCCGAGCTCTGGAGGATCAGCCGGATTGACTTCGTAAGCAGCTGCGCCCTTCCCCTGCCCCCTCACCCCGGGCGGGGCAGGCCCTGGGTTTCATGCCTGAGCCAGGCATGCCGCTGCCCCAGGGTACGGGGTAGGCATTGCCAGGCTGGCCCAGCCCTCCAAGAGCTGTTCTGGGCCAGCTCCACCCCACTGAAATCGGCCAAAGCAGAGAGCAGGGGCCCCAACATGCTGATGCCGAGAGGCAGAGCTCTCCAGCCCTGGAAACGCCCCATTGTGCCAGGGCAATGCCTGGCACAGAGCGAGACTGTCCCCAAACTCAATCGAACTAGATGAGGGGTTGGCAGCACGGAGAGGGTAGAGGTCCCAGGTCACACAGCAGGGCTGTGGGCCTAGTACCTGGCTCTCCAAGTCCCCGCTGGAGCACGCTGCCTCCGGAGACTCCTAGGGTAGATTCGCCCCAATGTAACCTCACTGGGTCCTCTGTGTGATCAGCAAGTGTATGGTCCCCAGGGGGACCAGCTGGCCCAACGTCCCCCTTCCTCAATTCCCCTCTGACCCCCGCGCTCTCGTTCCAGGCTGTCTGGGTGGTCACCTGGCTGGCCGTGGTGGTGCTGAATGTGGATGTGGGCCTGGCCGTGGGGGTCGTGTTCTCCATGATGACTGTCCTCTACCGCACACAGAGGTACCGGAGTGCCAGGCGCCCTGCCCAGCCCCACGTCTGGGCTCGTTTGCTGGGAACCTGCAGAGCCAGGGAGCTGCATCCAGCTCTGGCATGGGCTGGGGGGGGGCAGCTCTATCTGCCCCATGATCCCTGCTCCAGGCACAAGCCCCCCGCAAGGAGCTGGCTGGCCGTGGCTGCTTGGAGATCTGATTATCGGAGGAGGAGGAAGACGACGGGAGGAGGGTTGCGAGGCAGGAATCTGCCTTCCCAGCTGCTGTCCCTTTCTCTGGCCAATGCCCTCCCAGGGGGAAGATGGGACCTCTTCTCTCCAGCCGGGACCAGGGCCAGCCTGGCCTTGGCACGGCCAAACGTCTCCCTGCCTTATGCACCTTCCTCTCCCACAGGGCCGAGTGTATGGTGCTGGGCAAAGCGGCCAACACGGAAATCTACCGGCCTGTCCAACGTTACAGCAAGGTACGGGCGCCGAGGGGTCTGGGCGTGACCTGGGGCTCCCAGCCACCCACCTGGGGTGGGCTGGCTGAGAGCACTGGGCAGAGGCAGCAGGCGGGTGAGTGGGTCGCATTGGGAAGGATGTGGTGGAGGCTTGCCCTGGGCTCCATTCAGATGGCACCTGGGCTGTCCGTGTCCCGAGAGGCAGGGCTGATCTCTCCGCGCTCTTCCCCACTGCCGTGGGGCAATTCAGCACCCAAACCTCCCTCTGTTTGCGGTGGGGGGCGGGGCAGATGCAGGCCCTTTCCATGGGGGTGGGTGTCCCTCCCATGCTGCAGCCAGTGCTCTGTCCCCCCAGTGCTTTGAGATCCCCGGCGTGACGATCGTGGCTTACCACGCCCCCATCTACTATGGCAACTGCGGCTTCTTCCGTGAGGCGCTGAGCCGGCAGCTGGGCCTGAGCCGGCCAGAGGGCAGCCGGGGGAAGAAGGCGGTGTGGGCCTTGGAGAGTGGGGCCAAAATGAGCATCAGCACTGTGGTAAGGGGACCAGCAGCGATCTGGGGGCGGGAGGGGTGGAGGGGCAGCTCAGTCCTGGGGTGTGGGAGCAGGGCAGGTGGGCAGGATTTGGGCAAGTCCGATCCTGTGCCCATGGGCCTGCTGACCCCATGATCCTGGCTGAGGGGCTTCTTTCCCGAATCCCAGGGGTCCTCCCCCAGGGGAACCCAGCTGCCGGCATGTCTCTGGAGATGCTCAGCCCTGGCCTTGCATCTGCTTCTCCCCTGCCCCTGCTGCGGGGAGGGGGGTTCCTTGCTGTTCCCACTGGAGGTGGGACTTAGCTTTGGGCTGGAGGTGGTGGTGGGGTGTCTTGGGGGGAGCGGGGGATCCTGGCAGGGCCCTGGGCGGGGTTTTGGGTGACCAAAGAGGTGGCATTAACAGACTTGTTTCCCTCAGGAAACCTGTGTCCCCAGCTCTGTGCCCGATGGGAGAGCCGGGTGCCCCAGCTCAGGTACGCAGGGCCCCCCCGCAGCTCCCACTCCCTAGTTTGGGGGGGGTGCTGGTATGGTGGGGGGCAGGTGTCTGTCCCAGATCTCAGCAGCCCGGGTGGCACTCAGTGGCCCCCTCATGGGCTGGGGTGGGGGGGCTGTGGAGGTGGATCCTCCTCTGGAGGGGGGTCTTGGCAGGGCAGGGTGGCAGCCCTGAGTCTCCCAGCCCTCACCCCTCTGTAGGGAGGGGTCTCGCTGGCAGCTGCGCTCGGCAGTGCGGGGGCCCGTCTGGCTGGGATCACAGGGCCCGGCCCCTGTGGGAGTCTCTGCAGAGCTGCCCCATCCTCAGGCTGGGGGGGATCATGCAGTCACCCCCTCCCCTCTCCCCTGGGCAGGCACCACTGGCAGGACCCAGGCTGCGATCCTCGACTGCAGCGGGATTGCCTTCGTGGACTCTGCCGGGGCCCGGCTGCTCATTCAGGTACCAGGGGCAGCTGGTGTGGGGGGCCCTGCGGCCAGATGGGAGGCGGGGCTGGGATGTGGCTCCACCCACTCCTAGAGATGCCAGCCTGCCCTCTCCTTGCCTTGCAGATGTGCGTGGGGTGCCAGAAGGCTGGCATCCGCATGAACCTGGCAGCATGTAATGGTGAGTTGAGGCAGGGGGTCCCCGCTGCCCCCCTCCCAGCCCCTCAGAGCCCAGCGCTGTGCCGAGGGGGGGCTAGGCTGAGCAGTGTCTCCTCATTTCCCTTGCTGCAGGTGAGGTCCTGGAGACGCTGACCAGCAGCGGCCTGGGGCAGCACCTCTCCCCACAGCAGGTGTTTGTGACGGTCCAGGACGCCATCGCGTGCATCACGCAAACCGCGGTGAGGGGGCTGGCGCAGGGGTTCCCCAGTTCTAAGTTCCTAGGGGGTGCCAGTTCTAATCTGGCTCTTAGGGGGCTGGTTGGGAGGGGGGTGGGTCTGCTCCCTCTAGGGACACGGGCTCTGATCCAGACCTAGATGGAGCAGCTGGCTGGCCCAGGGGCTGGAGAATGGGACACAGGGCCTTTGCCCTGTAGGGCATGCCAGCTCCAATCCAGCCCCAGGGCGGGGGAGCCCTTTCTGCATCCATGTCCCATTCCCAGCCATCTTTGATAGAGGCCAGCAGGGACTGACAGCTCCAGCTTTTGCAGAATGGGTGGGGCGTGTGGGGGCAGTTCGGTGCCCTGGGGGGAGCTGGTAACGTGGTCAGAGACTCCTAATGAGCCAGGCTCCCCCAACCCTATTCCTGCAGGACAGCTGGCTTTGGCAGGGGGGCTGGGAGCAGAATGTGACTCGTGCCCAGGATTCACGCTGGCTCTGTTTCCACCCAGGAAAAGGTGGCCGAGAAGAATCTGGCAATCTGGGTGTAGGGCCCCTGGCAATGGATCGCAGGCACCACCCGGCCTGTAGGGCCCCCGGGACCAGATCGGCTCTTGGGCCGCAACAGCAGGTTGATCTCCAGGTGCTGTGAATTCCTGCTCTGCCCACAGGGCCTCCTCAGGACCAGGGGGCCAAGGAGCCGTTCGCAGACCACAGAGCCGTAGTTGGGCAGTTGCCTGCTCCCAGGACGGAGGGGGCCTCCTGCCCAGGTCGCCAGGGGGACCTGACCTGGTGTGAGCAGTTTCCTTGCGGCCGGCCGGCAGGCAGGCCTGGTGCTGGCTGGGAATCCAAGGGGGCAGAGCAGGTGCCGAGGTGCCAGTGTAGCAGCAGCCTGTCTGCCCCTGCAGGTGCCCAAAGGATGGGGGGTGGGGGCAGGGAGTTATGGGGGCCAGGCCCACTACAGCTGGGAAGAGCATGTGTGGGGGTGCTGGCATTCTGGTTGGGGGAGGGGGCTCTATGCCTCGTCCCTCCCCTCCCCAGCCTGTGTGGGGGGGGGGGCATTCTCCAGCACCAGGGGAAAGAAAGATCTACCCTGCCAGCTGCAAGGTGATGGGATCAGGGTAGGAGCTGGATTTTAATTGCCCCTTCCCCCGACAGAGACTCACAGACAGAGTTTAAACCACAGAAAGGAACCAAAATCCCTTTTTATTTGTGCTGGGGGGGGCTAACTCCCACAGCCCCCTGGGGCGGGGGCTGCTGTGGCCGCTGGTGTCACGGTGGCATGGCACAAGGGCAGCTGCCCCTGGCCACTTCACGCAGGGAAGGGACAGGAGGGAATGTGCTTTGGCAGGCAGGGGCCTCCCCCTGGCTGGGGTGGCCCCCTGCATCCAGCCCTTCCCCCTCCCACTTCCTGGGGGGGGGGGGCTGAGATGGAGCTCAGGGCATAATCATCCCCCCCCCCACCCCCCCCCAATCTGGCTGATGGCTGGCCCTGGCCCCCAGCATGGCCTGAAAGGCCACAGGCTGCATCTGTTCCCTCAGCATGCGACTCCTGCCCCATAACATGCTTCAGCACCCCCAGGGCTGCCCCCCAGCCCCAGGCTGGCATCACGCTACCATCTTGCTAGCAATGGGCTGGTGCCAAACTCCCCTCCAACCCCTGCTCTGGGTGGCTGGAGAGGCGCATTACAGAGCTGGGCCACTAGAGGGTGACATTGCAGCCATGGGGGGGGACACAGTGGGCAGGCTTTGGGGACTGCAGGGGGTATCCCCATGGGCTGCTCCCTCTGAGGTCACCACCCCACTGGCTCTTCAGAGCCCAACCTTTGTACTTTAAAAAAAAAAAAAAAAAGTTTTTCTCTGGTTCGGCTAAAACATGACTAGGAATCAAGGTAGAGGGGGCGGGGCTCAGGATGAGGGGGCGGGGCTCAGGATGAGGGGGCGGGGCTCAGGATGGCCTTTAGGGCAAAGAGAGTACTTGTAAATGCATTTTTGTTTTTTAAATAAAAACATCTTTTTTTCCCTTTAAAACGTCACCTCTCTGTCACCCGTAGAAATCTGCAGGTGGGGATGGCAGCTCAAGCCCATCTGCCATCTCCAGCTCTCCCTTGGGTGCAGCCTGACAGCGCCTGGCTCCTCACTTGCTCACATTAAATACACGCACACGCACGACACAAACGGTTCCCAGTGTCCTGCCTCCAGTTCCCAGAGACACCAGCCAGCTCCTGCCCCGCCGGTACCCGGGGTTAGAAACCAGAACCCTCCCACGCTCTGGCCGTGGGGCCTGCTCGGAGCAGCATGGGATTGGGGCCGGCCAGTGTGTGGGGCAAAGATGGGGCCAGTCCCCTTGACCCTTCGCCTTGTGCCCCTGCTCTTGGATTCTGTATAGAAAGAGTCCTCGGTCCTGGAAAGAGACCTCTGCCCCTGCAACCCAGCCATGGGCATCAGCCCTTCCCCTTGCTGGCGGGGCTGCCCCCCCACTGCAGGCTCTGGCTTGAAGTTGGAACTCTCCTGGGGGGGGGCAGCTGGGGCCTATAAAGACTTGGCACAAAATAAAATGAGGCCCTGACCCTTGTCCCAGGGCAGCTGGGAGGGGCGGGGGCTGTACTGTTTCTCTCCTGTAGGGGGCACTGGAGAAAGCCGGCTGTGAAGGGGGGCAGGTCTGTCCAATATAAAACAGCGTCTCCGGGGGAAGGTGAGGGCTTGGCCACGGGGGTGCTGTAAGCTATTCTCAGCCACTCATCCTGTTGTCCAGGGAATTTCCCAGTATCCCACTGTGCAACTCTAGATTCCCCCAGGCCCTGCTGCCTGCTGGGAAAGTGGGGGAGATTTCCCACCAGGGAGACAGCCTGAAGCTGGCAGGGCGTGGGGATGGCGCTGGGTGGGAGGCACTGGCGAGCCAGGGGTAGCAGGGGTCATCTCCCTGGCCTGGTACAAGGATAAAACGCCCCAGCTCCATGGGAGGGGGGGCTCCCCCTGGGGTCCGGCTCACTGGCAGGGCGGGGCTGGTAGCCCGGTGGGGCTAGTTGCCCGTCATACACTTGAAGTGGTTTTTGAAGTAGAAAAGGCTGCGTTTGACGCTGCTGTCGGCCGAGGTGGGGTAGCGGAACTTGGCGTATTGCTTCTCGCTCTCCGTCTTCTGCCAGGGCAGCTTGATCTTGGAGGCGTGATCCACCACCACGTCGGCACACGAGCCCACGTGCAGCACGCCCAGCCCGTCGATGAAGAACTCTGCCGGAGGGAGGGCACGGGGGTCAGGAGGGGCTGGGTTAGCCAGCTCAGCGCTGCATGACTGGGGGGAGGGGGTCGGCTCTGGGCAACAGGGATCGAACCTGCATCCCAGACCCCCTGGTCTTCCCAGGATCTGACCCCTGAGACACCCCCTGGTGACCTCTCCCACTGACCCCCCTTGGGATTTTGGGAACCAGGCCCCAGAGGCAGGAAACTGCCATGAAGCGTCCCATGCCTCGAGTTAAAAAGTGGTGACTTCTGTTTGGCACCGGCCTGCCTGGCTAACCGCCACGCGGGAACGACAACAGCCCACAGCCTGAGCTGCGGCTGGCCAGGGCCCCCGTGTGCCTGCAATGGAGCCCCATGTCAGCACCTCCATGCCACAGGGAGGGAAACTGAGGCAAGGGAGGTGACCAATGCCCCTGTGAGTCAGTGGCAGAACTGGGGATAGAACCTAGGAGTCCTGGCTCTCACCCCCCACCCCTCCCGGCTCTAACCACTAAACCCCACTTCCCTCCCAGAACTGGGGATAGAACCCAGGAGTCCTGGCTCCCAGCCCCCCTCCCCCCCCCCCTTTAACCATGATGCAGGTGCTACAGTGGTGTGGTGCAGCCCTGGCACGAGCCTTCCCCCGCACTCACCGAGGTGGGCGACACGGCTGAGCCGGGGGTCAAACCCCACCTGCAGCACCTTGGCCGTGCGGGCCAGGAAGAAGTTGACGACGCCATCGGTGACCACGCAGCCGGGGAAGCCCTCGAGGAGATGGTAGTAGCCCTGGCGTATCTGCAGGCAGTCACCCTCCTCGCCCCCTGCCTGCACGCTGATCTTCTGCCGGTAGGTGGTGGTGAACCCCGTGATCTCCCGCACTGCGCCCCCCACCTGCCGGACACGCCGACGTGAACAGCGGGACAGACGGGCTGCCGGGAGCAGCACGTGGGGCTCTGCACCAGCTTCCCCTCCCCTGGGCCCGCTCCCATGGGGGCCATGCTTTCCTGGGAGCCATGGGCTGGCTCCCCTCTCCCCTGAGTCACCATCACCATCCCCTGGGGGCCCTGGGCCAGCTCCCCCCTCCCCTAGGTTCCACTCCCCTGGGGGCCCTGGGCCAACCCCCCCCCAGGCCAGATACCCCCTCCCCTGGGTTCCGTCCTCTGGGGGCCCTGGGTCAGGTCCCCGCATCTCCTGGGCCACCTCCCCGGCTCCGCTGAGGGCCTTGGGCCAGCTCCCCCCCTCCCCTAGGTACTGCTCCCCTAAGCGCTCTGGGGGCCCTGGGCCAGCTCCCCCTCCCCCGGGTCTCCCTCCCCTGGGGTCCCTGGGCCAGCTCCCCACCTCCCCTAGGTACTGCTCCCTTGAGCGCTCTGGGGGCCCTGGGTCTCCCTCCCCTAGGGGCCCTGGGCCAGCTCCCCCCTCCCCCAGGTTCCACTCCCCTGGGGGCCCTGGGCCAACCCCCCCCAGGCCAGATACCCCCTCCCCTGGGTTCCGTCCTCTGGGGGCCCTGGGTCAGGTCCCCGCATCTCCTGGGCCACCTCCCCGGCTCCGCTGAGGGCCTTGGGCCAGCTCCCCCCCTCCCGCAGGTCTCCCTCCCCTGGGGTCCCTGGGCCAGCTCCCCACCTCCCCTAGGTACTGCTCCCTTGAGCGCTCTGGGGGCCCTGGGCTAGCTCCCCCTCCCCCGGGTCTCCCTCCCCTGGGGTCCCTGGGCCAGCTCCCCCCCTCCCCTAGGTACTTCTCCCCTGAGCGCTCTGGAGGCCCTGGGCCAGCTCCCCCTCCCCCAGGTCTCCCTCCCCTGGGGTCCCTGGGCCAGCTCCCCCCTTCTCCTGGGTCTCCCTCCCCTGGGGGCCCTGGGCCAGCTCCCCCCTTCTCCTGGGTCTCCCTCCCTTGGGGGCCCTGGGCCAGCTCCCCCCTTCTCCTGGGTCTCCCTTCCCTGGGGTCAGTGTGCAGCGAGCTCTGACACCTGCATTCTTTCTGTGACCCATCCTGCCCCGCTGCCCCCTGGGGCGAGGACTCGGGTGCCCCCCATGCACCGGGGCAGGAGCCGCCTGGTGCAGGAGAGAAAGCCTTGGGGTCCCGCTCCTGTGACTCCCACCATGTCATGCCTGGCAGTGGCAACTAGGGGGCTCCCCTTCCCTCCCTGCGCCAAGGGCCGCATGGCTCCATGCTGGGATCCCTGCAGCTGGTGGGGGTGGGGGGAGCGGCAGGGTGGGGGGGAGCTGTGGAATCCCACTCTCAGGAGCCCCCCACCCTGCCCAGGTGTGGCCGAACTCCCCCCATCATCCCCAGCCAGGCACGATCTGGGGATCCCCCCCCCAGGCATAGCTGGACACCCTGCAATTCCCCCCCCACCCCGAGGCATGGCCAGCCCCCCACATTTCCCCCCACACACACACACACTCACCAGGTCCAGGCTGGTTTTCTCCAGCACGTCCACCAGCTTCTCCACCCTGGTGCGGGGCGTGAAAATGAAGTCGTCATCCACCCACAGCACGTACTTGGTGGTGACCTGGGAAATGGCCAGATTGCGCCCTGCGAACCAGCCCTGGGTGGGGGAGAGTGGGGGACACATCAGTGCCTGGCCCGGCCACCCGAGCCCCACCCCCTCCCAGTCTCTTCTGGCCCCTGCCCCAAGATCCCCACCCCACCGTCTTCCCACGGTCCCGCGCCCGTGTCTGCCCCAGCCCCAACCGCCCCCCCGGCGCCCCGCACCTTGCCGAAGGGCATGAAGTACTGCTCAATGTGGGGGCCGCCCACGGGCTCGGGGTGCTGGCTGTCGTCCGCGATGATGATGGTCACCGTGGGGTAGAAGCGGCGGATGCTGGCGATCAGCGCCCGCAGCTTGTCGTACCGCAGGAAGGTCTTGGTCGCAATGCTGACCAGGGCGGTGATGTTGTAATCTGCTGGGGGAGGGTGGGGGGCAGAGGTTTGCGGGGAAGGGGAGCAGCACTCCAGACCCTGGGGGAGGGGATCCTGCCTTGGGAGGACAAGCTCCCCCCCCCAATTCCAGCCTCAGATAGCTGCAGCTGGGTGCCATCTGCTCCACCCAATAGAGAGCTGGACAGGCAGGATTCAGGGGACCCCAGTTGTGTGGGGAGGTGCAGGCAGGATTCAGGGGGCCCCCGGGTTGTGGGGAGGGAGGCAGTGCCAGGATTCAGGGGATCCCGGTCATGTGGGGAAGCACAGGCAGGATTCAGGGGGACCCCGGGTCGGGGGGAGGAAGGCAGTGGCAGGATTCAGGAGACCCCGGTGGTGCGTGGAGGTGCAGGCAGGATTCAGGGGGACCCTGGGTCGGAGGAGAGGCTACGGCAGGATACAGGGGACCCCAGTTGTGTGGGGAGGTACAGGCAGGATTCAGGGCGACCCCAGGTCGGGAGGAGGAAGGCAGTGGCAGGATTCAGGGGACCCCGGTGGCGTGTGGAGGTGCAGGCAGGATTCAGGGGGACCCTGGATCAGGGGGAGGGCGGCAGTGGCAGGATTCAGGGGGACCCCGGGTCGGGAGGCAGTGGCAGGATTCAGGGGATCCTGGTTGTGTGGGGAGGCACAGGCAGGATTCAGGGGGACCCTTGGTTGGGGGGAGGAAGGCAGTGGCAGGATTCAGGGGACCCCGGTGGTGTGTGGAGGTGCAGGCAGGATTCAGGGGGACCCTGGGTTGGGGGGAGGAAGGCAGTGGCAGGATTCAGGGGACCCTGGTTGTGTGGGGAGGCGGTGCTAAGATTCAGGGGGATCCCAGGTCAGAGGGAGGGAGGCCGTGGCAGGATTCAGGGGGACCCCAGTTGTGTGGGGAGGTGCAGGCAGGATTATGAGGGACAGTGGGGGCAGCCTTGACCCTGAATACCGTGGGCTGACCTTTCCCTCCCCACTACAGAAGCCTGTAGGTCACCCGGCACAGGCCCGTCCCGCCCTCTCCCCCCCAGATCCTCACTGGGCCCTGGCTCCCGCCTGGCACTCACCTCCGCCTTCGCCCGGGGAGCCCGGGTTATAGAGCTTGGGCGTGGGTGCGTGGCGGATTCGGATGGTGAAAGACGCCTGGTGCCCATTGGTGGCAAACTGCACTGGAAAACAAAGGGGGAGACGGGCACGAGGAGGGGGAGGGGTCAGCGCAGAGGAAGTTCTGGGGTACAGGGGCCCCCTGGCAGGAGGGGGCCCCCAGGGGCCCAGTACTCCCCAGGATTCCATGGGGGTATCTCCTTTCTCCCGCAACCCACCTCGTGTGCCCCTCCCACAGCCCAGCCTGCCTCGTCATGCCAGCCATCCCCCTGCCCCTGGCCCGGGAGGGGAGGGGACAGGCCAGCCGCATTGCCCAGACAGTCTCTGCAGTTTGGGGGCTGGAAATATTCCCCTCCCCGCAACAGCCCCCCTGGGCGCAGCTGCCCACTCTTTACGGTGCCCCGGATTGGCTTCCCTCACCCGGTGTTTTGCAGATCTACCCCTGCCAGGGCTGCCTGATGGCACCAGATATTGACCTCTTCTCTGGCCTCCACCCTGTCTGGAGAGCCCTCCCCAGCACCCTGCTCTGGAGCCAAGCACATGAGTGACTGCAGTGTCCACCTGGGAGAACTGGGGTATCACCCAACAGGCTCCAATGAGAGGCTGCTGGGAGGGGGAGGAGCCTAGGCCCTATATTAAGTCAGACCCAGCTCAGGCCAAAGAGGCAGATGACCATACGGGTGATGCCCCAGAGAGGGGAGTGCTGAAGACCGCACCAGCCCGTTGCCGCCCGCCCCTTGGAAAAGCAGGTTTGGGGGGTGATGAAGGGGGAATTTTCTGCAATGTTTGGCTGAGGCCTGTGTGTGCCTCAGTTTCCCTCTGGACTTTGCTTTGCTACCCGGGGGGTGCAAATCGGTTCAAAAGCTGCTCCCGGGGCAGAGCAGGAAACATGAGTGGGGGGCGGACAGGTGACAGCCTGGGGTGGGACAAGGGGGTCGTTAAAGGACTGGCTGAAACCGACCCAGATCAAGGGAGAGGCTGCAGGACGAGTGGGTCCCTTTGGGAGGCTGGCCCGCTGCAGGGGCTGCATAGAAACTGGGGTGGAGCCCAGATCCTGGGGACAGGGGGTATGGAGCCTGGCTGGACTGTCCAGAGGGGAAAAGGGGAAGAGGGGCTAAACGGGAGGGTGGGAAAGTAAATATGGGTGTGGGGGGGTCTTTTAAAAACTGCTCCATTCAATGGCTGCCGCCCCAACTTCTGTGGTTGGGTCACCCTGAGCGACTGTACTGATCCTGCCCTCTCCATGAATCATAGAATCCTGGAAGATCAGGGTTGGAAGAGATCTCAGGAGGCCATCTAGTCCCAGCCCCCTGCTCAAAGCAGGACCTATACCAACTAAATCATCCCAGCCAGGGCTTTGTCGAGCCGGGCCTTAAAAACCTCTGTGATGTTAGGAGTGTAATATAATATCTCACTGAAAGGTGACAGGGCCAGAAAGAGTTAATGAACTCCCAGACTGACCTGACCCATGGGGGAACTTTAGAGACTGGTTAGGAAGAGATGGAAATGAACAGAGCTTTGAAATGCAGCTGGCATTGTTAGAGGTAGAAGGGGAGATGTTTGCTCAGGTCTTGTGATGTAAGCAAACAAGTCTTGTCTATGGCTATAGCTTTGATTCAAAGATCAAAAAAGGAATATTAACATTTAGGAAGATAATTGAGTGAAACAGTATTATTGTCTATGTCTCTTTGAAGGTTGGGATAACTTGTATCTGAACTGTTTAATGGATAAATTACCCTGTGCTAATTGCCATGATGTTTGGAAGAAGGAAAGTTAAGCCTATTGTTTTCTCAGGCCAAAAGGCTGCAGGAAATGTATAAAAACCTTGGGATACGATCCTTCTTCATCTCCAATCTGCTTTGGGTTTCAAGAGGGGGAAACCTGAAGACATAAGGATTGAGATCCCCAGTCACTGACTGGAGTCACTCTGAATATGGACATTGGACTATAACCTATGGACTATTTCTAAAAGGACTTTTGGCAACTACAAGCTCATCTCTGCTATGTACCTGAACATCAAGAATTGAACTCAAGTCTGTCTGTGTATTGATCTTTTAACCAACATGCTCTTTTCTTTTTTCATAAATTTTAGTTTAGTTAACAAGAATTGACTAGAGCGTGTATTTTGGGTAAGATCTAAATTATAATTGGACCTGGGTGTGTGGCTGATCCTTTGGGGTTAGAAGAACCTTTTCTTTTATATGATGAGACAAGATTTTCAGGAACCATCATCACATCTGACAGTGTGTCTGGACAGAGGCCTGAGGCTGGGCCCTTTAAGGGAACTGCGTCCTTTGAACTTCTGAGTAACCAAGGAGGTGCTATAGAAGCTGTTTTCTGCTGGCTTGGTAAATCTAAGTTTTGGAATATCCACCAGCTTCTGGGGTTTGCCTGCCCTGTTTTGTTCGCAGTTCACCCTAATTGAGTGACCTCAGCTGGCTCCCACGGGCAGCACCGGTCACAACCTCTCAGGAAGGAGATTCCACCACCGCCTCAGTAACCCATTCCAGTGCCTCTCCACCCTCCTCGTGAAATAGTTTTTCCTAATATCCAACCTAGACCTCCCCCACTGCAACTTGAGACCATTGCTCCTCGTTCTGTCATCTGCCACCAGTGAGAACAGCCGAGCTCCATCCTCTTTGGACCCCCCTTCAGGTGGTTGAAGGCTGCTATCAAATCCCCCCTCACTCTTCTCTTCTGCAGACTAAATAACCCCAGTTCCCTCAGCCTCTCCTCGTAAGCCATGTGCTCCAGCCCCCTGATCATTTCTGTTGCCCTCCGCTGGGCTCTCTCCAATTTGTCCACATCCCTTCTGTAGTGGGGGAACCAAAACTGGACGCAATACTCCAGATGAGGCCCTCACCAGTGCTGAATAGAGGGGAATAATCACTACCCTCCATCTGCTGGCAATGCTCCTACTAATGCAGCCCAATATGCCATTAGCCTTCTTGGCAACAAGGGCACCCTGCTGACTCTCGTCCACTGTCACCCCTAGGTCCTTTTCTGCAGAACTGCTGCCGAGCCATTCGGTCCCTAGTCTGTAGCAGTGCCAGGGATCCTTCCGTCCTAAGTGCAGGACTCTGCACGTGTCCTTGTTGAACCTCATCAGATTTCTTTTGGCCCAATCGTCCAATTTGTCTAGGTCCCTCTGGACCCTATCCCTACCCTCCAGCGTATCTACCACTCCCCTCAGCTTAGTGTCATCTGTGAACTTGCTGAGGAGGGAGGTGACCGACTGGCCCTCCCCTCCCTGCCTGGCGCTCTCTGTCTTCCATGCTTGATTAGCCCCCCCGGGACGGACCCACCTCTCCTGGTACCTGGTGCTGCATCATCCCAAGGCAACACGGGAGGGGGGGCACACAGGGTCACATGCCCTATATTGGAATGTTCTGCTGAGGGGGGGTGTCCTGTTGCAGGATGCTCCCCCCCCCAAGTATTGCCCCTTGCCCCCCTGCACCAAGGCCGGTTGTCAGATCCCATCCCACCCCCTCGCAATGCCAGGTGCCCACCTGTGTCCGCGGTGTTGGGGTGAAAGAGCGTGTTGGTGTAGGTGACGAACTGCAGCTGGCGGTTGAGGTTGTCCAGCTGGTCGCTCGACAGCGAGAGACGCGTCTCCCCCTCGCCCTGCGCCTTCACCCCCTCCACCACTGCTGCCACGTTGAAGGTGCCCAGGGTGGCAGTCAGGGTCACCTAGGGAGGGGGGAAGAGGGAGGAAGGGTTAGCGCTTGCGGCTAGGTATGGTGCCGGCCGGCTTGTGGCAAAAGGCACCACCCCTGGCTCGGGGATGGGTGCTAGGCTGGTACTGCCTGGTGGGGGCGGGGGGTGTGTGTGTTGGGTGACCATGTTTCCCTATGCTGAATATGGGACACCTGGTAAAATTACACATATTCCACGGCAATCAAACGCCTACGTGGACCGAGCCTCTGTTACAAAGAAATGCTGTGTAGCTGGATTTCTTTTTTTATTATCTTTTTATCTTTAAGGCTTCAGGGTTCACAGGGGGAGGGGTGACACCCCCCCAACCCCCACACACATACTCTCTCCCATACTGAGAGGCAGGAGGTGACCAACTGGCCCGCCCCTCCCTGCCTGCGCTCTCCACCCTCCATGCCTGATTGGCCCCCCAGGACGGACCCGCCTCTCCTGGTACCTGGCATGGTCCGGAGGCAACACCTGGGGGGGGGGGGGTGTATGGATCACATCCGCCCCGCCCTCCCCAGGGTTCGCACCAGAATGTGGCCGGCCAGCAGCAGCCTTTCCGCACTGTGTGGGAGGAAAGGGACGGGAGCTGCTTCCAGCCGCAGGAGCTTGTCCCTTCCTGCCCACCTCCAGGCTGCTGCTGGCCACCCCCATAACCCAGCCACCACCTGGCCCCCAGCTACAGCGCAGGCAGGAAGGGGTTAAGGCCGAAGGATGCATTGAGAACCTGACTGCAGGGGTTTCAGCGAACCTGGCCAGAGAGGGGGGCTCAGCAGGGGAGGCGGCCTAGGCCTAGGGGAAGGAGCAGCCCCCTGCTCCCTGGGGGAAGCAGCCGGGGCGGGAGTGAGGGGTGCTAAGCCCCTGCCTGGGGGCCTGCCATGAAGCCTGCAGGTTCAGGGCACGAACAGGCTGGAAACCACTCCAGAGCTTAGCTGTGGGGCGGAGAGGCTGCGTGGGGCTTTGGCACACTTTGGCCGGAGGGTCTTGGGTTTTCCCGGGGTGCCGGACCAGGCCAAGGCAGTGGGGGAAGGAAGGAGCCTGCCAGCCAGGCTGTTGGTGAGCTGAGCTCTCCGACCAGGGGCCGGGTCTCCGCACAGCGCTGGGAGCCAGACGTGCCCCACCGGGGGAGGCATATGGAGGAGCAGCGGGGGGGGGGGGGCAAAGCAAGGAGAGGACAGCGAGTTGGGGGGGAAGCACGTAAAAGGCGCACGGGTGGGCAGCAGAAGTTCCATGTAACCAGCTGCCGCCTGCCCGCACTCACCAGCCACCGTGCAACCAGTGCTGGCCGGAAACGGGGCGGGGACGGGGCCCTGCTGGTCGACAGCCGGCCCCATGCGCCGCATCTTCACCCTGCCACCAGCCTTGCACACCCACCCCCCTCGTCGGCCACCGGACCCCCCCCCCCACTCACCGCTGCTGGGCAGGCGGCTGGCGAGCAGGGACCTGGCCAGCAGCAGGACCCGCCGCTACTGATGGGGTCAGGGAGACAGAAAATACAGGACAATCTGCCCATTTTTAAGAAAAGGTCGGGACACCTGCAGCAGGGCTTAAATAGGGGGACTGTCCCTTTAAAAATGGGACGTCTGGTCACCCTAGGCATGTGGAAAGTGCCCATGCTGGCATTGTGCTTTGGGACCGTGACCCTCGGGCCCCGGGGTGAGGCCGTCCCCGTGAGAACAGCCGCCAAGCGCGCCCCCTGGAATAAACTCCTCAGACCCACCCTGTGGGTCAGTGTCCCCAGGGCCGGGCTGGTGCCAGCTTCCACAAGGCAGCTTTGGAGCAATGTGGGGTCCAGGGGCTCACCCTGCACCCCAAAGAGCCAGCCACAGCCCCAGGATCGTGCCCCCCCACCGCAGTGAGCCCCCTCCGCGCCTTACCTCGTACAGCTTCCTGCTGGCCGCCTGCAAGCTGAGCCCTGGGGAAGCAAGAAATGGGATTAATGAGACCCCAGGAGCACCCCCCCCCGTCACTGCCACAGCGAGCTCAGGTCCTGCCCGCTGGTCGTCCCTGGACGGCAGCGCCCGTGGGGCAGGGGATGAGCCAGCTCCGGAGGCTGTAGTCTCCAGCCGGCCATGGTCCAGCGCTCCCCAGGCTGTGAGCGCCCTCCCTCCGCCCAGCCACCTTGCCCCCATCACCCCGGCTCTGTTCAGCCCTGGGAGCGGGGGAGGGGGGGGCAGGGCAGGCTGCCCCCCCAGGACGCTGAGCTGCTCACCTGGGATGAGGATGGTCCGGAGCGGGCGCACCTCGACGCCCTGGGCGGGGTACTCCAGCGGGGAGTTGGCTCTGACGATCAGCAGCTGGTCAGCTGGAGACTGGGTCCTGGGGGGGAAGGCAGGAGTGAGGGGGGATATGCCCAGCCCCGGCCGTGCCCCAGGCAGGAGGGGGCGGTCCTGTGGCTTGGGTGCCCCCCCCCCAACTCCTCTGCCCCCATCCCCGGCGTGGCTCACCGGTGCTGGTTGCTCTGGTACTCCTGCTCCCGGGTGCTGTGGATCCGCTCCAGCTCCGTGGGGCTGAAGGCGGCGGTGAACTCCAGCGAGAAGAGCTGGCCGAAGAGCTGCTTGGGGAAGGGCAGCTTCCTGCCGGGCACCACCTCGCACGAGCACGAGTTCTGGGGCAGCAGCCTGGGAAGACCAGGAGCCTGGTCACGCCCGCCTGGCCGGCCCCAGGCCTATACTCCTGCCCCCAGCTGATACCCCCACCCCCGCCCCCATCTCCCCTGCCCCTACCCCCGCCCGCCTGCCCCTGGCCGATCTCCCCTGCCCCTATACCCGCCCGCCTGCCCCCAGCTGATACCCCCGCCCCCATCTCCCCTGCCCCTACCCCCGCCCGCCTGCCCCTGGCCGATCTCCCCTGCCCCTATACCCGCCCGCCTGCCCCCAGCTGATACCCCCGCCCCCATCTCCCCTGCCCCTACCCCCGCCCCCGCCTGTCTGCCTGCCCCCGGCCGATACCCCCGCCCCCATCTCCCCTGCCCCTCTCCCTGCCCCCGCCCGCCTGCCTGCCCCCAGCCAATACCCCCATCCCCGCCCCCATCTCCCCTGCCCCTACCCCCGCCCGCCTGCCCCTGGCCGATCTCCCCTGCCCCTATACCCGCCCACCTGCCCCCAGCCGATACCCCCGCCCCCATCTCCCCTGCCCCTACCCCCGCCCCCGCCTGCCTGCCCCCGGCCGATACCCCCGCCCCCATCTTCCCTGCCCCTCTCCCTGCCCCCGCCCGCCTGCCTGCCCCCGGCCGATACCCCCGCCCCCATCTCCCCTGCCCCTCTCCCTGCCCCCGCCCGCCTGTCTGCCCCCGGCCGATACCCCCGCCCCCATCTCCCCTGCCCCTCTCCCTGCCCGCCTACCCCCAGCCGATACCCCCTGCTCGCCTGCTCCTGCCCCTGACTGATGCCCCTACCCTCCTGTCCCAGCCTTCCTGCCCCAGGCTGACACCCCCACCCCTGCCTTCCTGCCCCAGACAGACAATCCCGTCCCTGTCTGCCTGCCCCCGCCCCAGGCTGATGCCCCTGCCTTCCTGCCCCAGACTAGCACCCCTGCCCCAGGCTGATATCCCCACCTCTGCCTCAGACACCCCTGCCCTCCTGCCCCAGGCCAATCCTCCTGCCCCAGGCCTATATGCCCGCCCCTGCTCTCCTGCCCCAGGCTGATGACCCCATGGAAGGGGTGGGCACCGCAGTGCTGGCAATGGGGCGTCTGGGGACTCGCCCCGCAGGAGAGGGCAGGGCTCTGGGGAAGTGTCTCCTGGGAAGGGCTGGGATCCCAGTGTGGAGCCTGGAAAATCCACTTCCCAAGACCCATCCCAGGAGCCAGGCTGCAGCCCTGCCCATAGGGGCCAGTCCCACATCCACCCTAGCCAAGGCCCTGCTGGGGCTTCCCCATCCCTGGCCACCCTTTCCTGCCCCGCACACCTCTCCCCACCCATGCCAGCCGCTCCCCCCCCACCGGGAGGGGGGGGCGGAGGTCCTTACTCGAGGATCTCCTCCTTGAGCCGGAAGGGGATGTGGGCGTACTTGTTGGAGGGGCCCAGCAAGGGCTCACCCAGCAGCTGCTCGGGGGCTCGGTCCGGCCGGTTGCGCAGGTCGACCGTGCTGTAGGCCTTGGGCGACCAGATGTGTCGGTACAGCAGGGCCAGGGACGCCGTGGCCACCAGCAGCAAGCACAGGGACTTCTGCACCAGACGCATCCTGCGGGGAGCAGGGGGAGGTGAGGGGGGAGCCCTAGGCCGGCGGGGGTGGGGGATCGGGGGCTAGGTGGGGCCCCAGCCTGGCACGTGGGTTCAGAGACTGTGCCCCCTTCCGGCTTGGCTCTGTTTGGCCCACGGTTCCTCCCAGCTCTAGTCAGACTTTGCTCCCCAGGTCAGTTCTTGGCCCGGTACCTCCTTCCCAGCCTGGGCTTGCCAGTTGCGGTGGGACTATTCCTGGAAGTTTCATCACACTGAGTTAAAGATTAATCTCGAATTCCTGAAGACTTCAGGACCATCGAGCGAGCGTGGGGTGCCGGGCGGCTGTTGGGGGGTGGGGGGACACAGAGGGGGGCTTGGCCGTGCTGGTTGAGTGAATCTCCTTGATTGGACCAGGAACGAGGCTCTTCTGGGGCCGGAGCTCAGATGTTAACCACGACTGGAAGGTGAGGGGGAAGGGGGTTCCCTGGCTGGGTCCCCTCAGGGCTGGGTGGATGCAGGCAAACCGGAATTCCCTCCGCACCATCCACGGAGCAGGGCTCTAGCTTGGGGCCAGCCTGTGCCATGGAGCACCTGGCAGCTGCCAGGTCCGGAAGAGGGGCCCGATTCTGCTCCCAGCGGGACCAGCTTCTGGTTCCTCCCCGTTGACGGGGACGGGCCTGGCTCGCAGCCCTGTTCCTCCCCGGGCAGCAGTTTACACTAGTGTGAAATCGGTGTGGCACCAGTTATGCACGGTGGGGGGGGGTCAGGAGGGCGACAGCCGGTGCAAGGCAGCGCAGCTTCCAGCCCCTGGGGGAAGTGGGGCAGAGCCCACAACCCGGCCTCGGGAGCTCGTGCTGCCTGCCTGAGGGAGCAGGCTCGGCCCTGTCCTGTACCAGGGCCAGTGGGTGAAGCATGCTGCAAGGGCATATTTGACAACAAACACGGGGCAAGAGGAATGCTGGAAAACTCGTGAGCTGGGTGCCAGGCTGGCAGGGGAGCTCAGCACCCACCATCCCGCAGCGGTGGCTGGGAAGAAAGGATCCTGCCTCATTCTGTTGTGCCAGGGGCTGCCCTTCCACCCGCAACCGAGATCAGGGCCCCATTGTGCCAGGCACTGCCCCCCACCCTGTGTTAACCAGCTCAGAGTCTGCAAGTCTCACTATTCATTATTCATATTACCAGGGGGCCACAGACCGGGGCCCCGCAGCGCTAGGGGCTGCACAAAGAATGGAGAGACAGGCCCTGCCCCAGGAAGCTTCCAAGCTCATGTGGCACGCAGAGGGTGGCTCTCGGTGTGGCACTAACCTGGGATGCCCTGGATCCTGGCCCTTTCGGGAGAGGTGGGAGGAGGAGCCGTTTCCTTCCCAAGAGCCCCTCGAAGGCAGAAGCGCGGTCCCGCAGAGTCCCCGGGCAGCTTCAGACTGAGGGAGAAGCGGGTCCAACCACCCAGCACTTGAAGCAAAACGCCCTGGCTGAGAACGACGAACAGGAAGGGGCCCTGCGGAGAACACCAGAGCGGACCAGTTCTAACCACCACTATGGGTGATATTTCATCACGTGAGATTCAAATACCCAGCATTCCCCCCCCCACCCCACTTCCTGCTCTCACGCTGTACCTCACTCCACCTCTGCCCCCAGCCGCTGAGCGGCCCTGTGTTCTCGCACCGTTTGCCCCTGGGGGTGCAGCTGCTTGCTCTGGGGAAGCTGAGAAACCTGCTAATATCTGCCCTGCAGCCTGGTCAGAGGCCACGCACAGCCCCGGGGTAGGGGAGACCAAGAACGCAACCCCTCAAACAACCCCAAAGCCATGATCTCTGCCCTCCAAACCGGTCAACGCCGCCAACATTTGGGAGAGGACGGGAAACCCCCTGGCCACTCGGTTCCTCCCGTTGCCAGGATCCCAGGGAAAGGGCTCTGGGAATCCCACCCCAACGCCGAGACATTCCCACCCGCCCCACCTTAAGTCACCGGTGGCACAGGCCTTGCCCCCAGAGCAGGGCGGTCTCTGGAGAGCACCCTCTGCCCCACAGCCGCTGAATCAACTTCCTTCTTGTGCCGGGTGACCCTGATTCCTGTCTCCGGGATGTTGCATGGTCAGCGCGGTTGCTGGGTGCCACGGAAATGGCTCCGGTAGGTAGGACAGCGTTCTCGGGACTGGGCAAGCACTTTGGGGAAGGGGGATCCTAGCAGTGGGGCAGACAGAGTGAGGCTGCTGAATGCAGGGAGGCCAGGTCTGTGGAAGTTGCCTCCTGGGCTCAGATTCAGTGGGACAACAGGCCAAAGTCCTGCCGGGTGTAACCACACCTTTACTTACATCACTGGCCGTGTCTGGGGCCTGGGTCCAGGTTAGGATCTAGCAGCCAGATCAGGGCACATGCCCCTGCAAGGCACAGCCAAGAGGGCCAGCCGGGGTCCCTGGGCGAGTAGCCCCTGGGGACGGGGCTAAAAGCAGTAAACTGGGGCTGGGGAAATACGCAGTCCCTGCACCTGCCCAGTGCGCCCCACCCCTTATGCTCACCCCGGGGCAAAACCAGATGTGGCCATAGTGGGCACAGAATACAAGCCCCTCCCTTGCAGCACCCAGAGCCTCGGGCTAGGGCCAGGCTGGGTGGGAGCACACCTGCACCATGGCGGGTGTCCGGATCCCCCATACGCTCAGCCAGGATAAATCCGCTGGCAAAGGGCCCGCAGCACTGTGGGCATAGTGGACAGGGTCTGTCAGGAAAGCCAGGGCAGAGGGGCCGGTCCTCCAGGCTGTGGTGGTTTGGCGGTCAGGGGCAGGGCAAAAAGCAAGCACCTCAGTCCGTGGGGTAAGCTGCTTCCGCCCCCCCCCAGCCCCCCGGCAGCCCCTCGGGGACGGAACTGGGGCCAGGGGCTGCTCCAACAAGAGAGGGAGGAATGAAAACCACTTGTGATTCCCTCTGCTGCCTGCCCCGCCTCGGGGTCCATCAGCCGTGAATCCACGCAAAGCCCGGAGCTGGGAAAGCGTCGCACCCCCTCTCCCCCGAGGTTCTCTCACCCCAAAGCACCGGACCCCCCGCTGGCCCACCCAGATTCTCTGCCCCACCCCGTACAGAGATTACCAACAGCCCCTCTGACTTACAGCTATAAAGTCTGTGGGTTCAATCCCTGCTGATGGAGCCAGCCAGAGGAGCTGTCACAGCTGCACAAACTCTGCCCAGGGGTCCAGGTCGATCCACACATGGCAGGTGCTGCTCTGCAGAGGGGGGGCAGGTCTCAGCTGGTTGCAGTGTGGCTCTGGGGCTCTCTGGAGCTCTGCCTTGCCCTGTTTGCTGCCTCTTTTGCCCCCTTGGGAAAGCCGAGGGGGCTCAGATTTGCCGCCCTTCCAGAAACAGTGCTGACTGATGTGTGCTTTGTAGGGGCTTCGAACAGTGCCCGGAACGGGACGACAGGCTGTGACAATTACATGCGCAGGCAGGTACGTTACACCTGATAGTTCCCTGAGGTGGGGGAGGAGCATGGTCTCTGCCAAAAGCTAAGGACCAGCCCATTGTCCCAGTTCCTGGGAAATGTTTGTACAGGGCATATTTTCAGCAAGAGGTAACAGGTAGAATGTTACCTTCCGAAACCGCTGGGGATGAAGGCCAGCCCCAGAGGGTCGCAGCTAACCCCAGCCAAGCGTGCCATCTCTCAGCCTTTTCCCAGCCCCGTCTTTACAGTCTGGAGCCAGGGCAGGCCTGAGCGCCCCCAAGAATGGACTCCGAACGGGGGAGCCTCGGGGCTGCAGGACGTTCCCGAATCACCCTGTCACAGAGTCCCCGGGCGATGCTCTGGAACTGCTCCCTACGAAGCCAGGCAGGACTCTGGGAAAGTCTCCTCTCTGAGCAGCCTGTCTGCAGGACACACAGCTCACCCGGCTCCACCTTCCTGGGTCTGACCTCGGAGCATTCAGCATCCTCTGCCCCTCCCTGCGCTTCCCACAGCGAGTCCGCCCAGGCGGGGTCCGGGGGCAGCCAGAGGGTCCTGCCCCCCAACTTCGCAGTCAGACGGGACTCTCAGCCAGCCAGTAAAACAGAGGTTTATTAGATGACAGGAACATGGTCTAAAGCGGAGCTGGTAGGTGCAGAGAACAGGACCCCTCAGCTGGGTCCTTTTGGGGGGCAGTGAGCCAAACAACCACGTCTGCCCTTCACTCCATGTCCCCAGCCAGCCCCAAACTGAAACCCTCTCCAGCCCCTCCTCCTCTGGGCTTTGTCCCTTTCTCTAGCCAGGAGGCCACCTGATTCCTTTGTTCTCCAACCCTTTAGCTCTCACCTTGCAGGGGGGAAGGGCCCAGGCCATCAGTTGCCAGGCTGTAGCTCACGAAAGCTCATGCTCAAATAAATTGGTTAGTCTCTAAGGTGCCACAAGTACTCCTTTTCTTTTTTCAGGAGACAGAGTGTCGCCATTTATGTACCCTGGCCCCTTGCTCAGCAACAATCACACACCCTTATCCCACCACCGAGAGACTTAAGAAATGCATGGGGGAAACTGAGGCACCCCTACAGTATTCAGAGGAAACATTAAGAACAGTCCCACTTCGTCACACGCCCCGATGCCGAAAAGAGGCAAAAAGTCTGGGACTGTCGGCGGAGGAAAGAGGGCACAGACGCGCTCCGTTACAGAGGAGATCCCCTGCCATCCGGTGTCTCTCGTGGAAGGTGGCCAAGGGCTGTCAGAAGCGGGGGAGGATCCCTGATCAGCTAGGAAAGCGACTGTTAATAAGGGCAGGCCTGTGCCTACCAATTCTGTTTTCCTTTTACCCAGAAACTTGACTCCAAAGCCTTTCCCTTGCTTTTAGCTGACTCTTTAACTCGAGCCTCATTCAATAAACTTTGGCTTGGTTTTACCGGAGCTCCGGCTTCGTGCTTTTTGCTAAGGGGCAGCAGGCTGAACCGAGGTGAAGCCAGTAAGCTGGGGTGCACTGCTGCCAAGGGACACTGCACGTGTCCCGAAGACACAAGGCTGGGCTGTGTAAATTGCCAGGCTGCAGCGGGAAAAGGTGCGGGGGGGTGGGGGGAGCTGGCAGCAGCCCAGCATGGAGCTTTGGGAGAACTCTCCCCCCCCTGGGGGATGGGGGGCAAGGGGGTGCAGACTAGGCTGGAAGTGGAGGGAGAGGGGTTGGCAATTTGCCCAGGGCATCAGGGTTAATCCTGACCAGTGTCATGTGGCATGAACTGCACCCACCCATGCATCAGTCTGGCCTGGGGTTTATGAAATTAACCAGCAGCACATGGCTGCCCCCGAGGCGGAGCACAGCCGGGCGAGCATGCGCGGGGAATCTGGGTCACGGCTTGTGCGGGTCTCTCGACAGGCAAGCAGGAGACCATCTCAGCAGGAGGTGGTGGATCCCTGCCCGCCCCGGAGTTTCTGGATGTGGGGGCCAGATCTGAAGCTATCTCTATGGCAACTGCCAGCCCCACTCCAGCAGGTGGGGTTAAAGCAGCCAGGCTGTGCCAGACTAGGCCAGGAGCCCACCTACCATACCAAAGGGCAGGGCCCGTGCCTTCCTCTGGGTCTGCTCAGTGCCCGTCACAATGAAGCCGGGATGCCGGGGGCAGGGTGGGTCTCAGCTTGAGATCAGGACCACCCAGCCCTTCCCGCATTGCCGGATGAGGGACAGGCCCGGCTAGGGGGGAGTGGGGCGTCCCAGTGCTGGTGAAAGTTGAGAATCTCTAGCCTCAGGGATTTGGATTTGGTTTTTGGACATCTAGCTGGCACGGGGTCAGAGACCCTGGCCTGGGCATTAGCTGGGTAACCCCAGCGCCGGAAGTTGCCATGGGGGACATGCTGGCCGGGGAGAGCTGACTTTCCATTAGTGTCGACAGTGCCAGACTCCGAGCAGCGGGGGTGTGGGTGCAAACAGAGCTGCCAGGGCTGGAGCGGACCACCCATTAAACAATCATGACTGTGTACCTGTTGGTGCTGCGCCAGGCTCCACGGTGCTCCTCAGAGAAACTCACCCCCACCGGCCGACCCAGCCCCGTTGGGGCCGGGCACGGCCTCATGCAATCGCAGAGAGATTTGCACACTGTTGGGCAAGCCCCAGGGGGACCACTTGCGCCCCTGCGCTCCCAGAGATTGAGGGCAGGGGCTGGGAGATGGGGGGTCTGAGACAGTAATGGTCTGCGAGACTCCGAGGTGCCCAGAGGCCAGTGGGATGGGCACGGTGTGCGCACAGAGAGACACAACGTTCCTTCCTCTCTCTGCACTAGGCTCCAAGGTGACCCGACCCTCATGCTCGGGCGGCCTCAAGCTGCCCTGCAGCCCCTGGCCCTGCTTGGCTCCCGGTGTAAATTGCAGCAGCCTCGGGGCAGCTGTGACCTGCACTCCGGGGGGGGGGCAGGGAGGGGTGAGCGGAGAATTCCCATAGCACCCTGCAGTCTGGCCACGCCCCTCATGGGCGGGGCCTTGAGGGCAGGATTCTTAGTTGGGTCCATTTCATTTTATTCCTGGTGCCGTTCTGTGTCCTGCCACAGAGACACTCAGCCGGCTTTTGGGGCTTCGGCCCATCCCGTTGCCACCAGCACCGTGCCGGTGAAATGACTCTGCTCCCCGTGCCTCCCGAAACGCAGCCAGCTCTGGGGAAGAGCGGCCGAGTGGCACACAGCACCAAAGATGCAAGGGTGGGGCCAAGCCCCTCCTCTTCCGGGAAGTGCTCCGGGGGGGTGGGGGGGAGACACAAGCTGGCAGCAGACCAGACTGTGCCCACTTTATGCAAATCCATCATTCCCTGCCCCCGCCCCCACCCCCACAGCTGGGCCAGGGCCCAGAGCAGAAACCTGATGTTTGCAATTCAAATCTGTTCAGGGAAGCAGCAGAGAGACCCACAGCTCCCCTCCCCCAGGAGGTAAACACAGAGCCCCAAGGCAGTCACAAGACTGTAATCAGCAGGAGTGCGGGGCTCGGAGAGCCAGGCTCCATGTAGGGGTATGAAGAGAGCAGGTTGGGTGGTCCGGAGCACCTCTGTTCGGCTCAACGCAGGCTGGCATAGGGGGCTTTGCCCTCTGGGAGGGGGGCACAGTTTGAAGCCAGCTTGGGCTGGTGGCGGCTGGCCTTTGTGTGAACGGGCAGCGGATTTCACTCCGCTTTGCAAAGGGCAGTGTTGGCACGAACGGGCAAAGTGACCAGAAGCCTGACCGGGCCACGGGGACTTGAGGGCTTGTCTCACCCCAGGAGCTGCCCTGGTATATTGGCGTTTTGGCAGCAGGCAGCACCTGACCCCTGCTGCGCCAGGCCCGGCACATACCAGGACAGGTGGGCACAGCGCTCTGGGGGCGTTCCCGGTGCTCTCCCAACCCTGGCGCCCACCCAGCAGCGGGCACGGCGGGTAGGTGTCCCGCTGTCCTGCTCGCTGCCTTGTGGGAAGCTTTGGCAGTGCATTGTGGGATGCCGGCTGGCATTGTGGGAGCGTGGGTTCAACCCCCTCCGACCTATCCCAACAGTCACTGCTCGCCTACGCCTCTCCCCGGGTGGCGGAGGCATGGAGAGTGGATGAAGGAGCAGTGCATTGTGGGAGGACTTAGCCAGATTTTACCCCACCAGGGTGTGTGTGTGTAGGGCTCAGAGGGAACAACTGTCCAGAATAAACTAGGACACAAGCATGTTCCTGCCAGGGAAATCTGGTGTGCCCACCAGCCCTGAGCTCCCCTCTGCCCTCTAGAGGTGGGTCGCGGCAGGACAGGGGGAGGGGTAGCTTGCCCCACGGCTGCCTAGGAGGTAACACCCAGGTCTGTGCTCTTGGCACCCAGTGCGACGGCTGCACCCCTTTCCCCCCGCGGCAAGCCTCACCTCGGGGGTGACGCGGGGCTCCCACAGCTCCTGATCTCTGGCGTGTCCTGGGCTCTTCTAGGGCCAGACAGGGAGACTCCCCCGTCTCATCTGGAGCCCCTCATGGCTCCCACGGGAAGGGTGGCACCAGCCTGGGGTGGGGGAGACACAGGGAGGCATTGAAGAGTGGGCAGAACCAGGAAATCCCATCCGGCTCTACTCCACGCCCCCTTCTCCAGGCACCGGAGGGCAGAGGGTGTAACTGTGGGGCAGAGCCAGGGGGCTGGGAAAGCAGCAGGAGCACAAGTCACTGGGGAGCCCAGTGCCCATCTCCCTGCCTGCCTGAGCCCCCCCCAGTGCCAATCTCCCATCTCCCAGAGCCCCACAGTACCCTTCTCCTCTGCCTGCCTGAGCCCCCTGCAGTGCCAATCTCCGCTGTCTCCCAGAGCTCCCCCATGCCCATCTCCCCTGCCTGCCTGATCCACCCCCCAGTGCCCATCTCCCCTGCCTGCCAGACCCTCCCCCAGTGCCAATCTCCCCTGTCTCCCAGAGCCTCCCCCAGTGCCCAGCTCCCCTGCCTGCCAGAGGCCCACCCCAACCAGTGCGAATCTCCCCTGCTGCCCAAGCCTCCCCCCTCCATCTCCCCTGCCTGTGAAAGGCCTCTCCAACCCCCACAGGCCCTGTGACCAGCCAGAGAACAATACTTAAGACTTTCATTGTCCTCTGTTGACTCTGCTGGGCTTGGCATGGGGCCTGCTGTCCCAGGGAGCCTTCCCAATCACCTGGCCCAGAGCGGCCCTTAGCCAGCCTGAATGCCCCTCAGTGGTGCCCAGTGACACCCGGGTCTGGCAGGTGGCCACCTGCAGCTGGAAAACTGCTTTGTGACTCCCTCAGCCGGGCCGGGTATGGGGGCACCTTGGGGGGGGGGGGTGAGGGTGACGACGGGCCCCTGCCCCTCTCCTAACAACACCCTCCCTCCCTCCTGCCCAAGCAGCCAGTTCATTGGGCAGCCGGCTGCCCCACAGCTCTTTGCAGGGGAGAGGGGGCCAAGAGGGCTGCTTCCCCCTTGAGGGGACTGGGCCTCCAGAGTTAGCAGGGGAGGGGGGGGTCAGAGCTGGGAGAGGGGAGACAGTGACAGGCCCTGGAGGGGGGAGAGACGGTGGTCAAGGGAGTGAAACAAATCGATCTGAATGCCCCCACCCCCATCCGCAGGCGAGGTGCCCAACCCTGGGAGCCCGGGCCATTCTGAGGAGGGCAGTTGATGCCCAGACGCCATGGTGAGGGGCGGGGGGGGGAACTACTTCGGGGTCTGTGTGGAGACCGAGGGCTGGGTCACAGGTAGCTAGCCCGGGGATGGGGTGGCCGGGGACAGCCAGCCAGCGAGAGGGGAACCTGGCTCTCTGCCCAGGGTGTCCCGACGCTGCGGTGATGGACCTCGCTGCAGGTGTCCAATGATCCGCAGTTCCCGGGGGAGGCTGAAGAGCCCCCCTGGGGGGGGGGATTTGGCACAGTTGTGCCCCAGCCCGGGCTGTCGATCCCCCCCCCCCAAAAAAACCCTCCCCCCCTCGCTCGGCGCGGAGGGGCCGGAGCGCAGCGCAGAACATGGCTGCAGCTGGGGGCGCAAAACCTTCCCCCGCCCCCGGGCCATGCAGAACGGGCTGATCCCGATCCCGATCCCGCCCCCCCCCGCAGCCTTGCGCTGCGCCCACGGCCGGTCCCGCGCAGCTGGGGGGGGGGGCAAACTGCAGCGCTATAAATCACTCCCGCGCTGCGCGACATTGCAACGACTCCCCCCCCCCAGCATCGGCACCGCGACAGGGAAGGGGGGGGCGGGATCGCGAGGTCCTATCGATCCCCCCTCCCTCCCCGCAGCAGCTCGTCCCCCCCCCCCCCAGGGCTCCGCTGTCGGAGCGACGCTGCTGAAGTGCTGGCCAGCTCCCCCCCCCCCCCAGCCTACCTGGCTGCCCAGCGCATCTCCCCGCCTCGCCTCCCATGGTCACATCTTCGGGCGCCCCCCCATGGACCCGCCCCCCCCACACACACCCCGGACCCCGCTCCGGCTCTAGCGCTGCTGGACCGGGCTGGCGGGGGCCGTCGGGAGCCTGGCAGGCGGAGGGCGCCCCCGCTGGCCCGAGGAGGGAATGGCGGCTGCAGCAGCCCGAGGTGTGTGGGGGGACGGGGGGGGGGGAGCCTTTGTCTTGCACAGAGATCCCCCCCCCCAGCGCTTTACCGATCCCGACCCACCCATCCTGCGCCCTGGGGAGCCAGGGGGAGGGAGGCCAGCTCAGACAAAGAAATCCTAAGACAAAGGACTTGGGGGGAGGGGGGTCAGGATGACAGTGGGGGTGGGGGAGGGGGTTTAGAAAGCAGGTGGTACCTTGTACTGGGCTCTAACTGGGGGGGCACGACTGGAGGAGACGGGATCGTCACCCCCACCCCCACGCAGGATCCCTGCTGGAAACCTTTGGAAATGGGATAGAAACAGGGACCAAAGTGGGTCTAGGACCATGCCCAGCAAGGGCTGGGCATCGCTGGGGACTGGGTGGGACCTTTCCCACTAGACCGGCTGGCTGAGGCCAGTGGGGTGGAGGCGGGGACACGGGGACTCAAAGCCTTCCCCACGGGTCCCCTGGGGGAACTGGATTGGGAGGATCCCGGTTCCGCGCTGGGGCCCATGTGGATAGCAAATCGCCTAGGTCACAACTGAGCCTCAGAGGTGGGGGGGTTCCTGCAGGCTGAGGGGCGGCTGGACTGTCCCCAACTAGCTCAGGGCCTCATAGGGCCTGATCTGGAGCAGGTGGGCGAGACCCCAACCGACACAGTTACCAAGGAGTGGTTCAAAGAAACCTACCAAACTTCCAGTCGCCTGCGGGTTTGCTCGCCTTTATCGCGTTGCAAGCCAGGAAGCCATCCATCGCTGACGAACAGGGCACTGGGCAGTTTGTTCAGTTGTACGTGGCTTTCGAAAACCCCCCGGAGAAGGAAAACCAAAAACAGGAATAGAAAAAAGAAAGTGTCCCTCTGGCTAACTCATTGAGTCTACAGACAGTGCTTGAGGTTATGGGTAATTCAGGTATCAGAACGGGAGCGGTGTTAGTCTACAAGGTGCTACAGGACTCTTTGCCACTTTTACAGATCCAGACTAACAGACGTATTGGAGCATAAGCTTTCGTGGGTGAACACCCGCTCTGTCGGATGCATTTGTCGGTAATTCAGGGGCAGGGAAAATCTGGGCGAGAAAGTCAGAGAGGCACACAGCTTTCAAAGGAGGTGGGACATTCGTCTGTGTACCACGGTGCCACCTAAATACTTCCATCGAGACCAGACTCCACGCAGAGAGACAGCCCCGGCCCTGAAATGCTTTGGGTGGGAGGGGAAACAGAGGCAAGCAGCAGGCGAGCTGTCCAGAGTCATATGGCCAAGTCCGGACCAGCTCTCCAAGCTCACGCCCAACGGCTCCACTCCGCTGCCTTAAACTACATCAGGAGGGGCTGTACGGTTTTACAGGGCTCCTGGAAGTTCCCAAACCCCAGTTTCTTCCCGGATCATAAACACAACCCCCAATAAATACAAATCCGCCCTAGCTTTTAGAGCTTTCTCCATCCCTAGCTCTCCAAGCGCTGTCCTGAGAAGGACAGTTTCATGAGATGGGGGAATGGAAGAGATTCCGTTACATGAAACTGGCCTGAGCTCTCCCGTTCCAGCCTGGGTGCCCCCACTTGGGCCAACTAAGAGGGGCTAGAAGAGGTCAGTCAGGCCTCAGACAGGAGAGGAGAGCTGGCAGAGTCAGGAGATGGTTTCTGGGAGAAGGCAGGAGAGGTTTTCTGGCTGGTGTCCCTGTAGTGGGGCAGTTGCCCCACTCCAGCAGAATCACAGAATCATAGAATATCAGGATTGGAAGGGACCTCAGGAGGTCATCTAGTCCAACCACTTGCTCAAAGCAGGACCAATCCCCAACTAAATCATCCCAGCCAGGGCTTTATCAAGCCTGACCTTAAAAACCTCAAAGGAAGGAGATTCCACCACTTCCCTAGGTAACGCATTCCAATGTTTCACCACCCACCTAGTGAAAAAGTTTTTCCTAATATCCAACCTAAACCTCCCCCACTGTAACTTGAGACCATTACTCCTCGTTCTGTCATCTGCTACCATGGAGAACAGTCTAGATCCATCCCCTTTGGAACCCCCTTTCAGGTAGTTGAAAGCAGCTATCAAATCCCCCCTCTTTCTCTTCTGCAGACTCAACAATCCCAGTTCCCTCAGCTTCTCCTCATAAGTCATGTGTTCCAGTCCCCTAATCATTTTTGTTGCCCTCCGCTGGACGCTTTCCAAATTTTCCACATCCTTCTTGTAGTGTGGGGCCCAAAATTCAGACACAGTACTCCAGATGAGGCCTCACCAAAGTTGTATAGAGGGGAATGATCACATCCCTTGATCTGCTGGCAATGCCCCTACTTATACAACCCAAAATGCCATTAGCCTTCTTGGCAACAAGGGCACACTGTTGACTCACATCCAGCTTCTCCTCCACTGTAACCACTAGGCTCTTTTCCGCAGAACTGCTGCCGAGCCATTCGGTCCCTAGTCTGTAGCGGTGCATGGGATTCTTCCGTCCTAAGTGCAGGACTCTGCACTTGTCTTTGTTGAACCTCATCAGATTTCTTTTGGCCCAATCCTCTAATTTGTCGAGGTCCCTCTGTATCCTATCCCTACCCTCCAGTGTATCTACCTCTCCTCCCAGTTTAGTGTCATCTGCAAACTTGCTGAGGGTGCAATCCACACCATCCTCCAGATCATTAATGAAGATATTGAACAAAACCGGCCCCAGGACCGACCCTTGGGGCACTCCACTTGATACCGGCTGCCAACTAGACATGGAGGCATTGATCACTACCTGTTGAGCCCGACAATCTAGCCAGCTTTCTATCCACCGTATAGTCCATTCATCCAGCCCATACTTCTTTAACTTGCTGGCAAGAATACTGTGGGAGACTGTGTCAAAAGCTTTGCTAAAGTCAAGGAATAACACGTCGACTGCTTTCCCCTCATCCACAGAGCCAGTTATCTCGTCATAGAAGGCAATTAGATTAGTCAGGCATGACTTGCCCTTGGTGAATCCATGCTGACTGTTCCTGATCACTTTCCTCTAGTGCTTCAGAATTGATTCTTTGAGGACCTGCTCCAAGATTTTTCCAGGGATTGAGGTGAGGCTGACTGGCCTGTAGTTCCCCGAATCCTTCTCCTTCCTGTTTTTAAAGATGGGCACTACATAAGCCTTTTCCCCATCGTCCAGGACCTCCCCCGATCGCCATGAGTTTTCAAAGATAATGGCCAATGGCTCTGCAATCACATCCGCCAACTCCTTTAGCACTCTCGGATGCAGCGCATCTGGCCCCATGGACTTGTGCACGTCCAGCTTTTCTAAATAGTCCCAAACCACTTCTTTCTTCACAGAGGGCTGGTCACCTCCCCCCCATGCTGTGCTGCCCAGTGCAGCAGTCTGGGAGCTGACCTTGTTCGTGAAGACAGAGGCAAAAAAAGCATTGAGTACATTAGCTTTTTCCACATCCTCTGTCACTAGGTTT
Organism: Lepidochelys olivacea; assembly: GCF_965140295.1. Classification (NCBI taxonomy): domain Eukaryota; kingdom Metazoa; phylum Chordata; order Testudines; family Cheloniidae; genus Lepidochelys; species Lepidochelys olivacea. The sequence continues at coordinate 3,938,526 of NC_140430.1, forward strand.
CCTCCCTCATTCAGCAAGGAGCCAACACTTTCCTTGACTTTCTTCTTGTTGCTAACATACCTGAAGAAACCCTTCTTATTACTCTTAACATCTCTTGCTAGCTGCAACTCCAAGTGTGATTTGGCCTTCCTGATTTCACTCCTGCATGCCCGAGCAATATTTTTATATTCTTCCCTGGTCATTTGTCCAGTCTTCCACTTCTTGTAAGCTTCTTTTTTGTGTTTAAGATCAGCAAGGATTTCACTGTTAAGCCAAGCTGGTTGCCTGCCATATTTACTATTCTTCCTACACATCGGGATGGTTTGTTCCTGTAACCTCAGTAAGGATTCTTTACAATACAGCCAGCTCTCCTGGTCTCCTTTCCCCCTCATGTTATTCTCCCAGGGGATCCTGCCCATCAGTTTCCTGAGGGAGTCAAAGTCTGCTTTTCTGAAGTCCAGGGTCCATATTCTGCTGCTCTCCTTTCTTCCTTGTGTCAGTATCCTGAACTCAACCATCTCATGGTCACTGCCACCCAGGTTCCCATCCACTTTTGCTTCCCCTACTAATTCTTCCCCGTTTGTGAGCAGCAGGTCAAGAAGAGCTCTGCCCTGCCCCTAGTTGGTTCCTCCAGCACTTGCACCAGGAAATTGTCCCCTACACTTTCCAAAAACTTCTTGTATTGTCTGTGCACTGCTGTATTGCCCTCCCAGCAGATATCAGGGTGATTGAAGTCTCCCATGAGAACCAGGGCCTGAGATCTAGTAACTTCTGTTAGTTGCCAGAAGAAAGCCTCGTCCACCTCATCCCCCTGGTCCGGTGGTCTATAGCAGACTCGCCCCACGACATCACTCTTATTACTCATGCTTCTAAACTTAATCCAGAGACACTCAGGTTTTTCTGCAGTTTCATACCGGAGCTCTGAGAGTCATACTGCTTCCTTACATACAGTGCAACTCCCCCACCTTTTCTGCCCTGCCTGTCCTTCCGGAACAGCTTATATCCATCCATGACAGTGCTCCAGTCATGTGAGTTATCCCACCAAGTCTCTGTTATTCCAACCACATCATAATTCCTTGACTGTGCCAGGACTTCCAGTTCTCCCTGCTTGTTTCCCAGGCTTCTTGCATTTTTGTATAGGCACTTAAGATAACTCGCTGACTGTCCCACTCTCTCCCCTCTTGCGCTCTCCTGCTCGTGATTCCTCCCGGTATCCAACTTCCTCACTTACCTCAGGGCTTTGGTCTCCTTCCCCCGGTGAACCTAGTTTAAAGCCTTCCTCACTAAGTTAGCCAGCCTGCTTGGGAAGATGCTCTTCCCTCTCTTCGTTAGGTGGAGCCCGTCTCTGCCTAGCACTCCTCCTTCTTGGAACACCATCCCATGGCCAAAGAATCCAAAGCCTTCTCTCCAACACCACCTGTGTAGCCATTCGTTGACTTCCATGATTCGACGGTCTCTACTCGGGGAGACTCAGAACCCTGAGGTGAAGGGCACCGGGGTCTGGGAGGGATACGGGGGCCAGCGGCAGGCGAGACACCGGCCAGTAGGAGGTGCTCTGTATGCTGGAAAAGAGCTTATTCCCGAGGCAGCCAGCAGGAGGTGCCACGCAGGTGAGTGTCGATCTGCTACAGTCCCCAAGCCAGAGATCTAGGGCTGGAGAGGGCTGAAGAAAGGGGGAGCTACCCGCTGATGTCTCCTTGCTGGACAGCGGGACCCTAGGAATGGTGAGATGGCTGCACCCAGAAGGAAGGGCTGGTGTGGTTATCCTGTCTGAGGGACAGGAGAGGATGGAGCAGGACACCTGGGGCAAGGTGAGAACAAGGCCACGAGGTAGCATTTGGGGAGGAGGCCACTCACTTGCAGGGAAACTGAGGCACAGGATGGGGCAGTGACTTGCCAAGGTCAGTGGCAGCGGTAGCAATAGGCCGAGCCATGGCAGAGCTAGAATACTGAGGCTGAAGATACATCCAGGTAATTTCCAGGAATACGACTGACAGCCCCCCCCCCCAAGTCCTCAATTCCATTCCCTTCTCCCCATGCTGGGGCAGGCTCCAGTGACACAGGGCCTGATGTTATGAAATCCCAGGCATCAGAGAGGAGTCTGTATTTCCCAGTAACTAGCCTGGACTGTGAGCGCTGTGGCCTAATCCTATCGCGGTCCTCCTAAACCGGGCACCAAGCCAAGCTGCTCTCAAATCAGGCACCAGAGCAGAGCCATTACGGTTCTGGGCCCGAGTCAAGAGCCCTGAGGCAAGCGGCCCATTCGAGATGCAAATCATCTGCCCAGGAAACAGTCCCCCACATTGTGCACTGTTGGAGCCTTGCGTGGGCTCACCACAAAGATGCCCCTTGTCCAGCGGCAGTGGGCAGGTGCTGCTCCCGATGAAATGCTGCTTGTCTCTTCTGGCCCGCCAGCTGCAAACTGGGATTCAAACCAGCAGCAAGCAGCTGATTTTGACCCCCGAGAACCAGGAGGCTCCGAGAGGCAGAGCTCCCACCCCATCCTCCACCCCCACTGGCTGGATCCTTTTAGAAACAGCGGCCCCACACTGCATGGTAACTAACCTCAGCGGCTCGTGGGAAGCCCCCCCTCGATGTTCAGGGGGCAGTGGTGGGGTTGCAGAGGAGCCTGCACTGAGTAAAGGGAGCTGAACCCTTTGGAAAAGCCGGAGGAAGTGGCTTTGTAGCCTGACCCTCATGATGGGAATCGCTGGTCCTCCGCCCTTCCTCCCCTCCCCAGGCCCCGTGTGCTATCGGTTCTGTGTGGGGGTGGCGGGGGTGGGGGGAGCGTGTCTTTCAGGGAAAAGCGCAGCACTCCGGGTCCTTGTCTGCACTGCAGAGGTGTTGACTATGGAAGGGCGTTCTCCAGAAATGAGGGGTTTGCTCTGGTGACTGGCGGACACTTTCCCTCTTGCCCTCCACCCCAGAGGTGGTCGCATGTGCCAAGGGCTCAAGCATGTGCTTGGTGTCAGTTACAGGGTGACCGGCTGCCTGCCCCTGTAGCTCTCCAGAGGCATTGTAAGGGGCCCAAGGGATAAAACCCCAAGGTGACAGAGGCCTCTGAAATACCTGTGTTAGGCCGACAGCCTAGGAGCCCTGCCTTTTCAAAGCAGGGGAATTCATGCGACGAGCTGTCTCGCTGGAGTGCCATGCCTCAGAGTATTTAGGTTGCGAACGGGGTCTTCGGGGTCTTTGCTTGTTGAGACGCTAGGATGCATTGAGTGGAAATCTGCAGCTGAAACAGAACACGACTTTTAATTGGATCCCTCTGCTGGTGACATGCACAAGGGAGGAAAGGAATGCGGGCGGGAGACTGGCGCCACTTCAACAGAGCAGGCAGCTGGTAGCTGCTGTGGTCAGATGTTTGGCTGCGTGCGTGTGTTCTCCCTGTGTGCTGCTCTCCGCTCTGTGCAGACAGCCGGCACGGCAGGCTGCGAGCCAACCGCCCAACGACCACAAGATCCGTTAAGGTATGAAGGCACCAGGCCAGGTTTATTGTTGACCAAGCACCTGGCAGGCTCTACAAGGAGATCTCTTAGTATATGACAATGGATGCAGCTCGGTGAATGCTGGGACTTTCCATTTCCCCCTCGGCTGGACCAAGACACTCTTTCAGAGATACCTCTTTATACCCTGGTGCAAACAAGTTACATACTGCCTCTCTGACATAGTTGTTTACGGCCCCCGACGTGGCTAGTTATCACCCATCTCCTTGTACACGATCAAAACCCCTTTATTAGTCACACTGTGATCCCAACCGTATCTTTTAGGAGGGGGCAGCATGTTCCTGGGGAATGTTTTTGTACTATCCTTGATATCGGGATGGTCTGGTACCCCTCTTCTGGACTGTGTTTGCGTGAGTGCCTGGTGTTTGCTAACTTTGCTTTATATCAGCAAAGCTTGCCTACTGCTTTAGCTCATACCAGGCTTCTGTTAGGAGGGCTTATATCTCAGGCTCTCTGTCTACGACATTAGCTGCTACCAATGGAGCTGACATGCCAAAGTGCCCGGTGTTGACCAATATAGGCTGGCTAGCATATAAATATAGATCATATTAATAACAGGCATGATCCACACCATAGATCTATATATCGGTAGGCATTAAGCACGAACAATATTAAGCACAAATATGGTACTCACCTCTACCTCGATCCTGTTCATTTACGCTAAGTACCCCATCACAGCCGGCATTGGCTAAAATCAGCAGTTGGCACAAGCAGACGGGAAACTTGTCCGCTATCAAGATACTGTCATTCTCAGTCCTGGTATAAGCTCAGGAAGTCCCTTCACGGCTCTGCACCTGCGAAGGAACAGAGCAACAAAGCAGGGAACTGGGGCAATGGGCTGGATTTTAGGGATGTGCAAATGTTGTACTTAAAGTACTGCACAGGATCTTTCCAGAGGGAATAAGGCAAAGTGCCACATTTATCGGTAATACATGTATCAATCAACACTGTGTCATATGCATATGATAGATATTACACTCATGCACTCACATACACACACAAACACACTCCGTCTTGTTGTTGTTACCAACTAGTTGCTCCCCTTAACTTCACTGGCCAGGTGAGTTAGATGCGGGAGGGGTGGAGCCGGGCTTCTGTTGATCCAGATCAATGCTCCGATGTTGACAAGACAAGACTCGGGGTCCTCTGCAAGACACCTCACATTTATAGCAGCTTCCCTCTAATGCAAATCTGTCCCAGATACAAAATCTGTGTCTGTGTCCCTTGATCCTTTATGCTGCTTCCTTCTGGGTGTTGTCTTAATGCTACAAAAAGGGTGTTTTCAAAAGAAGGTGCTGGCTTCTAACCCCCAAGGCCGTCAATAAGTCTGCTCTTCTTTAGTGAGCCCACTTGACAAGTATTTTTCGTTGTTCTTGGGTCTGACTTCCATCCCCTCTTGCCCTGTTGCAGCTGTCTGGAGGTGCTTGCCTTCCACACCTTGCTCATTCACACCTCGTTCATTCAACAGGGCAATTGATTAAAAGGTGGGGGGGGGAGAGATCTTATTCTACTCCTAGCAAAAAGACATTTTTTAACATTATACCAAGGCTCAATACAGAGTTGTCTATATAAGGATCTGATACAAAGTTCTATGAAAACTGAGGCATAACACAAAGTCATATGAAAGTTGTGTGAAGATGCTTAATGCAGAGATTTATCTACACAAAGAGACATGTAACTCGGTAAATCATATAAATAATACCAGCTGAAACGTGCAACTTGGGGAGCACCCCTTCTGCATAAGGCGAATGTAACATTGGCTGCATGGGAGCCTGGTATCTTAGAGAACCTTTTCCCTGGTGCATATTAATAAAACTGCCTGTCACTGGTTACTTGGTCTCTTGAGTATATTGCATGACAAGATAACAAACCAAACTGTGACCAAGCACTTGACTATACTATGTATCTATGCCAGTGCGGGATCAGCTAGCTTAAAAAATTTTTTGTTTTACTTTTTGAGTCTTTGGCTAGCTGTTCCTATTCCACATATTCATAAGTGATCTGGAAAAAGGGGTAAACAGTGAGGTGGCAAAATTTGCAGATGATACAAAACTACTCAAGATAATTAAGTCCCAAGCAGACTGCAAAGAGCTACAAAAGGATCTCTCAAAACTGGTGTAACAAAATGGAAGATGAAATTCAATGTTGATACATGCAAAGTAATGCACATTGGAAAACATAATCCCAAATGTATATATATGAAATGATGGAGCCTAAATTAGCTGTTACCACTCAAGAAAGAGATTGTGGAGTCATTGTGGATAGTTCTCTGAAAACATCCACTCAATGTGCAGCGGCAGCCAAAAAAGCGGACAGAATGTTGGGAATCATTAGGAAAGGGATAGATAATAAGACAGAAAATATCATATTGCCTCTATATAAATCCATGGTATGCCAACATCTTGAATACTGCGTGCAGATGTGGTCGCTCCATCTCAGAAAAGATGTATTGGAATTGGAAAAGGTTCAAAAAAGGGCAAAAAAAAAAAGGGGGGTACGGAACGGCTGCCGTATGAGGAGAGATTAATAAGACTGGGACTTTTCAGCTTGGAAAAGAGACGACTAAGGGGGGATATGATAGAGGTCTATAAAATGATGACTGGTGTGGAGAAAGTAAATCAGGAAGTGTTATTTACTCCTTCTCATAACACAAGAACCGGGGTCAGCAAATGAAATTAATAGGCAGCAGGTTTAAAACAAACAAAAGGAAGTATTTCTTCACACAACGTACAGTCAACCTGTGGAATTCCTTGCCAGAGGATGTTGTGAGTTCAAGATTATAACAGGGTTCAAAAAAGAACTAGATAAGTTCATGGAGGATAGGTCCATCAATGGCTATTAGCCAGGATGGGCAGGGATGCAAAACCATGCTCTGAAGTGTCCCTAGCCTCTGTTTGCCAGAAGCTGGGAATGGGCGACAGGGGATGGATCACGTGATGATTCCCTGTTCTGTTCATTCCCTCTGGGGCACCTGGCATTGGTCACTGCTGGAAGACAGGATACTGGGCAAGATGGACCTTTGGTCTGACCCAGTATGGCCGTTCTTATGTTCTCAGTTTCCCCCTATACTTTGCATTGGTACAGTAGGGCAGAAAGGATGAAGTTTGCTTTGGGGCAGACATAGGTGCGTGGATCACCTCCCTGTCTGGGTGGAATGCATAGAGTCATTAAGGAACAGGCTGAAACCAACCCAGATCAACAAGGGGTCCAGAGAAACCACACCAGCTCCATTGAGTTGTGGATCCACACTCCTGGCAGGGAAGCTCAGCGGAGATCCAGACCTGCTCTTGAGAACAAAGGGAGTGTGGACGGAGCATCATAAGAGTTGGCTTCTGGGAGCTCTCTCACCTATGAGCTGATTAAGGAGATCAGAGAGAAACACAAGGCCTGGAGTGGAGCTCACTCCAGTTTCCCCCAGTGAATTGCACTGGGCTAGCCAGAAGGGTCGATGCTTTAACCTTCATTTCAAACAGGGGCTCCATGACAGGGTATCTGTCATTTTTATTTGGGCCTGTAAACCTCTAGACAGAGCTATGATCCATTTTGGTCAATTTCACGGTCAGAGGATTTTAAAAATCATAAATTTCCTGATTTCAGCTATTTAAATCTGAAAGTTCATGGTGTTGTAATTGTAGGGGTCCTGACCCAAAAAGGAGTTGTGAGGGGGTCACAAGGTTATTCCAGCGGGGTTGCTACCCTTACTTCTACACTGCTGCTGTCGCTGCCTTCAGAGCTCGGCAGCTGGAGAGCGGTGGCTGCTGGCCGGGAGCCCAGCTCTGAAGGCAGAGCCGCTGCCAGCAGCCGCACAGAAGGAAAGATGGCGTGATACTGGATTGCCACCCTAACGTCTGCACCGCTGCTGGCGGGACGCTGCCTTCAGAGCCGGGTGCCTGGCCAACAGCTGCCGCTCTCCGGCCACCCAACTCAGAAGGCAGCACAGAAGTAAGAGTGGCAATACCGCGAGCCCCCTAAAATAACCTTGTGAACCCCCCCCTGCAATTTGCTTTTGGGTCAGGACCCTCAATTTGAGAAATGCTGGTTTCCCCCCGTGAAATCTGTAGAGTACAGGATAAAAGCACACAAAAGACCAGATTTCACACTCCGTGACACGGTTTTCACGGCCATGAATTTGGTAGGCCCCAGCTATAACGTATTACAATTCTTGTCATAATATGGGGGGCGTCAACAAGTGGTGCTGTTACCGTTTTCCAGCTTCTCTCTCTTAGGCCACGTCTACGCTACAAAATTAAGTAGACCTAATTTACGACGGCATACAGCCACCGCAGTAATTATGTTGCTTGTGCGTGTCTATGCTTTGCTCCTTGTATCGGCTGTGGGCGTCCTCACCCCACGCGCTGGTATGATTGGCTGTACCATCCGTGTGGAGCATTGTGGGAAGGCTCTGGAAAGCCACTGGCAGTCAACATAAACAACGCCGTCAACCCAGCTACAGCGACCTTGACTCTGCGCCGCTCAGGGAGGGGGAGTTATTAAGTCGGCGCAGTTGGGCGGTGACATTGGCAAGAGTGAAATTTAAGTGTAGACGCTTCCATAGCTAGGTGGATGTAAGCTGCCTTGTGTCGCCCTAACTCTGTAGTGTAGTGCAGACCCTAGTGTGCGTGTGTTTAGTCTCTGAAGAAATGCTCGTGTTGCTGATCTGGGTTATAAAAGATTCTGGGGACTGGATGCATTAGGCGCGTTTGTCCTCTGCCTTGGACTCAAACTGGAGTCAATTGCTGAGGCGAAGTAACTGCCACCTGGAAGGTGGAGATTCCTGGACAAAGGAATCCTTGCTTTGAAGGGTTAATGTCTAGCTATTCCACCTGGAAGCAGGCGGGGCACACCCTGACTGTTTCCTAGGAGCAATGCACACATTGCTCTATCCAAGGACAAGGGCTAGATATGAACCCTGAGAACTTGATTGTTTGGACAGCAACTGTGGGAGGTTTCTTTAGCCTGGGCTCAAGGCCTGAGAACCAGGATTGTAGTAGATAGAGGATGGTAACTAAGCATATGAATCAACGTCATACATTCCTTTGGGTAGCAGTGTGTAATGCTTAGGGGGAGAAATATAATAAAAGGAGAAGGTGGAAGGCGGGGGGGCAGAACAGCCCATCTCCGCTGACCAGCCTGCTTGCTTGCATAAAGCTGTGTTCTGTCTCATCACTGAACCGCAACAACTGGCGCCCAACGTGGGGCCCTCAGCACTCACCTCGCCCGGCAAGGGTTTCAGACGCGTCACTCATCCACTTCGTGGATCCCGGTGAGTATTTTTCATTGTGGTAAGTATGGGAAGCTCCCTCTCTGCTTTGCAAGTGCAACACCGCAATGAGCTGCAGTATTTGCTGCGTAAGGCTCAGCATGACTGCCCGGCTCGAGAACTCACTCTTCTGCTACAGGAGGTGCGTGCCAAGTGCCCGTGGTATCCTGAAGCTGGAAGCCTTAAGTTAGCGGACTGGGAGCGATTGGACCAGACATTGCACAAAGAGCCTCGGGCACCCGTGCAGGCTTTACATGCCTGGCACCTCTGCCGCGACGTGGTACAGCGTGTCGCCTCAGACAGACCCTCCCTCGCGAGGCTGGTGCTCTCGCCGCCCCCGTCCGCCCCTGCAGTCATCCCCCCTCCTGGCGATGCGACACAGCGTGTCGCCTCGGAAAGGCCCTCTCCAGCCCCAACAGAGGAGCTGCCGATCCTGCCACCCCCGTCCGTTCCTGCAGCCATCCCTCCCCCTGCTTCGCCCCCAGTGCCTCTATTACCACCGCCTCCCTGGCCTTCCCCACCTGAGCCGGTGTGTGATCACCCTCCCCCCATGGGGCCCCCCGGAGAGTCATCTGCATCTGCTCAGAAGCTTTCGCTGGTGCAACAAATGGTTCCCGCAGCGAAAGCTCGATCAGATCTTACAGCAGAGGAGCTGGCTGATCTGGTCTCCGTTTGCCCGGTGACCTGGCAGAATGATGACCAGGGCAACCCCGTGGGCACCTGGACCACTCTGCCATACTCGGTGGTTAGAGAGGTAAAGAAAGCAATTCGTGAATTTGGCCTGACTAGCACCTTTGTGCGTGGTCTCATTGAAGGGATGGGTGCTGGGTACTCCCTAATCCCTGAGGATTGGAAAACGCTGCTGCGCATGATGTTGTCACCCAGTCAGTATGTTATTTGGCTTAGTGAGTATCGGCAGATGGCAGAACGCCAAGCCCAGGTATATAGAGAGCAAGGTATCATTTATGAGCATTTGGCAGGGGAGGGCCAGTTTGCTACTATTGGGATGCAGTCTCAACTCCCTCAGGCCGTCTTCCCCATTATTTCCACCTGTGCCCAGCATGCCTTCAAGAAGGTCCCGGATTCAGACAAGCCTACCAAAAGCTTTGTCAGTATCCGTCAGGGTGCCTTAGAGTCCTTTTTGGATTTTACCAACAGATTGCAGGAGGACACTGACTTTCAGCTGCCAGGGGAGGTCTGTGCCATACCTACACAGGTGATGGGACCTCTCCCTGACGGCTTTGTAGGTCTTGTTCTCCCTCGCTCACATGCTGGGAAACAGGGCTTTTTTGTCATTCCAGGGGTCATTGATGCTGATTACACTGGCATTATTAAGGTTCAGGTGTGGACTCATCTTCCACAGTCACTCCTGCGTGGACGGTCAATTGCACAATTGATTTTAGTCCCCTATCAGGTGCCAGCTGCCGAGGATCGAACTCGGGGCGGAGGAGGCTTTGGATCTACGTTGTCTCACTCGCCGTCTCACAGCGTTCAGAATTGGCTGCTGTTATTTTGGCCTTTCAACTTTTTGCTGATTGTCCCTTTAATTTAATTGTGGATACCCATTATGTTTATTAGGTAATTGCTTATTTACCCCTTGCCCTCATTACCCCTCAGGTTGATGCAGATCTCCTTCGCCTGTTTTTGTCTTTACAGCGTCTTCTTGCCACTCGTCATTTCCCTTACTTTGTTGCTCATATTCGCAGTCATACCCCTCTGCCTGGGCCACTCACTGAGGGCAATGCACGCGCCGATCGCGCATTGCGTGGTCAGGTAAATTCCCTTTTTTCTGACCCCATTGAAAGCCATGCCTTTTTTCATCAGTCTGCCTCTGTTTTGGCCCGGCAGTTCCACATTCCTGCTGATCATGCACGTTCTATTGTTCGTTCCTGCCCCCACTGTGCTGCTGCTGCTCCTACTTTTTCTTATGCTGTTAACCCCCGAGGTACCGCAGCAAATCAGCTGTGGCAAATGGATGTTACTCATGTACCACAATTCCGCCCCTATTCATTTTTACATGTTTCCGTTGATACTTATTCAGGTTTCCTTTGGGCAACCCCACAACGTGGGGAAGCCACTAACAAAGTTATTCACCATTTGCTGGCCTGCTTTTCTGTTATGGGTCGCCCTTGCCAAATTAAAACAGATAATGCCCCAGCCTACTGCTCTGCAGCCCTCTCCACCTTTTGTGCCCGCTGGGACGTCCGTCTTAAACACGGAATCCCTTATAATTCCACGGGCCAAGCCATTGTTGAACGTGCCAATCGCACACTCAAAACCTTGCTAGATAAACAATTAAAACAAGGGGAGCTGCATCTCCGAACCTTAGGAGACATTCAACAACAGATGTATATTCTCTTGTTTACTTTAAATAATTTAACACTGAATGCAGATCAGCAGACCCCTGCGGATCGGCATTTTCACAAATCTGAGGTACTGGAAAGACCGCGTGTCTTTTACCGTCAGCTGCCCGATCCACAGTGGCTGGGCCCAGCACCTCTAATCACTTGGGGTCGGGGATATGCTGCTGTGTCTCTCCCTGCAGGACCGTTGTGGGTTCCAGCCCGGTGCGTGCGACCAGCACTTAAACAACATGGCATGGCACCAGGGGCTGTCGAATCCCATACCAGAGTTTCAGCTGACCTTGGAGGAGACCGCGTTGCCCCCCGAGTCGACAACGGCGGGACGGAAACGGAGGAGGCGTAACGTCCCAAGCCAGCCCGTGACAGGGGGAGCAGTAAAAGCATTGGTCGCCACGGCTCAACGAAAACTGGCAGCAGATCAGCAGCCAGAAACTCCTAAGACTTTGTTTGTGGCGATTCTCGCCCAAATCACTGCTAATTCTGTGATGATTGTGTGCCTTTTGTGCCTGCTATTTTCTGTAGGGGTTGGCTCGGAAGCGCCTCCCCCGTTACAAGCCCGAAGGAGAATAAGATACTGCTCTTTGCTTATGCTAATCTTTTCTCCCAGTATTTTAGCATGGCTAATTGGGGCCCGGCCAACTATACTCTGCCTCCCACGGCTATATCCCTCCACACACCGTACCCGGCCGGGGCTCACAATGTCACCTGTGCACGTGTAGTTAACTGCACTAGTACAAAGGTGCCATTGGGCTGTCAAAAAATTTCTCAATCCCTTTTAAATTGTTCCCATGCTGTTAATGTTTTATATAATTATGGCCATATCATCCTACCATCAGGATGGGTTTTTACTTGTGGTTCATGCACCTTTAATTATATTCCTGCAAATTTAAGTGATGGCACCCTTTGCTGTCTTAGTAGAATGATACTTATATTGCCTTTTGCTGGTTACAATTGTAGTAAAAGAAGTGTACCCCTTTTAGATGATTATATTGCAGATGTTAAGTTTTTGGTTATTTTGTGTTTGTAATTATTGGGCTTATTTTTTGTTGCTGCTGTGTACAATGTATTCCTTTCTTGTTAAGACTTTGTAAAATTTTTGCCCTGGAAAGCTCCCCAGGTTATGTCCTTGTCTGTCTGGGAGTTAAATAGCATGATAAAACAAATTGGCGGCTACCATGAGATGGCCAACTATCAATAAACAAAAAAGGGGAGATGAAGGGTTAATGTCTAGCTATTCCACCTGGAAGCAGGCGGGGCACACCCTGACTGTTTCCTAGGAGCAATGCACACATTGCTCTATCCAAGGACAAGGGCTAGATATGAACCCTGAGAACTTGATTGTTTGGACAGCAACTGTGGGAGGTTTCTTTAGCCTGGGCTCAAGGCCTGAGAACCAGGATTGTAGTAGATAGAGGATGGTAACTAAGCATATGAATCAACGTCATACATTCCTTTGTGTAGCAGTGTGTAATGCTTAGGGGGAGAAATATAATAAAAGGAGAAGGTGGAAGGCGGGGGGGCAGAACAGCCCATCTCCGCTGACCAGCCTGCTTGCTTGCATAAAGCTGTGTTCTGTCTCATCACTGAACCGCAACATTGCTTGCTGTTTGCTCACCTCTGCTCCAGGACAGGTGAATACAACATAGGTAAACAAGCTGCACTTAGAATAGAGCCAGACTTACTGATTTCTCCTCCACAGGGAGGACGACCTGCAAGGCCTTGAACATCCACTACTGCTCTGCTGTGGGTTGACAGGTGGTGTCGGAAAAAGGGGCAACAAATAATTAATCATTTTACTGTATAAATACATAAAAGCATCCAGAAACGCAACCGGAGACTAAGACACTGCCCAGTGCTCAGATGGCTATTGGCTGCCCCAAAGCCTGGAGCACTGGGGGCCAACAGTGGAGCTTGATTCCCCTTGGGAAATTATCTTTCTGCAGCTGCCTCTGTAGGGGTCAGAGAGCATCGCAGGTGGTGTCACCTCGTCGGAGCTGGGGCCTTACTCCGGGGGGAGTTTTGTCAGACTGCTCTGAAAGAGCCGGGACCAACCATTCACTGACATGAAGATTTGTACCTGCACGGCATCCTGCCCTGTGTCACACCCCACTTCCGTATCATACCATAAGGAGCTGGATTTTGACAGGCTGTATGTGACAAAACACATACCAGGCTACCCCCAGAGACACATCCCTGGGATGTTTTGTTATGAAGAGATGAGGAGATGACATTCCCAGATGGGAGCCGGCGTTTCTGGTCTGACAAATACTTTACCTCCGTTTTTCATTTGCGATTTCTTTGGCAGTAAACCCACAACATGTGTGGAAAGAAGCCAATCTGTTGCAAATCTGGCTGGGCTATTTTCACAGTAATTATACCATAGTCACATCAAGTATGTTAGGCCATGTTGAATGGAATCAGGTAATGGTCACTGGTTCCTAGGCAACTAGCAACCTCCAATCCAGCGATTAATTCATCTTTATTTGTCATAACAAGGACCAAAATAGGGTTACCTTGTGTTGGGTGCAACACCTTCCATGTTAGCAAATTATCACCTATAAGTTTTAATAACTGGAATGATATCTTATTACTGGCTGCATGATACCTCCAGGATATGTCTCCTAAATCAAACTCCCGCATAGCAGCACCACATCTGTCTGTAAAGAGGAACTCGTTCTGAGGGAGTGCCCACTTAATCCTTAATCCCTCCTAAACAGATTATAACCAATCCCGTGAAGTTGTCAGTAATGCCAATTGTCAGTAATGCCAATTACACAAATATATATTGTTTTTCTCGTCAATGAGAATTTCGACTTCCTCTTGTCACCTAGCCTCCCAGCACTGGTTAATAAGCAAGTGAAATGTTTCTTTTCTCTCTGTTCTTTGCCACATCCGTTCAATTTGTTCATGATGCCTTGAGTTTGAGTTTTGTACCTCATTTGCCTCCGTGACACTCTCCACTTGTGTTGATGGGTTAATGCCCTCCAAGCTGCTCCAGCTAGTCTCCGCCCAAGAAGGTTAGTCCCCTACCTGGGAGATGCGGGCCATCTCATTTCTAGATCTCTCTCTCTGCCACTGAAATGTAGCCCAATGTTAAATAAAACCAAAACCATCAGCCTCACACCAGTCAGGCAGCCAACTGTTCCCCTCCAGTATTTTCTGCCTTCTCTTGGTCAATTACTGGTTAGGATATCTGGGAAGATCAGTTGGCCTTTCCTCTTCTTCTGCTTTGTTCCAGGATGTCTGAGGTCTTCTATAATCTGTGTAGTTCCAAGTGATGCCACATCATTGGTTCCAATATGTATCATCATCATCAGTGATTTCTGGATTTCTCAATCCAGTCTAATCCTGAGGTTCCATCTCATTTCTTCACTCCAGGGAGACAGAATATTGTCCTACTGTCCTTGTGGCCTTTGTTGAATTCTCTGTCCGCTCTTCTTACTATGAAGCTGCTGCTGCTGATTGTTTGTATTCTGAGGATGGTTGAAGAATCTTTCTTGGATGCTGCTCATTTCAGACCACAAGGACACTCATCAGGTATGTCCCCTGTAGCTTTCTGTTCCATTCCTCCACAGCTTCACCCTCTGAAACGCTTCTCTGCCGCTCCTCTTGCCCTACTAAAGGGTGTGTATTTGCGGGGAGGGGGAGAAAGAGGGATGGTGACTGGGGACCACAACTTTTCGTAAAGGAGTTTCACGTCAGGGCGTTCTATGTCTCAGCTACATCAGACGAGTATAGAGATCGCAGGGCCAAGTCACTCGGGGCAATCCGAGACACATTTTGTCACATGCAGCCAGCTCAAACCCAGCTCCTTCTTCAAGCCCTACATGCAATAGGAGTGTGGGGAGGGGGCAGAACAGGGGGCAGCATATTGCTGAAGAACGAAGCTCTGGGTGCAGGGTGGCGTGTCCCAGCTCCTTCCGAACCGTCCAACAGTTGCGGGGATGGGTCACTTGGGTGACACGATGCTTATTTTGTCACGCACGGTCAGTCAAAACTCAGCTCCTTACTGATTCACTCAACGAATTAGTCACTGCAATTTTGATCACATCCAAGCACATTCACGGGAGGAAATTTCTAAAAATTCTATCTTACACGGATGCATTTTAAAATGAAATTGGCCACGGCCGAGGAACTGGGAACCCAAGGAACCAACGGGAGCCTCAGGGCTGGTCTACACTTAAAAATTAGCTCAACCTCGCTATGTTGCTCAGGGCTGTGGAAACACTGCAAGTCCTGAGCGCGGTCGTTAGGTTGACCTAACCCCCAGGGTAGGTGCAGCTCGATCAAGGTAAGAATTCTTCAGTTGACCGAGCTCCCGTCTCTGGGAGAGGCGGATGAGCTGCACCAACAGAGGTAAGAAGTGTCTACGCGTGGCTGCAGCGTAGACAAGCCCCCGGTGCCGGTGAGGGTGCCACACCCCCTCGTCAGGAGGGTCCGCAGGGGGCTCCCAGCCCACATGGGTCACACCTTGCCCCACCATGGCAGCTGGGCTGCCCCCTTCCCCTGCCCCCCAGGATGGGCGCCACCCCTTGCCCGCATTGTTGCCTTACGCCCCTCCCCAGGGCTTGCCCCATCACCCACCCCCTGAGCCTGGGCCCCACAAACACCCATCGCGTGGCTCAGCCCCTGCCCCCTGGGGGGACTCCCTGCAGCTTGGGCTCCCCACTGACACCTCACCTGGCCAGGGCTCCACCCTAGCACCTGCCACCTGCCCCAGGCCCCAGGGAGGCCCTTTTTATCATGTGACCCCAAACCAATCAGCTTGGCTCTCTCCCCCCCACCCAGTTAGTGAGATACAATGTATCTTCCCTCCCCCCACAGGGCTATTGTTCTCTCGGGGCTGCTCTTGCCCTTTAAGAGCTCTGATGACGTCATCAGACGAGGCGGGCCTCGCCTTCATGATTGGCTCCCGAGAGCGCTGACTCGGCCCAATCCGCCCTCGCCAGATGCCAGCTCCGTCCCAGCCCCACTCCGGCTTCGCTGCTTATGGGCCGTCCCAGGGGATTCGCCAATGAGAAGCCAGCCCCGCTGATTGGCACAGCCTCGGCCCACTGGCAGCGCTCGCTGCGGCCGCGCGGACGGGCCCGAGCGCGGCGGCGCGGAGCAGGGCGGAAGCAGCGGTGAGGGCAGGCGGCTCGGGGAAGATGGCGGAGGCGCGGCGGGGCCGGGGGCTCCCGGAGCCGGGGCTGCTCCTGGTGCTGGCGCTGCTGGGGCCGGGGCGGCCGCTGCCCGGGGCCGCGGGGAGCCTGAACCTGCAGGAGCTCAACGAGCTGAAGTACGGGATCGAGATCGCCGCCGAGCCCGTGCTGGCCGGGCAGGTGCGTGCGGGGGGGGGCGGCCCGGGGGGGGCAGGTGCCTGCGGCGGGGGGGCGGACCGGGGGGGCGTCAACTGTGGGGGGGGGCCGGGCAGGTGCGTGCGGGGGGGGCGGCCCAGGGGGGAGGTGCCTGCGGCGGGGGGGCGTCAACTGTGGGGGGGGCCGGGCAGGTGCGTGCGGGGGGGGCGGGCCGGGGGGTGATGGGGCCCCACTGGATAGGTGGTCGGGGGACTAGTGAGGTTGGATGTGTGGGGGCTGAGGGCGGCTGGGCCAGGGTGCAAGTTAGCTGGGGAATGTGTGGGGGCCAAAGTGGACCCAAGGAGTTGGGGGGCCAGGACCAGCGTTTATGTGAGGGTTGGGTCAGGGAATGAGCTGTTGGGGTCGAGGGAGAGCAGAGTGGGGAGACCTGGCATAGGAGTTGGCACTGAGCGGGGGGGGGATGCTGGGAGTGTTAGGTAGGGGTAAGACTGGGGTTTGAGGGGGGCTGGGGTGGGGTAGGTGGGTGAAGGGGGGTTGAGGAGTTGAGGGCAGGTCAGGGGCATAAATGGGCAAGAGGAGGGGGGCGGGCTGGAGAGCAGGGGCCAAGGGCAAAGATGTCCCAGGGGAGTGGGAGGTGATGGGGCTGAGTTGGGGGAGCAGGGGTGTTAGGGGAGGTGGGTTGGGTGAGGGCCTGGTTAGCAAGCGATGTGAAGTGAAGGGGCCAGGCCCATGCAGAACTCCCCATCAGCTATCCCATCCCCCCAATCCTGGGGCCACATCAGACCTGGTGCGCCTAGAAAACAAGGCCCCTTTATTCTGTTCCCAACTATCCACCCCATCATGGCGCAGGCTGTGGCAGCCCCTCGCCCTTGCCCTGTGCAGACTCCGCAGCATCCTGGACGCTCTCCACACTGGCAGGACGCTTCCCCTGGTGCCTGTGTTTACTTCTCTGGCAGAGGTCGAACAGCTGCACTTGGGACTTCCACCATCTGGTGCCTCCTCTTTGCTTGTGACAAAGGGGCACGTGGGCGGGACCGGCAGACTTACGAGCTGTGGTTTAATGCTATCGATCTCCCCTGTGCTTTGAAATAGCTAATTCTGGCGCGGCCGCATGCACCTGGCTCTGCTTTCTGGCTCCCTTCCTCTCGGGATCAGCGACGGCTCCGGAAGGGTTGGGGAGAAGGGCAAAGACAGATGGAAATACCCTAAAACCGCTGTCGCTTTCTGACAGCAAAAGGCCACCTGATTCTTCATGCACAGCGCTGGCCCAGAGGGAGACTTGGGATAAAAGTGTCTGTTTTTGGCTTGTGTTTGCATCCTGAAAGCTTCCTGCCAGCTACTAAAGAGCTGGAAAGGAATCTAATGGGTCACCCTGGACTTTATTTTGGGCACTTCATGCTTTGTAAATACTAGAGCCAGCTCGTCTGCACGTGGCTGCTTTGCTTTGGCAGAAACTCGAAGACGAGTCCTGTGACTCCGGGCAAGTCGCGTAGGCATCATCTAAACTCACGAGTTGGGTAGTGAACCGTTCAAATGATACAGGTATTGGTAACGTGTTGCACCCCGTCCTCCCCAGTGTGGACGCAATTTAAGGGCATAAGCTGTGCCCGTATGACTGCATCTGCTGTAGGCGTCATATGGGTCAAACTGTTTTGGTAAAGAAGAAATCGCTGCCCGTAACCGAAGTAGTTATGCCAGAATAAAATCTGTTTGTAGGGCAGGGCCTGAATTGCTTTGTTCCCCAGTACTCCGGTTCTCTCGCCCTTTATCTTCGCAGGGTAGAGACTGTGGCTTGCCCTGTGTTGCACAACGGGGCTGCCATCTTGGCTGAGGTCTGTAGATGCTACCGGGCTATATATATATAATAAAGCCCACGCGTTTTGGTGCCTGAAGATTTATTTAGATTGGAGCGGTGCTTGCCAGAGGTGAACACATATGGAGGTGGTGCAGCTCCTGCCCTGAAAAACGGGAGCAGAAATCAGACAAAGGCTGGGGAAAGGTGTGGGGGGAGGGGGTGTGTGTGTGTGATGGCTGATGTGGGTTGGTAATTCCATGGCAGGCTGTCTATTCTTAGATGCCTGTGTGACGAAGCAGGACTGTTCTTAATGTTTCCTCTGAATAGTGTGGGGGTGCCTCAGTTTCCCCTAAGCAGTTCTTAAGTATCTAGGGGGTGGGGTAAGGGTGTATGATCATTGCAGAGCCCTGGAGGGCAGGTGTGTGCAGGGGTCTGGACACAGAGAATGGCCGACACCCTGTTTCCTGGCAACTGATGGCCTGGGCCCTTCTCCCCTGCAAGGTGAGTGCTAAAGGGTTGGAGAACAAAGGAATCCGGTGCCCTCCTGGCCTGGGAAAGGGACAAAGCCCAGAGGAGGAGGGGCTGGGGAGAGTTTCAGTTTGGGGGCTGGCTGGAGACATGGAGTGAAGTGCAGACGTGGTTGTCTGGCTCACTGACCCCAAAATGGACCCAGCTGAGGGGTCCAGTTCTCTGCACCTACAAGCTCTGTGTTAGACCATGTTCCTGTCGTTTAATAAACCTCTGTTTCACTGGCTGGCTGAGAGTCACGTCTGACTGCGGAGTTGGGGGGCAGGATCCTCTGGCCCCCCCCGGACCCCGCCTGAGCGGACTCGCTGTGAGAAGCACAGGGAGGGGCAGAGGAGGCTGAATTCTCCGAGGTCAGACCCAGGAAGGTGGAGCCGGGTGAGCTGTGTGTCCTGAAGACAAGCTGCTCCCAGAGAGGAGACTTCCCCAGAGTCCTGCCTGGCTTCATGGGGAGCAGTCCCAGAGCATCGCCCGGGGACTCCGTGACAGCCTGCCTGTGGAGTCGTAGCACTTCCTCATTACTCTTGTTTACCTCAAGCCCTTCCCATGGCTAGATTTGGGTGTCTCTCTCTGAGGCTGAGCTGTCTCTCCTACGCTTCCGCAGTTGCATGGAAACCAAAACTTCTCTTTATTAAAAGCAGAAGCGGATCTTTGGGCTGCCAGGTGCCCTGGTGTCTAGGGGCCTAGTGCACCGCCATGCGGACTGATGCATTGGCTGAGGGGTTGGCACTGGAGTCCTCCGCCGAGCTTTCCCACTTGTGTGCAGGGTGCTGTGCTCTGCTGATCCCTGCCCCAGAGGGGGCTGCAACTCGGTGGGGGGGGGGAGTTTTGAAGCACTTCAGAATCCTGCCGGCGGCTGCCCGAGTTAGCCAGCCCAGCAAGGTGGGAGGAGGGTTTCCAGGTCCAGATCCCTTACTTTGGGAGCTGACCCCTGAGCAAAGGGGGCCTCAGCAAGGCTTGTGGGGGTGTCCTGAGGTCAGGACCTTTGGTGTTAGAGGGACTGTTGCTCTCAAATGACCTCCAGTGCCCTCTAGCTGATACCCAAGGGGTGTCGGTTTCCTCTAGGTGCCACGCAGCCTGTTTGGGTTCGTTACCTTTTACCCTCATGAAGGTAGCCTGCTCCTTGGGCATGGGACTGCGTGAAGCCAGGACTTTGTGGAGCTCCTCCCCTCATGCCCGATTCTCAAAAAACCCCTCTTTCATTTCAAAGGCCTTGTTTCCTGGCCAGCTCTGCTGCCAGTGGCCCCAAAGAGCAGGAGCTCCGGGTCGGGAAGGGTTCAAATAGGTGGCTGGCGCAGGGAAGAGGGCAAAGTCTGAACAACCCAAAAAGCCTCCCCCGCTAAAACTGCCCCAGAGTCTCAAGAAAACCCCTGCTCCTGAGATGGCCAAGCCTGAGGCTAACGGAGACGCCTCTCTTTGTATTTAAGGATCTCCCAGGCTGGGCCTTGACTTCCCACCTCCTGTGCCCAGGAGCTCCCTACAGGGGTGGTGGGGGGAGCTGCATTTACATGGCAAAGCTGCCAAGGAAACTTGAAACAGGCTCTAAATGAACCTCCTGGCATCAGCTGCTCCTGGGGCGTGATGCTTCTGCCAACGCCATCCATGCTTCCCCTGGCACTGACGAGCAGAGGTTGGCTGAACTGGAATGGGGCTGGGTTTCAAAGTAAGCTGGGCCCCATTGTGATGGGTCTGTACATATGCGACGTGAAGAGGGTCTTGTCAGAAATAATACCTACCTCTTACCTAGCACCGTGCAGTGGCCAACCTCAAAATGGCTTATAAAGGTCAGTGTTGCTAACCCGCTTTCACAGATGGGGAAACTGAGGCACGGAGTGGGGAAGTGACATGCCCAAGGTCACCCAGCAGGTCGCTGGCAGAGCTTGGACTAGAACCTGGGTCTTTTGAGTCCAAATTCAGTGCTCTACCCATTAGGCAACACTGACTCTCAGAATTGACATTCTCAGCACTGGCTTAACAAAAGCTGCTTTGTCAAAGCAGGGTAGCGAAATTGGTACCACCTCCCTCATGGCCGCTCTGCTTTAGATTTCAGGGCTGCTTGTTCCAGTTTAGCTTGAGGCCGTTAGGGATGGGTTGCAGCCTCCCCACTGGGGATTGCACCCGTTTAAATGGGTTCAGGGGGACAGCTGCAGCTAAGCAGAGCCACTTTCTCCTGCAGCCAGAGCCGCCGCGGTGAATGGTGGAGAAGAGCCAGCTTTTGGGCTGGGTTCAGGGAGGATTTTGGGTTCCGAAGAGTCTTTCCTTTCAGTTTGGCCGAGGGGCGAGCAGCAGACTTGGGTTCTATTCCCAGTCCTGCCACTGACCTGGACACCTTTGTTATGTCACCCCTTTGCACCTTAATTCCTCCGCCTGCAAAATGGGGGGCGTGTGCCTCACGCTGCCCGAGGCTTAATGAAATCCTGGTATGGCAGGAACAAGAGAAAGGCAGAGCATCTAGCTACCAGGGTGGCACCTTTTTGCTCCATGGGACCTCCGCTAAGACTAGCAGCCCTGGATCGCCCGCTGCCGGCATCCCGTTCTGGGTTGTAGCACTCGGTGTCCTGGCCAGCAGCGCCTGCGTGGAGAGCCGCCGTTCGCGCGGGCCCTGTTCTCCTGCGCTGATTTCGCTGCCTGCGCTTTCCTAGAGCAAGTCGGAGGACGTGGTGATCGTTTCGTCCAAGTACAAGCAGACGTACGAGTGCCGCCTGCCGTCCGCCGCCGTGAGGATCCACCGGGACGCCGCGGAGCCACCGCAGAGTTACCACGGGCTGGGCATCTCGGATCTGCTGAGGCCGATGGAGGCTGCTCCCTGCCTTGTAAAGGTGAGCCTGCCACCGCACGCTGGGGGCCGGGAGCAGAACTGAGGAATGCAGGGGGCCAAGGGGTTGTGGTGCCCACAGCCGGGTCTGTGGCTCACTGGCCACCCTTTCCCGGCCCCCCTCCATTGCAGTTCTAGGAAACGGCGGCTGTTAATTAGGCTGAGGGAATTGCGTCCATCTTCTTGGCCCCCTGTCCTGAGGGGGCTGATGTTCAGGGGTTCCTCCGGGGGGCTGTCTCCCCGCTGAGCTGTCAGTCCAGAGCACCTGATCCCAGCAAGCCGGTAACATGCAGGGTGTCCCCCCCCGACCGGCCCAGCAACAGCCAGCGTCAGCTGTCCCCGGGGGCCTGGCTGTTGGTGTGAGAGCTTCCCTCAGAATGCAAACAGTCGGGAGATCCCGGGCGGAGCAAGGAAAGGCCCAAGGGTTTGCTCCAACCAGTGCTGGGGTGATCTCTGGGCTCCACAGGATCTTGGCTGGGGACATGGCCGATGGCAGGTTTTGGGGTACATGTGAAGGTTTTGGGGTGCGGGGGCTTCGTTGAACTTAACCCTGTTGCCGCTGCCTTGTTCCCAGACCAAGGACTGGTGGACGTATGAGTTCTGCTATGGGAAACACATCCAGCAATACCACGTCGAAGGTAACCCTCCCCTTGCCTCGTCCCCTGGCTGTTTGCGGGGCCCCAGCGGGAGGGGGGTGTGTGGGTGGCGGGTGGATTTATACAGGCACCCTCACCCGAGAACGCGTCCAGCCGCTCATCTCTGAGGGTGCCTGGCCTGGGCTCGCTCAGTGAGTTTGGCTGGGAGATGGGAAAGCTGCCCAATTTCAACGCTCGGGATATGAAAGAACCTGGTGTGCCCGCCTCAGCTGTGCCCGGGTAGATGGCCGGAGATAAAGGGCACAGGGGCCGTGGCTTCTCTGCTGTGATCACTTTCACTAGATCCCCTCCCACCCCCATGGCATCCGGTATCCAATCCCCCTCTGGGGCTTCCTGTCACAGGTGTGGGCTCACTGCACCTCCGACCCCTCTGCCAGCTGCACAAGGGGTGGCCCCCTTAGGTCTCCTCTGGGTGGAAAGTGACACACCTGTGCGGGGCGCTTGGGTGCAGTGTGGGCAGAGGACGCTCAGTGTTTGATCTCGGTGAGGTGCCCTTAGCAAAAGGGGTTTTACCCCCAGAGACTGGGCCAGCATCCAGCCCTTCCCCTGAATCTGATCTGGGCCGGGATACCGTGTCAGGGCGAGGAATTAACAGGACTCCTAATACCATGTCTCCGGTGGGTTTGTCCTCACACTGAGGCAGGCAATGCTGTTGTCCCCACTGTCCCGCAGGAAGTCTGCGGCAGAGCAGCATCCCGAGTCCCAGGTGAGTGCTGGAGCCACTGGCCAGCCTTCCGGGGGGGGGGTGTCTCCCGCCGGGGCCCCCCAGGGGTTTAGCGCGCTCTAACGTGGGTCGCTCTGTGTCGCTGTTTGTTTCCCAGAGTCTGAAATTAAAGGAGACATCCTCTACCTCGGGTATTATCAGTCGGCGTTCGACTGGGACAACGAGACGGCAAAGGTTGGTGCTTCTTGGACTCCTGTGCTGTGCTGAAGTGTGACCCCCCCGGTGCTCTAGGTTTGGGAGAAGGGAGATGGGCTTGCCTGGGGGTTTGTCTAGTGCTGGCTTAGCAAACAGGGCATGCAATTCCGCCATAAGTCCCTGCAAGCTCTACCCTCCTGACAGTGGGCCCTGATGGGCAGAGCAGGAGACTGACTCGCTATGTGACCCGGGAAGTAACTTTAGCTGCCTCGGTTTCCCTGTCTGTAAAATGGGACTGTCACGGAGTGTGGGGGAGTCCAGGCCCTGCACCCCTCTTCCTGGGATCCACTGAGACTCTCAGCCAGCCAGTAAAACAGAAGGTTTATTGGACAACAGGAACACAGTCCAAAACAGAGCTTGTGGGTACAACCAGGACCCCTCAGTCACGTCCTTCTGGGGGAGCAGGGAGCTTAGACCCCAGCCCTGGGGTTCCCTGTGTTCCTCTCCCCAGTCCCAAACTGAACTAAACCCACCCAGCAGGTTCCCTGCTGCAGCCTCTGTTCACATTCCTGGGCAGAGGTGTCACCTCCCCCTCCTGGCTCAGGTGACAGGCTCTCAGGTCTCCCATCCCCAGGGCACATTCCCAGGTCAACACTCCCCCCTCCCTGCTGAGTCACATCGTCACAGGGACAACTGTCTCCCAGCGG
The DNA here is from genome assembly GCF_965140295.1 of Lepidochelys olivacea. Lineage (NCBI taxonomy): Eukaryota > Metazoa > Chordata > Testudines > Cheloniidae > Lepidochelys > Lepidochelys olivacea. The sequence continues at coordinate 3,962,288 of NC_140430.1, forward strand.
AATATCTCCCAACTATCTCCGAGCGGAATATCTCCCAACTATCTCCGAGCGGCTTGGTGTGTGGGGTGCTTTGAGACCCCCGGAGACAGCCCCCAGTCCAGCTCCGTGTGGACTGTGAAGTTGGGAGCTTTAATGCTCTCGTCCAAAATTCACCTTCCTAGGCTTCGAAACAGCACAGGCTCAAACGGTACCACAGCCAGATGTACGGCAACGGTTCCAAGTGTGACCTGAGCGGGCAGCCCAGGGAAGCTGAAGTCAGGGTAAGTGGCGTGTGGGGGGTGTCAATTCTCTGGAGTTGGGGTGAGCCGGGGAGACTCCCTGAAGACAGAGGGGGCAGGGCAGCCTCTCTCTGTGGCCTGGGTTCTCCGCTGTTTAAAACGCCAGCAGTGACTGGGGGGGGGCGTGGGGAAGGGGCGGAGGCGGACAAGCCCCTCGGGCGTGGCAGGATGACCGGCAGGCCCCTCCGGGAGCCCCAGGTCACCTTAACCCTGTTTTTTTCCCCCCCCGGCGGCAGTTCCTGTGTGAAGAGGGCTCTGGGGATTACATCGCCCGGGTGGACGAGCCGCAGTCCTGTTCCTATGTCCTGACCATTCACACCACCCGCATCTGCCACCACCCCTTCCTGCGACCGCCCTCCACGGCCACCCCCCAGGCCATCCGCTGCCACCCAGCCCTGAGCCCGGCTCAGTATGTGGACTATGTCCAAGCCCAAGTGTGTGAGTATCTGGGGGGCGCGGGGGGACAGGGTCTAAATCTGAGCCCCTCCCAGGGCCTGCAACAGCAGCTCATGTCAGGGCTCGTCCCAGCCCAGCTGATCCCAACCGTCTGTAGGGCGGGTTCTCGAGCTGCCCCACCCCCGCCTCTCCCCCCGGGGTGGGCCCCCTCCTCCCCCACCTCAGGCTTCCCCTTTTCCGCCCCACCCCTAGGTGGGTGGGTTCTCGGGCTGCTCCGCCCCCTCCTCCCCACCCTGGTGTTGGCCCCCCTCCTCCTTCCCTCAGGCTTCCCCCTTTCTGCCCCACCCCTGGGGTAGGCGGGTTCTCGGGCTGCTCCTCCCCCCAGGGTTGGGCGGGTTCTCGGGCTGCCCCGCCCCCTCCTTCCCCAGGGTGGGCAGGGCCTCTGTGGTGATTCAAATCCCATCTACGCTGGCCAATGCAGTCGACACCAAGCGCAAGGTGGAAGAGCTCTCCGAGGAGCTGAAGACCCTGGACACAAGGCTGTGGAACGAGCGCGATCCCAACCCTGCCACCCAGCACCCGGAAGGTGTGGAGCCAGCCCACCCCCTCCACGAGGAGCAGGAAGCGGACGGTATGGGAGCTTCTTCGCACTGATCTCTGGGTGCTCGTGATCCCTGTGGACAGCCCTGTCCGCTGCCCAGGCTCGGGGCGCTCTGCTGAGATCTCCTGGTGCGCCTGGCAGGGGGCCCCGCCGGCTTCCCGCGAAAGGGAACAGGCGTCCCCTCACACCCCTGTGGGGGCGCGCGAGGATCTGGTGGTGCCCCAGCATTAGCGCTGCCGGGGCGCGCTGGGCGTGGGTGGGGCCATGTGGCTCAAGGGCCTTCCCCTCCGCATTCAGGAGCCACCGCACTGAGTGCTGACGAGGTGCCATGGGCACTATGGGAGAGCGAAACAGCTGGGCGGGCCGGGGCGAGATCCTGCTCCCGTCAAGGGTGGCTGCAGGGAGATGGAGGGCTCCCGGCTGCCTAGGCTGGTGAGACTGGGAACGTGGGAAGCTCACGCAAGGGCCTGAGGCTGCCCCGGCGCCCAGAGCACTTCTGCAGCCTCCCCAGGACTTTAGCTGCGTGGGTCGGCTCTGCGGTGACGTTTTCTCCTTGGTTTGTGCCAGCCGCTCCCAGGGAAACCCCCAGAGCTGGCCCGGGGGAAGACACCGACTTCGGGGGTAGCACACTCAGGGCAGGCGACCTGCCGGACCACACCAAGGTAACAGCTCTGTCCTGTGCCCCCCATACACATTCTGGCTTTGCTGGCTCGCTGTGGTCTGAGCCAGGAAGCTGGGGCAGCCATGCCGGGCACCGTTCCCGCTGCTCTCATCCTGGGGTGGGGCCTGTGGCAGCTGTGTCAAGGCTCCGTGCTTCGTGGGGTGCGGACAGCGGCTCCCCCTCACTTCGCTGACGCAGAGCCCCCGCCAACTCCTCTAGTGATCCTGGGTCTGCCACCACGTGGTGCTGCTGAGCAGCACGTCGATTGTCTTCCCTTCTGCCCCAGCCAGGCGCTCCCCAGCAGAGCCCCCTGGGGTCCCACGGGAGCTGCTGCCGAGCCCCACTGCTGGGGAGCAGTTTGCCCTGTTGCCTGGCCTGGGTAGGACAAGGCTAAACAGCAGTGGCTTTGCGGTTGGCAAATCAGGAGTGCGGCTCCCCGGTGCTGTAGCTGGTGCAGTCATGGCTGAGTAATTTTCCCGCCTCCCCCCCGTCCCTGGGGGAGCTGTGTCTGGAGTCCCCCGTGTCGCTCTAAACTCCTGGTCTCGTCCCCGCTGCAGGAGGACGAGTACGCTGTGAAGCCGGCAGATGATCACCAGGCTGGTGAGTGTCTAATAGAGTCCTGGGGCAAACCTCTCTGGGCCATAACTCCACAGGGGAGGTTGTGGGGAGTCCTGGGGGGGATATGTCGGCTACAATCACACCCTGTGGTCTCAGTGTAGACGTGCCCTTATGCTTTTGACCCCAGAAGGGGATGGGGGGGTGAAACCCGAGCATAAACCCCAGGGAACCTGCCTGGCACAGCTTCAGTGTCGGGGTGTAAATTTGGCAATAACAAGCCAAAGAACATCTACTGAGTGTTACTGCGATTTGCAATCCTGATCTCGGATGTGGTGCTCAAACCATTGGCCACGAAGCCAGCAGTCCGTTTTAGGGCCCTGATAAAACACAGGTGGACATCTCTTCCTGCTCTGCCAGGAGGCTGGAGCTGGTGCGTCAGCTCCCTGAGTGATCGGATGAACCTTCGCTGGCAGAGTGCCTGGCGCTCTGGGACGTTGGGGGTTAAAATCTGTGCCCCCGTGGGAATCCCAAGGGTGCTCTGTCTGGTTCTCCTTCAGAACTGTCTTGGCAAGGGGCTGTATCTGCATGCGCCGGGAGGGGACTGGCTCTTTCCAGCACAGAGCCTCAGATGTTCCTGTTTCTCTGGCCTCTTTCAGATTTCCAGCAAAAAATCCACTTCAAAGTGATCCGGAGCCCAGGGGATCTAGTCCAGTTTATCGAGGCACTGAAGGAAAGCACCAAGAAGGTACGTGGGGGCCTGGTGTGGTGTTCTCCATCGGTGCTCTTAGCCCACGGCACTCGCCCTTCATGGGCAGGTGATCTGTTGACCCTAGGTAATGAGCGTTAACAACTGGATACCTGGCTCGGGGGCAGGCCTGATCTAGCGCTGACTTTGACTCCCTCTGTTAATGTGAGCTGGTCCTGGCCTTGCTCTGTGCCTCAGTTTCCCCCTCTGGGATGCTAACCCTCCCTGACTACACAGGCCAGCTCTGAGAGAGATTCATGTTCATTCCTGTTGGGGCACCTGACGTTGGCTGCTGTCGGAAGACAGGATACAGGGCTAGCGGGACCTTTGGTCCGACCCCATGTGGCCGTTCTAACACGTTGAGTGTGGGGAGTGTCTTGATGCCTGTTTCCCCCCAGGGGAAAGAGAAGGCGAGTGAGTTGGAGAAGAGCCAGGAGGCCCCGAGGACCGAGGAGGCTCCGGCAACTGGGAGCGAGCGCCCGGAGGAGGACGATGACGAGGAGGACGACGACCTGCTGGGGAAGTTTGAGGAGGAGCTGGAGGACATCCTGCTGCCCAGCTCGGAGCAGGCCAAGCTGAAGGAGGAGGTGAAAATGGAAATGGAGAAGCAGTTCGACAACATCATTGACGAGGTGAGACTGAGGGAGTGGCCCCTGCCTCCCCACTCCCCCCTCATCCCGTGTCTGACACTGGGGTGTCCCCTCTTTTCAGCCCTGTCTCCTCTCTGCCCTCCCTGGGGTGCAGCTGGATCCCGACCTCTGGGCACAGACCCTTGCTGCTGTCGGGAAGGCTTCTGGGGCATGGGCAGCGCCCCTTCCTCGCAGCGCAGGGGCCGTGCAGGGAGACCCATGTGCCGGCTGCCCATCCTGAGGGCATCGGGAAGCGTTCATGCCCCACGGGCACGTGGATATTTCTGCCAGTGCCAGGCTCCCAGTGGCCTCTCCCACCTTTTTCCTTTGGCACCGTTACTTGTAGCCATGACACTGGGGAGGTCACTGGGGAGTGATCCCCAAACCTCTGGCTTTAAGGGCATGGGCAAAGGGATCAGGTTTGGAGGCAGTATTTCCTCTAGCCACTAGGGGGTGACGGAGCCACACCGGTATGGTACTCCCTAGCCACTGTGCCCCAGGACGGAGGGCAAGGTGCCCTCGCTGTTGGGGGAAGGCCGTGAGGGCTTGGGCTGGCATCAGCGGGGTCAGATCGCTGCTCTGTGGCTCAACCTGGCCTGTGGGAGGTAACGGCTTCCGCTCCCAGGTGGAGGATGAGCTGGAGACAGAGGGCCTGAAGGGCGAGTTTGATCGGAACCACGCTTCCAAGTCACTGGCCTCCACCCTCAACAAGCTGATGGACAAGCTGGATGGCGGCAAAGCGCCCGAGAAAGGGGAGGAGGAGGAGGAAGAGGAGGGCGAGGGAGACTCAGCCAGGAGCAGCGCGAACCACTTGGATAAGCAAGCAGCTGGTATGCTCCGAGGTGTGCGTGTGGTTCTTTGATTCCCCGGGCTGCTTATATCCACCCCTGGGCTGCTCTGCCCGTGTCATCTTCAAGGAGGTGCGATGGCATGCATTTAAAGGTGTAGTGTCTGGAAATCTGGCCCAGGCCCGGCCCCATCTGAGGAACTCTTTGCATCAGGGCTGCTCAGAGCTCCCTTCTCCCCCCTCCCCGCCCCCACAGCTTCTGGAGCTGAGCTTGGGGATCACTCCCCCTGTGCAGCAGGACATTGCCCCGGTAGATCTCCCATGGGAGAGTTGGGGATGGTGTCCGGGTTGGGGCAGCAGTGGGCCTGAACTCTGTACTACGCTCGGAGCTGAGCAGAGGGGTTGGAATTGCTGTTTCTCTCACACCGGAACACAGTGCCCGTGGGCAGGGGGACCACCGGTCTGGGGAAGTGCTTTCTGATGGCCACTTGGGGCTGCGTAACCCCAGCGGGAATCCCGGAGGGGGATGCCTAAACGGGGTGGGAACCCCAGGCGGCTTGGCAAAGTGGGGCCGTAACTGTCAGCATTTGCCCTCAGCGGCCTGGCCTCTGCACTTACACACCTGTGAACAGTGACCGCTTCGGCCATAGCTCCCGAAGCGCACAGAGCCGCCTGCCCCCCGCGGTGCCAGCCCTGGGCACTGAAGCCCCTCTCTGTAACCTTCTGTCTCAGAGGCCGACTCGGACGGGCATGTGAAGGTTAGGGTCACTAGGATAAAGCCAGGCAGCCCCCTGCAGAAGGAGCTGAGGGTGAGAGAGATGGGCAGCGAGAACCCGCAGCTGCGACACATTGAGAATGTGGTTAAGGACCTGCTGGAGAGAGAGGGCCTGAAAGCGGAAGGTAATGCTGGCCAGAGGGGAGGGTACTGCTGTGCCAGGGGGCTGGGGATCGGAGCTCCCGAGGGCAGGGACCAGGCCCTGCCGGTGGAGGGGAAGGGGCTCCCGTAAGCCATTCACTAGTGATCGCTTTCTGTTGTCTCAGGAGCCACGTCCAGAGGGGGCTGAGCTGGTGCAGGGCCGGACCTGAGGAGAAGGGAACTGGGGCCCCTAGAAGGGCAGGAGCAGTGGGACTGGGGTTACTGGGGGAACCTGAATAAACCCAGGGGTGTAAGGGGCTCTGCTGGTAATTGTAGGGCCATCAAGAGGTCATTTAGAGTCCAGCCCCTGGCACTGAGACAGGACCAAATAAACCCGTGACTATCCCACCCAGGGCTTTTTCCAACCTGGTCTTAAAACCCTCCAAGGATGGGATTCCTTGGGAGCCTGTCCCAGAGTCGATCTCCCCTTTGAGTTTTACATCTGACCTCAATCTCCCTTGGTGCAGATCAGACCTGTTGCTTCTTGTCCTACCTTCCATGGATTTGGAGAAGGATCGATGGGTCCTCTCGATAAGTCCCCAGATACACGAGGGGCTGTCATCCAGTCCTCTCTCGGCTCTTTTTAATTCAAGATTAAATGTGCCCGGTTTTTAGCCTGTCCTCACAGGTCAGGTTTTCTAAACCTGTTCGTTTTTGTTGCTCTTCTCTCGACTCTCTCCAATTTGTGCCCCCTAAAGTGTGACACCCCGAACAGTATGCAGTACTCCAGCTCGTAGAGCCGCATAGAGCCGGACAACCCCCCCGGTGCATTGCATCTGATGCGTCTGTTAATGCACCCCAGAATTTTAACCCTTTTTACAGCTGCGTCACGCTGGTGACTCAAGCTGCGCTTGTGATCCGCTCTAACTCCCAGATCCTTTTCAGCCTAGCCACTTAATCCCCATTTTGTAGCTGTGCGTTCCATTCCCCCCCCGCCCGCACTTCCCGTGTGAAGTTCTTTGCACTTATCCGTGCTGAGTTTCAGCTTGTTGGATTCAGAGCAGTCCTTCTTCAATTTGACGGCGGCGTTTTGTATTCGAATCCTTCCCTCCCAAGTGCGAGCGACCCCTCCCAGCGTGGTGATGTCTGCGCATTTTATAAGCATGCTCTCCAGCCAAGTCATTCATGAAAATATTGAATGGGACTGACCCCACAGGACCCCACTAGATCTGCCCGCTCAGTTAGTGAACCATTGAGAACTGCTCTTTGTGTACAGTCTTTTTACTTTCTAGTAATTTCATCTAGACCCGATTTTCCTAGTTTGCTTATGAGACTGTCTTCTGGGACTGTCAGAACGGCCAGACTGGTTCAGAACAAAGGTCCATCTAGCCCGGTAGCCTGTCTTCTGACAGGTTTCAGAGCGGTAGCCCAGATTACTCTGTATCAGGAAAAAAACCAAGGAGTCCTTGTGGCACCTTAGAGACTAACAAATGTATTTGGGCATTAGCTTTTCTGGGCTAAAATCCAGTTCATCAGATGCATGGAGTGAAAAATACAGTAAGCAGGTATAAATATACAGCACGTGAAAAGATGGGAGTTGCCTTACCAAGTTGGGGGCGGGGGGGGGCAGTGTTAACGATGCACCCTAATTGAATTGGTGTCGTTAGCATTGACCAGTTTTCTGACCGGCGCCACCTGGGTCTGCCCTTTGCCAAGGCCTCGGCAGCTCTCCCTGCGCTGGCGACCCGCTAAGGGCCCGTCTGTCCTACGGGGGGGCTGCAGCAGCACCACTAAGGGGGTTTCCCGTCGCTGGAGAAATTTCCCCTCCTCTCACGGCAGCAGCTGGGTGGACAGAAGCATTCTCCCATCAGCCCCACCGTGTCTCCAATGGGGGCTAGGCTGGCATAGCTGCGGCGCTCAGAGGTGTGAAGTTTTCACACCCCTGAGCGCTGGAGCTGTTGATTCAAACTTTGAGCCTAGACCAGGGCTAACGCTTACGGCGCTGATCAACAGGTAAAATCGAGATCAAAATCGTGACGACGGGGGGCTTTGGGGATGAGGACGATACCCACTGGCTGTCGGACGAGGACACCAAGAACCTCAAAGACATTTTCTTCAATATCCTGGTGAAAGCAAGTCTAATGCTACAGGGGGCGGGGCCTTTGTGGCTTGTGGGTGGGGCCTTTGCCTCTTGCATCCGAGCGTTCTGCAGCCACTAATGGATTAATCCCCGTGCAAGGCAGGTCCCATGGGGAAAACTGAGTCACAGAAGGGAAGTGACTTTTCCTCGGGCCATCCAGTGAGTGGGTGGCAGAGCTGGGGATGGAAGCCAGGAGTCCTGACGTTGCTGTTCGTTCACCTACACAGCCTCCTTGCTTCGCAACAGCTAGATGCCCCAGAGGTGCAGCCACCTCTGGGGAGGAGGGCATGAGCCAGCTACACGGCTGTATCAGGGGAAGTGAGTGGGAGCTAGGGCCCGAGCAGAGCTGGACAGAGCAAATGTTTTCATGACTAGAAAGTAAAATGAGACATTTTCAGTATTACAGAACCATAGAAACTTAGGGGTAGAAGGGACCTTGAGAGGTCTGCTAGTCCAGCCCCGCACACTGAGGCAGGATCAAGTAGACCTAGACCACACAGAGCAGGCAGGTCCCCTCTGCCCCCAAAGTCTCGACCCCCAGACACTGGCCAATCTACTCTGGGGGTCTCCCTGCTCCAGGTTCCAGCTGGTGCCATCAGGGAGCCTGACCCCAGATACTCCTGTCCCCCAGCAGCCAGTGATCCCAGCTTTACCCTCCCTGCTGGTGGTCTCGCCAGCATTGGTGGCTCTCTTCCTGGAGCCCAGCCTTACGGGGCAGCGCCCTCCTCCCCTGGGCTAGGGTGGGAGGTGACGGGGGGCCTGGAGCAGAGCTCCCCGCTGCTGGTGGGAGGGTCGGCCTGGGGGATCTCCACCCAGTGCCTCCATGGGCCTCTGCTCTTTGCCTCTCCAGATCCAGGGCACGGAAGAAGCTCACAAGGAGCGGAGGCGGCAGCAGGAGCTGGAGGACAACTACCGCTTTGTGTGGGGGCAGCGGCCGGAGGAGGCGCCGGCAGCCGGTGGCTCCGACTCGGAGGAGCTGGATTTCTGAGCGGGCGCCAGACGATTGCCTGCAGCACCCCCTCCCCCCGCCCCCTGAATGTCCCATTGGCTTGACTGGTCAGAGGACCAGACAGCAAGGGTGAAAAATAGGGATGGGGGTTGGCAGGGTAAGAGAGGCCTACGTAAGACAGCCCCAAATATTGGGATTGTCCCTTTAAAATAGGGACATCTGGTCACCCTATCGACTAGTAACCAAGGCACCACGGCTCCTCTCCGGAGGACGCCCAGCGGGGCCTGGCCCCCGTCAGCACTCAGGGGTGGGGGGCACTGATCCCTCCTGTCCCCACAGGCCGGCGGGGGGGCTCTGTCTGGGGTGGCTCCTGCTAGGAGGATGGAGAGGGACTGACTGATTTCCATGGTAACGGCCGGCAGGAGCATCCTCTTTGATCCCTTCAAGGAAGGGTGGGCGTGGGCTGCATCTGCACCCGTGTGAAGCGTCTAGCACATGCTGGCGGGGTCCATTTACCACCCCATTGCCCCATGAGAATAATGGTGAGTCCCCACCTGTGGGCACTCTGCCGGCCGTCCACTCCCTCAGGAGCTGTGCCCGGCGGAGAGGCCAGGGGGCAGGGCCAGGCTGCTGGGTGCTGCGGGCAGGCTGGGTGCTGCGGGCAGGCTGGGTGCTGCGGGCAGGCTGGGCTGGGCGGGCAGGGGGTCTCCCCCACGTGTCCGCGGTGCCTGGGCAAAGGGAGGGTGGAGCTGGAGCCCCTGGCGTTTTGAGGGCCCTGCACATGGAGAAATACCTGCAGCTGCTGGCAGGTTTTGGCCTGGAGCTGGGGGCGGGGCCTGGTTAGCTCCTCCCACTCCACTGCTAAACCTGGCAGGGGTTGTGATGCAGCTGGGCAGCATGGCCTGCCGCCTCCCCAGGGCCAGGGGTGGTGGCTCAGTTCGTTTGCATCAGTCGTTCACCAGCATGCTCTCCTTGCCCTGCTGGGCTCAGGGCACAGCTGGGGCCATCATTGCCAGGAGCCCATGTTGTTTCCTGGAACTCCCCGGCCGGGTCGTTTGGGGGGACGTGAGCCCCCCAGCGTGGCCGTGCGCAGGAGCCAGGGGAGCAGAGGGTTAACGAAACCTCACTCTGGTTCTCTGTCTGCCTGTGGCAGCGTTGGAGCCCATCCACCCTCTCTCCTAACGAGACAATTCACTTTACTTCCCTCCGCTTGTGGGGTAAAGGTCTCCCCAGCACCTGCCCCCTCTTGGACGGGGTGGGGGGACCCTACTTCCCCAGGGAAAGGGGGGAAAACCATCCATGATCCAATTTGTATCAATAAACCAGGCTGGACTAGTCCGCTTCCTGTGTCTAATTTACTGCGGTGGAGCCGCGAGCTGCCCCCCGGAGCAGCTTGTGTTCCTGCCGGGCTGTCAGGCCTCGCGCCATCTGGAAACAAGCGTTTCCCGCTGCATCGTGTGGGCCCCTTGCGAGCAACCAGGGGTCAGTTACACCAGGAGGCCCCCAAGCCCCCACTTGCAGCTCATTCATCTAAGGCTGGCTGGGATGCAGCCCTGTTTCATGGCTGAAATTCCCACAGGCCGGCTCAGAAAACGGGACGCCCTCATGTTCCTCGCTGACACCCCCTTGCTCCCTGTCTGGTCTGGGGTCTGTGCCCTGGCGTTTCCCTTCGCACGGGCACCAGGGGCTGCAGCTACCAGTGACCTGAGGGCTCCAGGCGAAGAAGTCACCAAGCCAGGTGTGCACGCAATGCTGTGGTCTGGCAGCAGGGGGCAGCACCTGTCTGAGTTGGGGCAGCGTGACCTTTACAGGGCGATGCCTGGGGGGGGGGAATTATTTGCAAAGCCAGGTCTCTGCTCCAGGGAGGTGCGGCAAGCGGCTGGGGCTGGGGGGGAGCTAGGCCAGAACCCACCTACCCCACAGAGGGCAATGATGGGGCGGGGAGGGAGCGAGCAAATCATCCTTCCCCTCCCCTGCCAGTCTCAGCCCTGCTGCTTTGCAAGCAGGGGGTGGTGCTGGGGTGGCACCTACCCTCCTGCCCTAGCTCACGGGATGCCACACGGGGTAGGACCCAGCCACTTCTCCAACCTCCCTGCTTGCAAGCGCTGCCCTCTGTGGCGGATCTGCCTGCTGCCTTGACCACTCGGATGTGGAGGTCAAAGGCAGTTGATGGCACCCGTGCAGCCCCCCCATCCTACCGCCTCCCCCCACCGCTCCCTCGGATGGAGCTGGAAGCAGGACCCCTCGCTCTCTGTCTCACTTTGTGCCCCTGGTGCTGGCCAGCTGTTGCCCTTCTCCCAGGCACGTGCCCCAGTGGGATGGGTAGGAAGGCCAGTCGTGTCACCTTTTCTCCAGCCCGGATGCCTCACCCAGCACTTACCAGCAGCCAGGCTGACGCAGGCGGGGATGGGTAACCGGCCAGCCCACGTTTGAAGAGCAGGAAAACAATGTCCCAGCTGATGAGAAAGTTCCAGGCCTGGGCAGGTCCCGCGCTCGCCCTGAACTGAACTGTTCCCTGAAAATCCTTTCCCCGTTCGCTCTGCACGCTTGTTTAGCCAGCAGGCAGGGCCCCTCCAAGGCACCTCCTGTGCGCAGAGGCCTGGCCACCTGTTCGGTGAATGATTAACCTCCCTCGGGTTGGGAGGGGATGGGCAGCGGGGGTGTGAGGGCCTCACTCCTCAATGTGGGAGCGGGATGCGGAGAGGCTGGCATGGGTCCTCTGCACCCAACATGCTGCCAGACAAAGCTTTGCTCCTCTGGGGTTTGGGCGTAAATGGTGCCAGCTGTGCAGCGTGCTCATGGCCGGGCGGGGCAGCCTCGTCCCAACACCTGCAAAATCGACCTCGGTCCCTGCACGCCATCCCCCCCCCAGCGCCTCTCTGAACCTCTCTTCCCTTGGCACCTCTGCTCAGCCCAGTGCTCCAGTCAGCACCTGTCATGTGGCTGGCTGCATGTGCCCCCTGCAGGAGGCAATGCCAGTGGGCACCAGCTCCTGGGAAGAGGACGGACCTGCCCCCTGCTGCCGCTCAAACCCGGCTGGTGTTTGTACAGCAGAAGTGAGGGTGGCGTTACCCAGTTACTGCTCCAACAAGGAAGGGCTCAGTGTTTGCTTTATCTGTCAGCACCTCTGCTTTGCCCCTTCCCCCCACTCCTCCCAGCAGCTGGTTTCCCAGGAGCATGTGTGGGGGTGGGGTGGGGGGGGAGACAGGACACCATCTCAGATCAGGGCCTGGTCGTGCTGGCCATCCCCAGCCCTAATCTCTGCCCCTACAGGCTAGCGAGCGAGAATCCTCCATGGCTCGTTTGGAGCTAGGCCAGTGGCGCTGGGAGATGGGTGCAGCTCAGGGCAGCTGCGCCTCCAGCAAAGGCCCCCACCCTCAGGTTCCCGGCTGTCACCTGTCTCAGGTGGAAACACACCTTGCTCCCGTCTGAGCGGTGTATCTCCAGGCTGAACGGTTCCCTGCCCCCCTGGCTTAGGGGCCTTGCTTGCTCTCCCTTCTGTGCCGGCCGACATGACTGTCACCTTATGCCAGCCAGCTGCTTTTCTCCTTAAAGGAAAAGCTCTCGAGAGACAATATTAAAAACACTCATGCACACGCTAACAAGCTGACTGGAGATCACCCGAGCCTGGGCTCTGGGGGAAACCCCCAAGGGGTTTCAAGTTCACCCCCACTTCAGCTCAGAACAAGCACACGCTCTTATGGGGTCTCGGTAGTGGGGTTGCCAATTTTGGTTGGACGTATTCCTGGAGATTTAATCACATGACATCACCTTTAATTAAAGATTCAGCTTTAATTCCTGGAGACGCCAGGCCAAGCCTGGAGGGTTGGCAACCCTACTTGGCAGGCCCAGCCCTTCCAGGGGTCTGACCAGGTGTCACAGAGTCCCCGGGCAATGCTCTGGGACTGCTCCCCATGAAGCCAGGCAGGACTCTGGGCAAGTCTCCTCTCTGGGAGCAGCCTCTCTGCAGGACACACAGCTCCCCCGGCTCCACCTTCCTGGGTCTGACCTCGGAGCATTCAGCATCCTCTGCCCCTCTGTGCGCTTCCCACAGCGAGTCTGCTCAGGCGGGGTCCTGGGGAAACCAGAGGGTCCTGCCCCCCAACTCCGCAGTCAGACGGGACTCTCAGCCAGCCAGGAAAACAGAAGGTTTATTGGATGACAGGAACACGGTCTAGAACAGAGCTTGTAGGTGCAGAGAACAGGACCCCTCAGCTGGGTCCATTTTGGGGGCAGTGAGCCAGACAACCCCGTCTGCCCTTCACTCCATGTCCCAGCCAGCCCCAAACTGAAACTCCCTCCAGTGCCCCCTCCTCTGGGCTTTGTTCCTTTCCCGGGCCAGGAGGTCACCAGATTCCTTTGTTCTCCAACCCTTTAGCTCTCACCCTGCAGGGGGGAAGGGCCAGGCCATCAGTTGCCAGAAAACAGGGTGTCGGCCATTCTCTGTGTCCAGACCCCTGCACACACCTGCCCTCTAGGGCTCTGCAATGATCATACACCCTTATCTCACCCCCTAAAGACTTAAGAACTGCATAGGGGAAACTGAGGCACCCCTACACTATTCAGAAGAAACATTAAGAACAGTCCCACTTCGTCACATCTCTCCCCCCTTCAAGATCAAACTGAGCGGGGTCACTTTAGCTGGTGACCTGGGGAAGTTCGAAGCCACCAATGTTTCCATGAATGCCCCAGCATCTCTCCCATTCCTTGGTGGGAGTTACAACAGGCCCTTCCAGTTTCACTCCCCCCCTTAGGTCGGGGGTGGTCGATAGCACTCGCAGGCCACATGTGGGAAGGTTTATGAAGCCCATGCCCTTTGGCCACCCCAAAACCCCAGGGGGTCAAACTGGGATTGGGTCTTCCCCCAGAGCTCCAGTCTGGAGGGCTGCAATTCGGGCTCTCTTGGTTAAGGGCCCCCATCTTGACCTGGGCCACATACTGTTCACTTACAGAACTAGCATGGAGACATCCCTTTCTCAACAACCTTGTCTCCCCAACAAGCAGGCCAAAAACAACCACTTGGTTATAGGACGGTGTACCTTTCTTAACAGCTTTCACTCCATCTGAGACCTTCTCAAAGCTATACACACTGGATCTTTCAACAGGAAAGTCAGTGGATCCATTCAGAACAGAAAATTTCTGGCTGTCAGGAATGGAGACTTTCTTGATTAAATCACTTTCACACCCTTCAGTTGCAGTAAACTGCTTGCAAAGACTCCATGAGGATTCCTTTCCCTAGGGCTTTTCTATGCAACAATTCACCCCTCACAGAAATTCTGCCTTTACCCTCTTTACCTAGGGCTTGCTCTAGAGGAACACTTTCCTGAGCAACAACAGACTCTTTCTGGGTCTCCCTTACATCCAGAATCACCTCTGGCCCATCCAGCGGATTCCTACACAATCCCCTTTCAGGCAAACTTACAGACTTCCTAGATAAAAGGTCAGAAGCCTTCTCCTTCCCTTTGCCACACACTAGCAACAGGCAAAATACAAACACCAGAATTGTCTGGTCTCTGGGATTTTACATAGACACTAACTGGATGCGACCTAGTTACAGGGCCATTCTCCCAAGCAGACACAAACTTAGGACCCTTCCCTTCCTGGGCTTCAGCTGAATCCAGAACCAACTCTGAGACAACTGCACGACCCTCAACCATCACAGGCTGAAAGGCCCCTTCTGTCTGCTCCACGGACAAAGAAGAGCCGGACACACTTTCTCCTTTATCGACCCACAGCTTGGGATCTCATTCCCCTTGTCCCAGCACACAAGGCTGGTCACAGACAACTGCTTGGAGACCAGGGTAGCTCCCTCCATAGGCAAGTCAATACCCCTGATAGACACAGGTACGTTTCCTTCCCTGTCACACTTCTCCACCCAGCTAACAGGTAAGGTCCAGGGACACTCATCTTCCACCCTCCTCGCCTTCCCACCCTGCTGACTAGACACAGCTGTCAGCTCACAAGGCTGCCTAGGCTCATCCAAACTTTCCTTACCAAGCACCTTGCCACTCCCAACAGATCCCCTGCCCTGCCTGTGTCTCCCCCCACTCAGCTGGGGTCTCAGCTCCCACTATGCTCAGCGCTGCCCTTGCTGTCCCAGTGGGGCAGGCCACTGCTTTCCTCACTGCATCAGAGCCAGCCTGAGCCCCGCCTCCAGTGTGCAAGGGGGCGAGGAGCATCTCTCTGTCCCACCCAGCCCCAGGGGTCTGGTTACAGGCAGGCAGGTAGCCTGAGCCTAGCTGCTCCTCCCCGCTGCCAGCCAGGTCATCTGCATTTTCACTGACCATTTCCCTCTCCCCCGATTGGTTCCCTGGATTCAAATTCAAACTCTCAGCCGTTACAGGAGCAAGGCCTGGATCCTGTCCCAAAGAGACACAGTCACCCCACAACAGGGTCTCGCAGCTGGTGTCCTGGAGAACCCCAACGGCCGGCCAGCCCCACCCCTCCTGGGTCTGCACAGGGATCTGGGCCATAGGCAGGGCGAGGGGCTTCATCCCTGGGACCCTCACCCAGCTCACCCAGCCCCTCAGCATCTGAGGCTGCACCACCCGGGGCCTGACACCAGTTCTCTCTGTCCCAGGATCTCGCCACCCCAGGAATGTCTCCCCATTGACCGTCACCTTCTGCTCCCACTGGAGGTCCGAGGGGCCCGACCCCAGGGAACTCCACACAGACACATAGGCTGGGGTCAGGAGTGGGAGCCTGTCCACCTCCCCACCCATCTGGCTGATGGAGTCTACGGCCTTGGGACCCAGCAAGGGAGCTAGACACCGGGGCTTTTCCGCAGGGTCCCCCTGGTTCAAATCGCCAGCCTGCTCAAAGGCAGTGAGGTGGCATCCACATCCCCCCCTCCTTAACCAGGGGCAGCAATTTAATCTCGAGGTTCCCTGCGGAACTGGCCCCCCGGGGTCTATCCCCACTCACCCCTGGGGGGTCCCCTAGGCCTCTCCGCTCCCCCACCGCCAGTTCATGCTGCTGCTGCTTCTGCAGCTCTTTCTCGGGCTCTCGCTGTCTCTCACGGTCCTCTCGCTCTCTGGGACTCAGCTCCAATCCCGTCCGTCTTCAATCCCCCGATGGGGAACCCGATCGTGAAGACCCCCGTCTGGTCGGGGACAGGAGTCTTGGCGATGCCTGGCTACCACTCCAGCTGCTCCCTGATCCTGCTCTAGCCCCATTTGGGGTCAGGAATCTGTTCCTTAGAGTGATCATCCTTCTCCAGCTGCACGATTAACTCTGCTTTGATGAACTTTCCAACGCTCAACCCTCTCTTTCTGCACAGGGTTACAATGTCCTTCTTAAGGAGACGGTGACAGGCCATCACTCCGCTCTTCCCAAGTTGTTGTGGACTCACAGGCCTGTGTGCTCTCAGCTCCCCACGGTTTCCAGGAAGAACCCCTAGTGTGTCAGCCCTTCTCAAGGTCACCACCTCTTTGCCAGGGTCGAGCGGCAGACTCCTCCACCCCTGGGACCGCTCGCTGCAATCCCCCGGGGGACCCTGTTACTGCAAAAGTCCTTCTTTCTGGTCACACACTCTCAGGGGTTAACCGCCCGGTGAAACCGTCTCTCTCTGAATCTTCAGCAGCATGCCTGGTCCCCGTCAATCCCCCTTCGTTTTACTGCTCCCCAGTCACATACTGCGTCACGGGCTGCAGTAGATCCCACCGCTACCGCCAGTTGTCACGGAGTCTCTGGGCGATGCTCTGGAACTGCTCCCCATGAAGCCAGTCAGGACTCTGGGGAAGTCTCCTCTCTGGGAGCAGACTGCCTGCAGGACACACAGCTCACCCGGCTTCCACCTTCCTGGGTTTGACCTCAGAGCATTCAGCATCCTCTGCCCCTCCCTGTGCTTCCTACAGCGAGTCCGCCCAGGTCGGGTCCTGGGGGGGCCAGAGGGTCCTGCACCCCAACTTCGCAGTCAGACGGGACTCTCAGCCAGCCAGTAAAACAGAAGGTTTATTAAACGACAGGAACATGGTCTAAAACAGAGCTTGTAGGTACAGAGAACAGGACCCCTCAGGTGGGTCCATTTTGGGGGGCAGTGAGCCAGACAACCACATCTGCCCTTCACTCCATGTCCCAGCCAGCCCCAAACTGAAACTCTCTCCAGCCCCCCCTCCTCTGGGCTTTGTCCCTTTCCCGGGCCAGGATTCCTTTGTTCTCCAGCCCTTCAGCTCTCACCTTGGAGGGGGGAAGGGCCCAGGCCATCAGTTGCCAGAAAACAGGGTGTCGGCCATTCTCTGTGTCCAGACCCCTGCACACACCTGCCCTCTAGGACTCTGCAATGATCATACACCCTTATCGCACCACCTAGATACTTAAGAACTGCCTAGGGGAAACTGAGGCACCCCCACACTATTCAGAAGAAACATTAAGAACTGTCCCACTTCGTCACACCAGGGTATTGTCAAGCTGTTGCAGGCCATCCTTGGCATCAGCCCTCTGGCCCCTGCGGGTATCTAGCCAGCCGGGCCACATCTGGGTCCTGCTGGATCCCGGCTTTCTGTTTTTCTAGCCTTCGCAGCAGGTCCGCTTGTGCAATTGACCCGGGGGGCTGGCTGCAGTCAGGCGGGAAGGGGCTGTTGACTTTTTGCCACTTCGTGGAGCGGATTTACTCATGCACAATTACTTCAGCTCTGTGGGCAAAGTGGGCCACTGTGTGTGCAAATAGAGGGCTCGGGGGGGGGGAGGGGCGGGCGATCAGACAGGGCCTGCAGGAGTCTTATTGTTGCCCATTGGACCCGTCCTCCCACCCGCCCCCAGCCTCCTGTCCTATTGCCTCCATCTGAGGCTGGCAAATCCAGGCCTGTGCCTTCGGCCCAGTTCAGGAATCCCCTTCCTTGGGTAGGGGTGGGGCATGCTTTGGGCTGTCCCACAGCCGCTGCACGCAGGTGTGCACAGGTGTCCTGGGGCAATGGGAATAGGGCTCCATCCTGGGTTGCTAACAGGCCCCCCCCGGTCACAGGGCATTTTGTGCCTGCCCCAGGAGCAGCTGCTGTGTGCGGTTAGCTCACTGGATCAGATGAAGGGGTCGTTTAGATCCTGCTCTTTGTTTCTACTCATCCAGGTAAGGAGAACAAACATTTATCCTGCAGAGAATAGGCCCCAGCCCAGCGTGGACCAAATCCTGCCCTGGGGCAATGGGGGTGTCAGCAGGGGTAGGAGGGTTCAACCCCAATGAACATGCCCCCACCCCCACCGCTCTGCACAATGGCTGGGCTCCATCCTGCTCATGTAGGTACAATCTGGCTTCACAGGGAAGGGCAGGAAACGGATTTCCTGCCAAACCAGTAAAACCACCAGCCTAGCCAGGTGAGCAGCAGGGAGACAGGAGGTGTCAAGGCGAGGACACCTCCCCCCAACAGGGCAGAGGGCATGGGACACACCCGGCTACAGGCCATATGGACCATATGTTCCCCACGCCCAGCTATGGGGCAGGGGGACAGGTACTGGGGTAGGGTGGGACCACACCCGGATATGGGGCAAGGAGCTCCCCAGCCCGCTTCCCCCCACTCCTCCTCCTCCCCAAGCCCCCATTTCTTTGCTGAAGAGGGGGAGCGGCGGGGACTGGGTCCTCTCCCCTTGTGACTACCCCTCCCCCTTCTTTGTCCCCCCAATCCGCGGGGGGGTAGGGAGTCTGCCCCCCAGGTCTCCCTCCATAAGGGGAAGAAACCTGCCCCAGGGCCTCCTGTATGGGGGTGGGGGGTCCTTGAGCCAATGAGGAGCCGGTTGGGGTGGGGGCTGGCAGCCCGGCGGCCAATGGGCGCAGGGCGGGGCGGGGCCTTATGGCCGAGCTGGATACAATGTAGCGCTGGGTGCTTCCGCTGCGGAGACTCCGCTGGCAGGTGGCGGCTGTGGGGCGCCTGGGGTGGGGGCTTTGCTGGGGGTCCGGCCGCGCCCCGCTCTGCTCTGCCCCCGCGGCCCTGGGAAGGTAACGGTGCCACGGGTCCCTTGACACCCCCCCAGACTTGGGGGGCTTTAGATCAAAGAAGCCCCACCCCCTATGTCTCCCCACAC
Organism: Lepidochelys olivacea; assembly: GCF_965140295.1. NCBI lineage: Eukaryota > Metazoa > Chordata > Testudines > Cheloniidae > Lepidochelys > Lepidochelys olivacea. Next base: position 3,980,902 of record NC_140430.1, read on the forward strand.
CTCTGCCCCACTCCCACCCGGTGTCTCCCCCTCCCCTCCCCACCCCGTCTCCCCCGGGGTCCCCCCGTCTGCCCCATCCCCCTGCCACTCCGTCTCCCTTTGGGTGCTCCCTTCCCTCTCCCTCCCATGTCCTCCGGACTTCCCCCCCCAGTGCCCCCCATCCTCTGCCCCTGGATGCTCCTTCCCTTCCCTGGCACTGCCCCTCTTACCTCCCTCTTCCCTCTGACCCCTTCCGTCCCCACCCCCAGGGTTTCTCTGTTCTCCTCCTTCTGCCCACAGAGAGGGCATCTCTCTCTGCCCACCCCGCTCTCTCCCCTGCCGTGGGGCTGCCCCGTCTGCTTGGGTCCTAGGATCGCTCCCTCTGGAGGGTTGTACCCTGGTGCCCTTTGTCTTGCTCTGCTCCTGTCCCTTAATTCCCCTGGCCCCTGCGCTCCACTCGGATGGGAAGGTGACCCCTACTGCAAACAGAAGAACCTGGACTGTGGGTGCTAGGGGGTTAATTTAATTCTGGGGCCGGTCCCACTTGGGGAGAGGAGACCAGCCTGGCTCTGAGCCCTCCAGGGGCTGGCGAGTAAAGAGCCCAGCTCTGAACGGAAGGTGGGGGGCGGCTCGGCGTGGGTGTCAGGTGTCAGTGTATGTGGGGGGGGGCACCCCTGGAGCGGGGAGATGGAGGTTGCAGGGTGGGGCTCGGGGGCTGTCTGGATCACTTGAATCAGAGGGTGTTCTGGGTGGAGGGGGGCAGGAGATGGGGGGGCTGGCTGAGGGAGGGTCCCCTTGGATGCTGGGGTGGGAACCTGGGGCATATGGAGGGTCCCTTGAGGGCAAGGATACTGGCTGCACTGGGGGCAGGGATGGAGGGCACTGCATGGGGGTGCCACGAGGAGGGTGGGGGGGCACTGGGTGGGTGGAGGCCTAGGTGGGGAGGAGATCCAGGGGGGCCATGTGAAGTGCACTGGGCGGGTCTGTCCCTCTGTCCCTCTGTCCATCCATCCCCTCCCTCCAGCGGGGTCTGGCTGGACAGAGAGCTCCCCCCCCCCCCGGTTGCTATAGAAACCCCTCCTCCGTGCTCATCAGCCAGCTCCTGTTTGCTGTGGCCACCAGCCCTTCCCAGCAGCCTGGGGGGGACAGGGGTTGGGGCGCTCATTGGATCCCAACCACCTGTTGGAGTCTCTGGGCGCTGTTGGCTGCCTAGGGGCTACGCTCTCCTGGTGAGTGATGGGGGGCAGCTCCCCCCAGATGCTTGAGGGCAGGGATGGCAAAGGGGCTGGGAGGGGGAGACACTTCCCATCATGGGATGGGGAGGCTTGAGGTGGTGGAGGGAGGTCTGGTTCCCCCACGCGTGGCTGCCCAGCCCCATAGACTCCCTGAAGGTCCTGGCGTCACCCATTGGGATGGATTGACCTAGTTTAGACCTGACTGTTGCTCTCTGGTTGTCTGCCTCTGCTTCCCCCCCTCCCCCCCCACTCCACCGCTCTGTGGGTTTGGGGTTATTTCCACCTCATTTCTGAGCCAGCTGTGAGCCCGGAAGAGGGCTGGGGTCCCCGGAGCAGAAGGGCAGGACCCGTCCCGTGGGGGGGGACGCGGGCCCGTGAGGGGTGGAAGGGGTGGAATAGCCTCTGCCAACATCCTGCCTGTGGTAGCAATCGCCCAGGCAGACCCGTGGGCTGGGTCCCCCTGGAGTCGCTAGCATCCCCCTGGGGTGGGAGCTCAGGTTAGGGTCCCCTCTGAAGACTGATGCCCCCCCACACCTTTCCTGCCTCACCGCCCAGCAGGGCAGGCCCTGGGGATGCGCCCCCCATCATCCTCCTGGCATGTTTGCTGGGGTAGGACATTCCTGGCAAATGTGCCTCTGGCTGGCTTCCCTCTTCCTAGTCCCCCATCTCTGCCACGACCCTGGGGGCTGTAGGGGGTGGGGGACTGGGGATCGATCCCTGTCCCAGCTCGCTCAGGGCTACGAGTGTTGCAGAAGGAACTGGGGAGGGGGGATAGTGTGGGGCAGAAATCCCGGCCAGGTGGGGGAACAGCTGGGAAAAAGTGGTCAGATCCTGGACCCTGGCAGGGTGCGGGCACCGGTGCCAGGGGGGTGGAGGGGGCGGCGTTTCCACTGTCTCTGCCCCTTTATGGGTTTAGCTTTGGACTCTGCTCCTGTCCCAGCTGAGCCTGGCTGTTAATTAACGATTAAGCTGTAAAGTGCGGGGAAGGTGCGGGGAAGAGTCGCCCCTTCTGGTGGCTTCACTCAGCGCCCCCCACGCCAGCATCCTGACCCGCTCTCTCCCCCTAGGCCGTGTGAAACCCTCCCTGGGCAGCATGGTGCTGGGGGGTTTCAAGGGCCCCTGGCTGGCCTTCCATGTGGGCATCGTGATCGGCTTCCTCAGCACTTTCTACCTGCTCAACGGCCTGCTCTGGCCGCAGCCCCCAGGCCCCGAGAGCCAGACACCCCACCCTGATGTCGACCCCTTCTGGGTCGTCCAGCACCTGGCGCTCCTCAGCACTGGCCACCCGCACCTCTCAGGTGAGCGATGCCAAAGGTGGGGGGCACTAGGGGGATGGAGGGATCCTGCAAGGGCCGTGGGGCGCAGTGGCCGTAGGGGAGAGGGGGTGGGGGGCTGTGGATTGATCGTGCAGAGGCTGGGAGAGGGAGCGGGGCAGCCAAGCTGGGACCAGGGGCTGTGGGGTGGGGCTCTCCAGCAGCACTTTCCCCTGGGGGATCCCCTCAGATTGATCCTGGCAGCCGCACTAGGGGGATCGGGCTCCATCCTCCACTCGGCTGCAGCTCCCCTCCTGTGCCAGCTGGCAGGAGACCCCCGGAAAATCACCAGCCCCCTGCAGCCTTCACACCCCCACTCCCCTGCCCCCTTCGGGAGGCTGCTTGGCGGAGACGGAGGGGATCCTGGCGCCGGGGCAGGGAACCCCTGATGCAGCTGTGCGGCTGGCCAGCACGTGCACTGGAATTGGCAGGAATTGCCCCCCGGAGGTGGGTGGCAGGAGGAACTGGAGAATGGTGCCTCCTGGGCAGTTTCACCCTGGCCTAGATTTATTGCACTTTCAGTAAATGAGAGAAGCCTGCCCCACCTCACCTCCCATTGTCCTTGCCCGGTTCAGCGTGTACACCAGGTTCGATGGGCTCCGGGAGGCCCTGGCACCGGCGCCCGCGCCTACCTGCAATGCCAGGGGCCGGCTCAGTCTTGGGGCAATTGGGGAGGTGGGGGTGTCTCCCCCGGCCGCCCCCGTGCGCCTAATGCTCTCTCCGTGCCCAGGGGAGGTCAGCGTCACCGCGGCCGAGCTGTACAGCAAGGTGCGGATCCTGTGCTGGGTCATGACGGGCCCCAGCAACCTGGAGACCAAGGCCCGGCACGTCCAGGCCACGTGGGCGCGGCACTGCAACGTGGTGCTCTTCATGAGCTCGGTGCAGGATGACGGCTTCCCCGCCGTGGGGCTGGACACCAAGGAAGGCCGGGACCAGCTGTACTGGAAAACCATCCGGGCCTTCCAGTATGTCCACCAGCACCACCTGGAGCAGGCCGACTGGTTCCTCAAGGCGGACGACGACACCTTCGTGGTGCTGGACAACCTGCGCTGGCTGCTGGCCAACCACACGCCCGAGGCGCCCGTCTACTTCGGGAAGCGCTTCAAGCCCTTCGCCAAGCAGGGCTACATGAGCGGCGGGGCCGGCTATGTCCTCAGCAAGGAGGCCCTGAGGCGCTTCGTGGAGGGCTTCAGGACCCAGGTGTGCAGCCACACCACCTCGGTGGAGGACCTGGCGCTGGGCCAGTGCATGGAGAAGATGGGGGTGCGGGCGGGGGACTCCCGGGACGCCGCTGGGCGGGAGACTTTCCACCCCTTTGGGCCCGAATCCCACCTCACCGGGAAGTTCTCCAAGAGCTTCTGGTACTGGAACTACTGCTACTATCCCATTGTGGAGGTATGTGGCCGCCTGCGTGCCTCCCTCCCATGGTACCCTCTGAGCGTGGGTGCCCCGGCTGCCTTCCCTTCCTCTCCCCTGGGCCTGGGTGCCTGGGCTGCTTTTATCCCCTCGTGGCATCCTTCGGGTGCGGGTGCCCAGGCCCAACTGAGCGCAGGCCCTGCTGTTCTGGCTTCTCCGTGGCCAGGGGAGGTGGTTCCGTGGTCCAGGTCGGGGTGCCAGGTACCCAGCCCGCAGGCCTCTAAGACCCCCCAGCAGCACGTGGACCCCACGTAGCTGCCTGGGTCCCACCGGTGGCCTCTCAGCCTCACGTTGGCTTGGTCCCTGGGGCCTCTGGTACTTTTGCGTGCCCGCGCTCCTGCAGATGGGCAGCTCCCGAAGCTGCGGGGGATCGCGGTGCCCCGTGGAACCCAGTGGATAAGCGGGCAGAGTTAATAGCAGTAGCCAGCCAGCGGTGCTGCCCCGAGGGGGGGCCAGCTCCTGGTCCAGAGCCAACGCCCGTTCTGCCCGCAAGGGAGCAGGGATGGGATTGCGGGCAGGGAGTTGGGGGGAGGTCCAGCACGCTGCCTGTTTGCTGCTCATTGGAGGCTCGTAGCAGGACGGTCCCGTGGCTTGCACCAGGGGGGTGGGTGGGAAGGGGGGGATCTCTATTGGGGCTGCTCCTCCTGCCCTAGTCACACCCCTTTGCCTGGCTCGGGGCCTCTCCCATGAACCCTTGCCCTCCCACGCTCTGCAGGGCCCCCAGTGCTGCTCCGACCTGGCCGTCTCCTTCCACTACGTGAGCCCCGAGCTGATGTACACCCTGGAGTTCCTGACCTACCACCTGCGGGCCTACGGCTACCGTTACCGCTACCAGCCGCCCCTGCCGGAGAACGCTGCCCGCCTGCTGCGGCGCCAGGGGCGGCCGAAGGTGGCCAAGGCTACGCTGCTGGTGCAGGGCACCGAGGGACTGTAGGGGGGCTGGGAGGCGGCGGTCGGTCCGGGGTCGAGCGTCCAGAGGCTTTGTGCCTGAGGTGAGGCGGGCACCCTGGGCGAGCCGTGGCCGGGAGCCACGTGGCAGCCCCTGGACTGGATGAGGGCGCGGGGTGTCTCGGTCTAGCTCCCGTCCCAGTTGGCACTGACTGAGCCCCTTGCTGGTAGAGGGGCGGAGGGATCCCACATAGAGGGTCCCCTCCAGGGCAGGGGGAGGCTCAGTCCATGGGCCTTGGGGGCTTTATAATGGGGAGGTGGTAGGCACTGTGCCAAGGAGTGAGGGGGCTGGGAGTAGCCATCTCTCCCCCCTTACCCCGCAGAGGGGCCTGGAGGGTGTGAGGTCTGAGGAGGGCACATTTCCCCCTTGTGGGGGGGAGGAGGAGGAGCTGGGATGCCATGATGGGGGCACATGGGGTGGCATGTGATGGGGGTGGCAAGGAGTTCTGGGGGCAGGGTCTGGCTGGGCTGGAGAGGGCGCCGGGAGAGAAGCCCTTGGCAGTGGGGACGCCGAGGCGGGCAGGCATGCTAGAGGCAGAAGCGCTGCCCTTGGCTGGAGGTCCCAGACGCAGAGGTGCCTGGGCCCGACCAATCGCAAATTGTGGGCAGAGAGAGACCCCGTGGCAAGCCACGGGCAATACCACTACATGGTGAGGAGGCCACGGGTGATACCGCCGCCTCCAGATTTGGCTGGAGCCCTGCCACGGATCAGTCTACTGCATGGTGAAGGGGCCACGGGCAATACCACTGCGGCGTGAGCTGGAGCCCTGCCAGAGATCATACCAGTACAGGTGAGCAGGCCACGGATCATACCACTGCGTGGTAAGGGGAGCTATGGGTGATACCACTGCCGACTAAGCTGGAGTGCTGGCCACGGATCAGACCATGGCAGGTTGAGGGGGCCACAGGCTGAGCTGGAGCCCTGCCACGGATCATACCACTGCACGGCAAGCAGGAGCTCGGCAGTGGATTGCACCACTGCGGGGTGAGCAGGAACCCCGCAGCAGATGGTACCACTTCACAGCCTCACTTGTGGCTTCCCTTTGTTTTGTGAAATGCCCGTGGCAGCCCCCCACCGCCACGTGGTGGACTGGAGCAGGGGGGTCTCCTCACTGTCCCGAGGGGCTGAGTGGGCTGTGGGGTGAATAAACACTGCTTTGGTTTTTTTAAAGAGAAGAGCCGTGACCTGGTTTGAGCTTCCCCTCCCTGGCTCCCGCCGCTGTGTCTGGGCTCTGTCTATGGCAGCACCCAGGGCTGAGCGGGTGCTGACCGCGGTGCCCACAGGGCCCAGCTACGCCCAGCCTCAATGGGTGGGTTGAGCCCAGCCCGGAGGCACCTGCGTGCGCCAGCCAGGGGTGACTCCTTGGCCTGGCAGGGTCAGAGCAGGCAGCTGCTGGCATCTTGCTGGGGGTGGGGTTGGGGTTGGGGCTGCAGACAGGGCAGGGGAACTTGGCTGGCAGGGTGGGTGCAGGGGACCAGCCAGCTGGGGCCCTGAGGCTGATCAGCACCATGCGGGACAGGTTCCCTGCACCCACTTTGTGGCTGGGGTCAGACTCCAGGCTGTGGCTCCGGGTGCTTCCTCTGACTCCCCCCCCCCCCCCCCAGCTGAGGTGTTTGCGCAACAGGGCCTGAGCTGGACGCTTCTTGTCCAGGGGCCTGGGCCTGGGCCTGGGTCCCAACCCGAGCAGGGCAGCCTTAGCCCCGGAGGTGTGGAGACATTAACCCCTTCCCCCCCAGAGTTGAGTCCGCCTACGCTTTGCAATGTGGGAAAGACGTCATGGCCCAAATGCAGCTGGCTCTGGGGTGGAGGGCGGCGGCTGCACGGCAGGGCTGGGAGGTGAAGGGACGCCAGGGGGTGAGATCTGTGCTGCCAGCCGGAGGGGAAGAGGTGGTGGTTCACAGTTAACTATGGCTGTGCCGGCTGGAAGGTTCAGTGGGGGAACGGCTGGGTAAGGACACGTGCCTCCGTGGGAGGGAGCTGCTGGCACTTTGCTCCGTTCTTCACCCCCCCCCCCCATCCCTGCAGTTCTTAAGTCTCTAGGGGGTGGGATAAGGGGGTGTGATCATTGCAGAGTCCTTGAGGGCAGGTGTGTGAAGGGGTCTGGACACAGGGAATGGCGGACACCCTGTCTCCTGGCCACTGATGGCCTGGGCCCTTCCCCCCTGCAAGGTGAGAGCTGAAGGGTGGGAGAACAAAGGAATCCGGTGCCCTCCTGGCTCGGGAAAGGAACAAAGCCCAGAGGAGGAGGGGCCGGAGGGAGTTTCAGTTTGGGGCTGGCTGGGGATGAGGAGTGAAGTGCAGACGTGGTTGTCTGGCTCCCTGCCCCCCAAAATGGACCCAGCTGAGGGGTCCTGTTCTCTGCACCTACAAGGTCTGCTTTAGACCATGTTCCTGTCGTCTAATAAACCTTCTGTTTTCCTGGCTGGCTGAGAGTCCCGTCTGGCTGCAAAGTTGGGGGGCAGGACCCTCTGGCTTCCCCAGCACCCCGCCTGGGCGGACTCGCTGTGGGAAGCGCACAGAGGGGATTCAGAGGATGCTGAATGCTCCGAGGTCAGACCCAGGAAGGTGGAAGCCGGGTGAGCTTCTTGCCCTGGGGACAGGCTGCTCAGAGAGGAGACTTCCCCAGAGTCCTGCCTGTCTTCGTGGGGAGCAGTTCCAGAGCATCGCCTGGGGACTCCATGACAGCCCCCTCAAGGATTGAGCTCACAACCCTGGGTTTAGCAGGCCAATACTCAAACCACTGAGCTATCCCTCCACCTGGCCTCCTCTTCCTCCCCAAACCCCTGCCACACCGCCTCCGCCCTTTGCACTCTTCTTCCCACATCACCTGGCACCACCTTCCCCCCCACCCCGGCACTCCTCAGGCCCCAGCCTGGCCCCTCCCGTCCAGCGCTTGCTGACGTGGGGAAGGGAAATAAGGAAACGGTTCAAAGTACTTTTAGCAGCTGGAAAGGCTGCAAAGGATCTGGTGCCATGTGCCCAGCCATGTGCCCAGCCATGCCCCCTCCCCCGCCTCCCACTGTCCCCCCGCCAGAGCTCTGCGGGTCGCCCGTCAGGAGCCCCTGGCTCAGGGCGGCACTGAGCTTTGCATCAGGCATCCAGGACTCAGGCTCTGGGTTGCCCACCGGTCTCTAGAGGGGTCAGGCAGGGTGGGATTTCTCCCCTGGGTTGCATGGGGGCCTTGCTGGCCCATGAGGCATCGTGAGTTGGTCACGGTGGGAGACCAGGCCAGCTGGACCAATGGACCAACATCCAGCTGAGAGCGAAGATCCTAGTGGAACCGGGTTCACCCCTGGAGAAAGCGCCGGGAGCCCCTGGCCTTGTCCCTCTGCTCTTGGGTTCCCATGACGTGGAGGTGCATTAAAGCAGGATCTGTCCAGGGCAGGTGCTTGGTGTCAGGCCCCGACTGGGGTGCCGCAGTACATGGGAGAGACTCCGGGGTGGGGCTTGGGTATAGTCACCGTGACCTGCTGCTCTTCTGTGTGCACATTTCCGGGGCCAGGACAGTCTCTTTGCTGCTCCCCGGGGAGGCGAAGCTGCAGCCTCCGGCGAGAGCTGGATCCTTGGAGCTCAGGGAGTGGTGGCTGGCTTGGGGCAAGCCGGCCTAGCCCTCTGCAGGCGCTTGAGCTGCAGCCTGAGCAGGGGGAGCCGATCCCTTGGGCTGATGCGCAGGAGGATAAAGGTGAGCAAAAGTCTGCCCCGTGCAGGAGGTGACGGGGACAGACACACTTGGCTGCCTTCGCACTGACCCAGGCCCCGATGATATGGCAGCACCAGGGGTTAATGAAGGTAGCCGGTATTCCCTCCCCTCCGACAGGGATCACGGAGCCAAGCAGCACCCCAGGACCCCAATTCTCCTGACCTGGCTCTGGGGCTGGGGAGGGGACGGTGGCTCCCCACAGAGGAGGAGGGGAGTGAGATCAGCGGTCCCTAGAAGACGGACCCCTCTCACCTGCCGGGCTACAGCCTGGCGGAGGGTGCAGGTTTCATGCCGTGGGTGGCCACCAGACATGGTTGGTGGGTTCTGGGCAGGAAGCAGCGTGTATTCTAGGACCTTGGCACCTAGTCCCTGTGGGGGCCGAGTCGCTCTCTGTGAGCTGTGCCCGGCGGGAGGAAGTCTCTGATGAATCTCTCCTTGCGGATGCCTGATCAGGCTCTGGGTTGCCCACCGGTCTCAAGAGGGGTCAGGCAGGGTGGGATTTCTCCCCTGGGCTGCAACATAGAATCATAGAATATCAGGGTTGAAAGGGACCTCAGGAGGTCATCTAGTCCAACCCCCCTGCTCAAAGCAGGACCAAACCCCAATTTTTGCCCCCGATCCCTATATGGCCCCCTAAAGAATTGAACTCACAACCCTGGGGTTAGCAGGCCAATGCTTAAACCCCTGAGCTACCCCTCCCCCCAGTGGGTGACTTAGAGACCCAGCCCGCTCTCAGATGAGGTTGGGGCATTGTGGGATTGTTGCAGGAGGTCTGTGTGTGCTGCTACAGGGGATCAATGCCAATGCAGGCAAAATTAACCTGCAAAACTTCATAGCATAGGCCAGGCCCAAGGCAAAAGCTGTCAGGTGATAGAGACAAAGCGGGGCTGGGCTGAGGGAAGGGAACTGGGTGCTCAGATGAGATGTGGGAGGGGTAGGGTGACCAGATTTAACGGAGAAAATACCGGGACACATGGGGGAAGTTGAAGCAAAAAACAAAACGCCGGAGCGGCCAAAGCCGCAATGTCGGGATGCAGGACAAAGACCTAAAAATCGGGACAGTCCCGACTTTATCGGGACATCTGGTCACCCTAGGGAGGGGATCGGGGCTGAGCACAGGAGCAGCTGTGGGCGACTCAGTATCCAGGTAGCATCTTGACCCAGCATGTGTCCCAAGTGTCCCCTCTACCCCCCCAAGAAGTGGATAAAACGCAGGGTCCTGGATCGAGGGGAGTTTCTATGTTTTGTTTGGTTCCGATTTGGACCCAGACCAATTTAAGGGGAATGGTGTTCCCCTGGACTGGGCAGCCTGAAACTGATGGGATCCTTGTCAGTTTCATATCTGCAATCCAGGGCTCCCAGAGCCCTCTGGCTTTGGGACAGCCCTGCCATGCATACTCCCCAGGCTCAGGACTTGGGCAGACCGGGGAAGCCAGAGGGCCAGGAGCAATGAACCCAGAAGCCCTGGCTTGGACTGGGGTTCTCTTGGGGCTCCAGTTCTGTGACAGGGACCCCGAAAGCCCTGGATGCAACCACAGACCCTGGAAAACCGGGGACCCCCCACAGCCCTTCCAGAAAGCAGGCAGGTGCCATCAAAGCCCTGCCTGTGACTGGCTGAAAATTCATTGAACCCAAGGTGGTTCCGCGAAATGTTTCAGTTTTGTCGAATCAGCAAAAATTCCTGCCCAGCTCCAAACTTACCTGTTCTGTTGCCCCCCAGTTCCCCGCCGGCCCCCAGCAGCCCACTTCTCCATGAACCAGGTGGATACCGACCCACAGGAACAAAGCAATGGCCAGACTGGCTCAGAACTGAGGTCCATTGAACCCAGGGGCCTGTCTGACAGTGCCTCCACCAGACACTTCCGAGGAATTTGCGAGAACCCCCCCAGTCAGCAGATATGGGATAAACCTGCCCCCACCCCAAAATCTGTCTCTCTCTCTCTTGTCTAATAGAGATTAAAGCAGGTGGTTTCATGTCTCTTCCAGAATTTGCCAGCATTAACTAGCCTAATACTTGTTACCGATTGCAATGTCCAATCCTGCTTTGAATGCTTGGCCTCAGACAGTCATGTGGCAAGGAGTTCCGCAGTCCAACCACATGTCATCTACAATAAGTATTCCCTTGGCTGTGCAGAGAGCTCTGTGGGGGTGGGAGCCAGCTCTGCATGAGCCCCTTGCTCCTGCATCATGGGCAGGCAGCTTATTCTGGGTCACCTCATACAGATCGGACGTGCCGCCTCGCCATGAAGCTGCTCCCCAGGAGACAAGAGCTGTGGCTTTGCCTCGGCATGGCTGTGGGGCTTGCCATGGGATTTACTTTCATCTACGCCTTCAGGACAGAACAGAGCACGTCTGCGTTGGTGCAAAGAACCCACTACTATCGTCGCCCAGGTGAGGGATGGACATAGTCTTTCTAATGCCAGAGCTGACCCCTGCCCCCAGACCTGGGTCAGGGAAATCCCCTATGGCCTTATGGAGGCGAGTCATTGAATTGTAGCTCACTTGCAAGTCAATGGCTGTTGATGGTTGGTTGACACCTGCCCGGGCGTTGGTGACTTTCCTGGCTGTTGTCTCTGGAGAGCTAAAATCTGGCTGATTCCCCAATTTACAGCACATTTTACTGACAGCCATGTAACACAATCGCATGTAACACAATCCGATAACTGCATATGCACTAATGATACAGCTGTTTAGAGAGAACAGTGGCTTTCAGCAGATCATAACCTTTCCCCCAAAACCTCACATGACATGCCTTACATGGAATATCGCAATTATCTATACCTGAGGAATATGAGGGTTACAGGGTGCTCCCCTGAGGTATAGAATGTCACACCACCCCGCTTCATTTATTGCAAGAGGGTTAGTCACTGACTAGCCCGAAGGCAGTTTGTGTTATGGTTCTTTTGGCATCCAGCCATCAAGGCCATGAGGTGGCGTGCCTCGGTTTCCCCCTTCACACAGCAAACCAGATTTGTTATGGTTTCTCTGCTGTGGTGAGCTTTAAATCTGTTTACAGGTATTAACTGAGAAGCAGCGTTATCAGAAGCTTTCTTAATATGACAGGTGTCTTCAATTACCATTTCTACTGTGTCCCAAGGCTCGTCCCAAAAATTGTGCATAATGTATCTTATCACAAGGTTTAACATTGGTATCAAAATTCTTATCCCAAGACTTAACATTAATATCAAAATTTTTGTCACAGCTGGGCGTTTAGAAGTATCTTTATGATCCCATGCCCTCTGTTCAGACAGTCTGGTTTGAGGTTGGTTTGTTTATTACCCATGGTGTCCTTTGCCTCCCTCCAGTGTAATCAGTCATTGGCTTTTCTTTCCCTCCCTCCAGTGTTCCCGTCTGCCTGGGTTCTTAGTTTAATCATGTTTCTGGGATTTTGGGATCTCAGGGTCTGGCAAGACAGGGATCCTGCACATTGACTGGCCCCTTGGGGCGCTGTCTTCCAACCCCAGGACTGTACATATGCAAAAATATTCAGCTTCCTTTTTGAGATTAACCTGTTTTTCCTGCCTCCCAGCACTGGGTCCTTCCCTGCCCCCTTTCCCAAGAGGGCTTTTATCTGTGCTCTCTGGGCTAGGTGTGTTTACCCTTTCATCAGATTTACCTTTTTCCAACAGCTGTCCCATAACTTTTCCCTGTCTCTCACCAGCCTGGGGGAAAACATCCCCCTCTCTGTCAGTTGGGTCATTTGTATTCTGGCAAACTATTGTGATGGAGTAGGGATTGGGGAGTTTTGACCTGGGAGTTTTACTGGTACGATCTGCATTGGTGCTGGATGGTGGTGGGATATCAGGGGGTGACTTCACTTGAGGGATGAGGCATGTAACCTGAGCCCAGGAAGGGGTTGGGGGCCAGGTGACACCTTCTGCCCTGGAAACTGGACAAAGGCTGGAGGAGGAGCCGGGAGTGTGGCTGGGGGAGACAGCTGGAGGGGGTTTCAGTTTTGGAGCTAGCTGGGGAAATGGAGGGAGGCACAGAACCGGGGTCTGGCTCCCTACCCCCCAAGATGGACCTGACTGAGGGGTCCTGTTTTCTGTACCTACAAGCTCTGTTTTGGACTTGGTTCCTGTCGTCTAATAAACCTTCTGTGTTACTGGCTGGCTGAGAGTCACGGTGAATCGCAGGAAGTGGGGGGTGCAGGGCCGTGACTCCCCGTCACTTTTTGACAGCGACCACCTGGCAATTTCGTGGTTCCAACTCCTCTGCTGTCCCAGGCATTGGAGCTGCATCTTGATGTAAAGGGACCCAGTTACCTTCCAAAAATGTACCAGAAATAGCATCCTGACAAACTGGGCCCTGGATTGGGGTGTCCTCCTCCACCCCTTTCTCTGTCCCTGAGAAGTCAGCTGTGTGACGGCTCCCCTCCAGGACGTCGGTTACACAGTTCCCTCTTAAAACCTGGGGCACAGGCTGTGAGTGCCTGGGTGCACGGATGTTGACCCAGCCATTCAGTCCTGGGCATCCTCTCCCAAGTGATCACTGTGGAGACATTCCTGTAGCCCCACTATGCCTTCCCCAGTTCCCTCCTCTGGGACCCCTTCTAAGACACATCTCTCTGTGCTCCTTAAGAAGGGATCTATCACTTGCTCACCTGCAAAACTCTGCCAGCTAACAACTGGCACAGTTTTCTTGGTCACTGACAACCCCTCTCCTGCCCCCCGATCCTGGGGCATTTTGCCTTCTGCTGGAAAGGAGCTAGTCTCAGCCCCTTCCATACTTGGAAGCACCCTGCTTCCCTGTGTTACAGGGTCACAGGAATCCTCACCCACTTCAATGTGGTTTCTGAAATCCCCTGCGCCTTCTCTGGGCTCTCCTCTGGGCCACATTGCTCTCTGCTCCCTGAAGCGGGGTCTGCCTCTGGTTCATCTGCAACCTGCTGGCAGCTAACAACCTGGACAGTTCTCTCCCTGGCAGGCATTACACCCTCCTCCCTTCCTGAGGTGGTGCTGCCTCTAACTGCAGAGTAGGATTTGGTCTCATCCACCCTCCCACCTGGAAGCATGTGGCTTCCCCCTGCTGCAGAGAAATCAAGGAGACTCTCTCCCATTCTCTCAGTGGTTCCTGAGACCTTACCCTTTCCCTCGGGGGTCCCAGCATAAAACTCCTCCTTGCTGCGGGCAAATACTTTAACCTGAGCGACACGGAAAAAATCCTTACCAAGCAGCAGGTCGACAAGGAGATGTTCCATTACCCCCATGGTCAAAACACTTTCCAAACCGTCCCACACCACATGGATTTTAGCTAGTGGTATGAGGAATCTGCTTTCGCCCACCCCCACAATCTCTGCCGTTTGGCCAGGTAATACACCAGCCTTTGGGACCACGCTCTGCTTAACCAGAGGGCTCTGGGCCCCTGCATCCCTCTGCCCCAAGTACTCCCTGATGTTAATGCTGACAACCTTTACATGCTCCGTTTCTGGTTCTGCAGAGGCTAAGCTCACAAAACCAATACGTCAGGTTTCCATCTGTCACGGAGTGTGGGGGAGTCCGGGCCCTGCACCCCTCTTCCTGGGATTCACTGAGACTCTCAGCCAGCCAGTAAAACAGAAGGTTTATTGGACAACAGGGACACAGTCCAAAACAGAGCTTGTGGGTACAACCAGGACCCCTCAGTCAAGTCCTTCTGGGGGAGCAGGGAGCTTAGACCCCAGCCCTGGGGTTCCCTGTGTTCCTCCACCCAGCCCCAAACTGAAACTAAACCCCCCCCCCCCCCCCCCCCCCCCGCAGGTTCCCTTCTGCAGCCTGTCTTCACATTCCTGGGCAGAGGTGTTACTTCCCCCTCCCCCTCCTGGCTCAAGTGACAGGCTCTCAGGTCTCCCATCCCCAGGGCACATTCCCAGGTCAACACTCCCCCCTCCCTGCTGAGTCACATCCTTACACCATCCCATGGGGGTTTTCTGGGTTGAGGACAGCAGAACCATAGGCGCCAACTCTGAGGGTGCTCCGGGGCTGGAGCACCCACGGAGAAAAACTGGGGGGGCACTGAGCACCCACTGGCAGCCCCCCTATCAGCCCCTCCCCCCCAGCACCTCCCGCCTGCTGGCGGGCCCCGCAGATCAGTGCCTCTCCCCTCCCCCAGTGCCTGCCACCCGCCATGATCAGCTGTTTTGCGGCATGCGGGCAGGAGGATCTGGGGGGAAGAGCGAGGATGCGGAGTGCTTGGGGGGAGGGGGCCGAACTGGGCAGGAAGAAGCGGGGTGGGGATGGACCCTTGGGGTGAGGGGTGGAGTGGGGGCAGGGCCTGGGGGGTTGAGCACTCGTGGGCACTTTGGAAAGTCAGCGTGTGAAAGTAGAATGAATTATATGAATTAATAGAATGAATTAAAGAAATGCTGCTTGAAAGGTTTGTTGAAATATAGTTGTCAGGAAGAGAAACATTAAGGAGTGTGAGACAATGGGTCCTCAAACTAATTAACTTAGAGTTCCTATTGAGCTAGGAGATTGGTAAACGTTAGTATGCAAATAAGATATGTATGTATATTTGTCAGTTTCTCTTTCTTTTGTCTCTTATGTTAAATTGGCTTTGGCTTATCTGTATAAATAAGTTAGCTTGAGCTTTTGCATGGGGCTCACATATCTGGGTGCATTGGCAAAGCGCTTTGCTAATAAACAGTGGTCTGACAAATTATGTGAGTCCTGAATCTGACTTTGACAGGCGCCTGTGAGCAGAGCTAACGTTCACTATTGGTTGCCTGCTTCCTCCTAGCACAGGGCATCTATTCCTCAGAGGAATGTCACGGCTCACACCTTTTGGGCTCTTCTGTTTTTACAGGAGCTTTGGGAGGAGGGTTAGAGGAATGGTTTTGGGGAGGTGAGGGCCCAGCCTCCCAGCCACTCTCCTTCTTGCTAGAGATAAAACAGGATCTTCCCTTCCCACCGGGTTTAAACCCCTCTTTTGGTGGTTTGCTTCCAGTAGACACCTGGGTCTGTTCAAAGACATCAGCAGGAGATGCCGTTTCCTCCGCAGACTTTACTTCTTTGTCCCAGAGACTCTGCTTTACATCCGCCCGACACATGCCTAGGAAATGCTCTTGAGTAACAAGAGCAAACATCCCCTCAAAGCTTGCAACACCTTTGCCCCTCACCCACTTTCCCATCAAGTCTTTCATTTTGTTCTCATGCTCCCCATTACTCATACCAATATCCCTCTTAAGATTCCTAAATTTAACTCGATACGTTTCAGGGGGAATCGGAAACCTTTGCAAAACAGTGGTTTTGGATTTGCATTTCATTGAATACATTCAGCACTTCACCAGTTAATTTCGCAATCAGGGTAGGAACTCACTGATCATCAGGGATTTCAGGCACTGCACACAGCCTTTCAACAGTGCGCAGATATTCAGCAATCTCGTCTGCCTCATTGTATGCAGGACATAAGTGGTCCCAGTTGTGGATTTTTGGAGTGACGGGAATCGCTGGGGTCGGTGGGTTCTGGTTGGTGTTTTCACTCTCTTTCTTTTTCCGTCTCCTTTATCTCCAGTTCTTTCAGTTGTAATAGTCTCTGGTGCACTCTCTCTTTTTCTGCAACCTGCAGTCTTAAAAGCTCCAGCTTCGCAATGGCTTTACCGCTTTCACTCATTTTCCGGCTTTTCTGTCCCTTCGTCCCTTTCCCGAAATAAGCAACCAGAAAATAACAAACCGGTAGCCAACTCCTGACTCTCCTTAGCCACCACACTTAAAGGCTCATGTAAAAATCTTTACACCAGTGTGTGAAGTGCAAATCTTGCTCAGTCCAACACACACAGCAGGTGTGTATTTCACCCCGCTCGCTGCGCCCCCAACACAACCCCTACAGTTAGAACACCAGGAAATTTCCGATTTAAATAGCTGAAAAAATGAACTTAACAATTTTAAAATCCCATGGCTGTGAAATTGACCGTGAATTTGGTAGGGCCCTTGAAATAAGGCGTTGCCCTTCTGTTCCCAGAGGAGGACAACGCGATCGCGGCCGAGCTGTACAGCAAGGTGCGGATCCTGTGCTGGGTCATGACGGGCCCCAGCAACCTGGAGACCAAGGCCCGGCACGTCCAGGCCACGTGGGCGCGGCACTGCAACGTGGTGCTCTTCATGAGCTCGGTGCGGGACGACGGCTTCCCCGCCGTGGGGCTGGACACCAAGGAAGGCCGGGACCAGCTGTACTGGAAAACCATCCGGGCCTTCCAGTATGTCCACCAGCACCACCTGGAGCAGGCCGACTGGTTCCTCAAGGCGGACGACGACACCTTCGTGGTGCTGGACAACCTGCGCTGGCTGCTGGCCAACCACACGCCCGAGGCGCCCGTCTACTTCGGGAAGCGCTTCAAGCCCTTCGCCAAGCAGGGCTACATGAGCGGCGGGGCCGGCTACGTCCTCAGCAAGGAGGCCCTGAGGCGCTTCGTGGAGGGCTTCAGGACCCAGGTGTGCAGCCACACCACCTCGGTGGAGGACCTGGCGCTGGGCCAGTGCATGGAGAAGGTGGGGGTGCAGGCGGGGGACTCCCGGGACACCGAGGGGCGGGAGACTTTCCACCCCTTCCCCCCAGAGAAGCACTTGATGGAGAATCTCCGGATTGATCGCTTTTATCCCAGCTACTCCTTCTACCCCGTCCTGGTGGTGAGTGTAAGGGAGTCCCGGCTCGGGGCAGCTAGGAGGTGGGTGCCCCGGGCCGAGGAATACTGGGCCTCGTATCTCTTAAGACCAGACCATCATGGTCCCGTGATTCCTGGCACTGTTCTTGGCTCTGCCCATCAACCCAGTTCTGCCCACAAAACAGGCTCCGCCCACCCTCCCAGCTCCGCCCACTCACTACAGATGGTGCCGATGCCATGGGGCTCGATGTGCTGCTCTGTCCCCCTGACTCCCCCCACATGAGCTGGGCCACATGAGCCTGCTACAGCCTGGGCCAACAGATCTGCGTCTGCTGGTTCATGCGCTTAGATCCAGTGGTCCTGGGTTCAATCCCCATGACCCAGCCAGTCGGCTCTTGGTCCGTTTCAAGGCCAGCGGGGACCCTCACGAGCCACATGCTGACCCTCTGTCTAACTCAGGCCGGTGAATGTTGTCCAGGGGTTGAGGTCCCCTTTGCACATGGCTGAGCTGCCTGCCTGCCCGGCTCAGTCACGCAGGCCATTTGGGGCCGGATTCTGTCTCTTCCTGTGGTCCAGATCAGCTGTGTCCCCCATGAAACCCGCCCCCAGGAGGCAGTTATAGGAGCTCCGACCCCCCACGGGGCAGGTTTCTTTCCTAGCACGGTGGGCTGAATTCACCTAGTCCCGGTCTCCAGCAGGGCCGAGCTGCCGTCTCGCCATCAGGGCCTTGCCTGGGCTGCGCTGAGCAGGGCTTTGAATAAGTCGCTAGGCCAGTTTTAACGCCACCAACACGCGTCTCGTGACGCTTCAAGGCCCTGTCTGCTGATGAGCTTCTAACCACCCGTGATGCCCGGCAGCAACCTGGTTCCAACATAACTGACCCCTTGATAGCCAGACCCTTAAAAGGCCGTAGGAGCCATTAGCGTGAGTAATGGTGCCTCTTAGTCACCGGCTCGCTAGGGTAAAAGTTTTTTGCCATGCTGGGCTCTCTCCAGACCGGGCTGCGAGCGTATTAAACATAAGAGCGGCCACACTGGGTCAGATCAATGGCTCATCTAGCCCAGTGTCCTGTCTTCCGCCCGTGGCCAAGGCCAGGTGCCCCAGAGGGAATGAACAGAGCAGGGACTCATCACGTGATCCATCCCCAGGCACCAGACTCTGTGCTGGGCTTCCAAGTGACATGGGTGTGTGGGGGTTCACCTGTAAAGACCCCCCCCCTTTTCCCCATGTGCCGCACAGCCGGCCTCTCCCCGCACGGTGCCGCAATCCTGGGGCCGATGGCTGCGCATCGGGGCACGAAGGTGGTGGGGGGGGGGTTGGAACTGTGACTGGCAGCGGCTTGGGGCAGGGTGGCGTCAATTGCTGCCCTCGGGGTATAGCTGTGTTGGGTCCAAGGCAGCTCAGGCTGGGGTGGGCTGCAGGCCCCTGAGCTCGGCTGGCTCTCGTCCCCACAGGGTGCCCAGAGCTGCTCGGATTTATCCATCTCCTTCCACTACGTCAGCCCGGAGGAGATGTACATGTTGGAATACTTGAGCCAACACCTGCGTCCGTACGGATACCGGCCCCGCTACCAGCCGGCGCCGAGGACCTGGAACCGCACAGAGCCCAGGGAGGGGTGACTGTCGGGGGCTCCGTGGCGGGACGCCAGTGAAGGGCGCGAAATCCCAAGGGCCGGGGTTACCCCAATGGGGCTTCAGAACCAGTGTGAGGCGTGAGGCTGGACCCACGGTGCCGGGGGCTGTATAAAAGCGACCGAGGGGAGGGAGGGGGCATTTGACGCTGGAGGGCTGCGTGTAGGACGGGGGCGTGGTCACAGTGGGACGGAGCAGAGCCTGATTAGCCCCTTGTCTGGAAGATGCCAGGACCGGACATCACGTGCCGGGTTAGCCTCTATGGGTGCGGAGCGCGAGCTCAGAGCAGAGATGTGGTTCGGGGAGGGGGCTCGCAGGCAGGGCACCCCAGTGGGTTTGGGGGGTATTCTTGGGCACAACCCCTGAGGGAGTTTGGGGGGCCCCCAGCTAAGGGGGGGGGCAGATCTTGTCTACGTATAAGGTGTCCTATCGTCATTGCAAACCTCCTTTCTCTTTAGCTACCTCCGGGTGAAAGGAGGGTTTGTCCGTGGGGGAGCCCACTGCACTAATCACTGGAGGCGGGTGTGGGCACTGGGCACCCGTGGCCTCTCGGCGTTGGGGGAGCAGGCCAGCTGGCGGACAAATCCCCTGTGTATCCCCAGGCCTCCCTTAGGGGGTGCCAGGCTATGGGGCCCGTTCGGGCCATGGGGTCTCTGCTGACCCAGTCCCCAAGGGAGCAGGTGCTGGTAATGGGAAGGCTCCATTTCCCGTCAGCCCCCATCCTGTTCCTGCCAGTCTGGCCTTTGCTGCCTGACGCCCCCCTCCCCTCCCTCATCCCCCACCCCGGCTTCGCTGGGCCACTTTCCTGTGGGCACCAAAACTGCTGAAGCAGAGTGAGCTACAGGCGTCCTGTTCCCCCCCATCTCCCCTGTTTGATCCCCCCCCCCAGCCCCAGCCCCAGCTTGCTCTGCAGGACGGGTCGCTCCCAGCAGAAGGAACCAGGTACACGCTACAGCTCTGAATCTGACATTGTTACGTACTTACAGTTACAATCCAAGAGATTAAAACACTGTACACAGCCACGGATCTCAGTGCTGGCTGGCCATGCCCGCACCCCCCCCCCCACATACACACGCGCCCCCCCGCTACGATCCAGCCACGCCTGGGGCCGGCGTGGCCCCTGCAGAAGGCTGCTTCCTCCCCCAGCCTCCCAGACCCCCCTTCGCTGCCGACACCCGCTGCCGGTCAGTTACGTGCCCCCCACCCCCCCCCGGTTCAGACCGGTGGCCCCGTCCTCTGGAGCCCACGGCAGCGCTGGCGGTTGGAGGGACGGGGCAGCGTCCCTGCCCCCTAGGCCTGGCTCTGGCCTGCTTCTGGCGTCCTGGGGCCGCCACAGAGAGGGAGGGCAAGGCTTTCTTTGTGCAACACGGTAGCCGATACATTCATGAACTGAGCCACCCAACTGGTTTGGAAGAACGGGGCCGGGGCTCGGGGGGGAGCTGGGGACTGGCTGCGGGCCCCACAGAGAGCCATGGAGCTCTCGGGCCACTAAGCTCAAGGTCGGGCCCAGCCACTCGGCCTGGACCCCCCGGATCAACCCCTGCCCAGGCCTGGACTTAAAGCAAGGACCGGCGGGAGTGGCTTTCAACTCAGCATTGGGGGGGGGTAACGTGCCAGCCAGCGCCTCAGGCAGCTGCAGGGATGGGCGATTGGTGTGCGGGGTGGGTCGGTATTACCCTGATCACGTATCGAGCTAAAGCCTGAAACCACGTCACTCACAACAGCCACGTTCGGAGGCCTCGGCCGGGGGCCACAAAACACCGAAGGGTCACACGTGCCCTGTAAACATTGTGCCGGGGGGAGCTGCCCACCCAGCCTCTGGGAAGAGGCAGTGGGAGGGCGATTTCTGGCACGAGCCTCAATGCTCGGCGAAGCAAATAAATTAAAACAGGGTCCCGAGAGGAGGCTGGAAAGGCCAGTCAGTGGGGAAAGGGACGGGGCGGGGGCTTTGCACAACAGGAACGGGTTGAAAGCTGGATCTGGCTCTAAGGAGGCACTGTGCCAGCTTCTGCAGGTGTGAGCCAAGGGGGTGTCAATGCCCACAATGCCCCGTGCCAGGCGGCCCCCTCGCCCAGGCCTGGGAAGGGGGTGCTGCTTTTCAGAGAGGTGCTGACTGGGAGGGGTGGGCGAGGGGCAGCCCAGCGCCTCTGGCTGGGTTGGGAGCCTGGGTCAGTGGGCGTAGGCTGGCAAGGGGGGGGGTTGGCACCTCTGCCTCGGGTGGGGAGGGGGAGGTGACCCTGCTGGTAAGCAGCGAGGAGATACCTGCTCCCCCCCTCCCCGCCTCTCTGCCTGAGCCATCCAGGGAACCACCTTTTCTACAGCAGCGAGAACCCAGGCATCCTGACTCCCAGCCCCCGCCTGGCTCTATCCCACCAGACCCCACGCCTGATAGAACCCAGGAGTCCTGGCTCCCAGCCCTCTCCCCACACCCCACCCCCACTCTACTCATTGGACCTCACTCCCCTCCCAGAGCCATGATACAACCCAGGGGTCCTGACTCCCAGCCCCCCCTGCTTTAACCCATAAGCCCCCACTCTCCTCCCAGAAACCCCAGCGGAACCCAGGAGTCCCGGGCTAAGGGGCCGCTCGACTCACAAATAGTAGCAAGGAGACTGTCACCCTCTGGTGTCTGCGCAGGGCCAGTGCACCCAGTTGGGAGCCCCCAGCTGCATGGGGTGGGGGCACAGCTGTTCCCTCCCCCCGCCCCCCCGCCGACCGCCAATGGTTTCCATGGTGGAGACGGAGAGCAGGGGAACAGGGCAAGCTGCTTCCCTTCCCCCGCCTTCATGGAATGGGAGGGGCACTAATGGGGGGGCGCAGGGATTGGAGGTTCAGGGCTATGGCAGCTGGATCAGATGGATGGGGGGGGGTTCACCAGCTCAGAGGCAGCTGCAGGCCCCACTTGGCCCATCACCCCCACCCCCGGTAAGTCAGCCCTCTCCCCGTGCTGCGGGTCCCTCTCTGTCCCTGGGGGGAGAGCGGGGGGCGCAGAGGCTGCAGGCCGGGAACCCAAACACCTTGGAACGACACTGAACATGTTTCACCGTCAAAGCTCATTACGGACAGGAACGAACGACCCCCCCTCCCCACCCCGGCCGTGTCCTTAAACCCCACGGGAAGGACGTGAGGGTGCGGCCGGCGGGGATCACAGGGCAAGTCAGTGCCAGAGCTGAGAACAGGACCCAGGAGTCCTGGCTCTCGGCCCTGTACTCTGACCACTAGACCCCCACTCTCTTTCCAGAGCTAGGAACAGAACCCAGGAGTCCTGGCTCTCAACCCTGTGCTCTGACCGCTAGACCCCTACTCCCCTCCCAAAGCCAGGAACAGGACCCTGGAGTCCTGTCTCTCACCCCTGTGCTCTGACCACTAGACCCCCATTTCCCTCCCAGAGCCAGGAACAGGACCCAGGAGTCCTGGCTCCCAGCCCTGTGCTCTGACAAAACTGTCTCTCTTTGTCCTGCATGTTCCCATCAGGGGAGACAGGGACATAACGAGCCGCACCAGCAGGGGCTGAGTAATAAATAGAGCATCAAAAATACAAATTGTCCGACACTGACCATCCTGGAGGATGGGGACGCCCAGCGTCCTGCCCAGCCAGCACCCAGGGGCGGCCTCACCTGGGCACCCGCCTCGCCAGCCGTGCCTGGAAAAGCTGGGTCCGTTGGGCCGAACGTCCCTTCGGCGTCCGGCAGGCGCGGCCCACATGGGATGAAGTTGTCCCCTGACCACCCCCCGCGTCCTTCCCCTCCAGCCCTGCGTCGGGCTCAGGCTCCGTCGCACCCGGTCCAGGTGGCCGGAGGCAGGCCCGGAGCCTGCTGGGGAGGGCTCTGCAGGGGGCCCAGGCATTGACAGTCTCCCCCCGGCTCTGGGCTGAGCCCCGAGGCCCTGCACGGGGCAGTCCGGCGGGGCTGGGCTGGCTATACCAGGGCGGTCCGAGTGTCACACCGTCCCATGCTGGCGGTGCTGCTTTTCCGGCGCAGGCTGGGCGTGGCGATGGTGCAGTGGCCCTCGCCGGGGCAGCCGTGCTGCAGGAGGATCTCGGCGCACTCCTGGCTCCCGGCTCGCCTGGCGTAGAAAAGGGCCGTGTGGCCCAGCGCGTCGCGGGCCTTCACTTCGATGCCGTACTGCGGACAGAGAGGCATGAGGGGATGAGGGGGTGCGGCTCCGGACCAGAGCGAGCCTGCCCCCCAACTGGGCACCAACCCGCCCCGGGGGGGTCCCGGAGCCAGGAGGATCGCCCCTCCGGCAAGTGAAACAAGCAGCCAGGGGCACCGGGGTGTGCCACTGGTTCGGGGGATCCCCAGGCTGGGCGATCTGGGCTCGTCACCCCCAGTGCGGGGTAAGGAGGATCCCATCTGTCCAGCTCCGGGGGGTGCACTGGGCTCTACCTGGCAGGGCAGGAGCCCTCGCTGGCTCTGATTGGCCGCCGCGTATAGGTCTCCAGGTACCCGTACAACTGGTGATGTCACAGACATTTCCGGAGCAACAGGCGGTGATGTCACAATGCCCAGGTTTATGACATTCACCGCAGGCCTGGGCGGAGCTCTGCCATAAACTCGCTGCCGGAACGCCCTCCTTCGCCCTGCAGCTGGCACCCCATGGGCCCTGCCAAGCTCAGGGGGAGCCCCAGGCAAAGGCTCTGTGGCTCCCCCTTCCCCATCTGTCCCCCGCTCGCTATGAGCGAGGGCAGCAGCCTCCCCTGTGCCGGGGGGGAGGGAACGGATCCCCCAACTCCCCATGCCCCGGGGTGCGCCAGGCAGCCGGACGTACCCAGACCAACAGCTGGGTGATGACCACATGGGGCAGGTCGCAGGCCAAGTGCAGGGCCGTGCGCCGGTCCTTGTCCCCGGAGCAGGTGTTGATCAGCTCCTTGGTGCTGTGTGCCAGCAACAGAAGCAGGGTGCCCAGGTCCTTCTCCTGCACGGCCCGGAACAGCTGCTGCCCCAGCGGGATCTCGGGGCTCGGGAACGGGGCCAGGAACACCCGCTGCTCGTACTTCGCCCGGATCCACGACTCCCGCTCCTCCCTGCAGTGAGAGATGCACCCGGGCGGAGATGAGTGCCCGGCGATGCAGACAGACTGGGCAGAGACGCAGAGCTCAGAGCTGGGGACCCCCAGGGGCCTGCAGTGCCTGGAGCCAGGTACCCCCCAGGATCATGCAGTGCTTGAAGCCAGGTATCCTGCAGGAACCTGGGCAAAGTCTGGAAACAGGTATCCCCAGGGGCCTGCAGTGCCCGGAGTCGGGTACCCCCCAGGGTTCTGCAGTGTCCAGAGCCAGGCACCCCCAGGAAACTGCAGTGCCCGGAGTTGGGTACCCCCCCCACGACAAAGTCCAGAGCCAGGTACCCCCAGGAACCTGCAGTGCCCAGAGCTGGGTACCTCCCCAGGGGCCTGGCAGTGCCCAGCTCATGATGCCTGCAACCTCCACCCTGCAGAAGTCTGGCAATGCCCACAGCCTGGTGCCCACAGGGTCCAGCTAGGTGAGAGAGGACTGTTATTTCCAGGGGCCTTTCAGCATCGTCCCCCTCCCCCCCCCGCCCCTTCCTGAGCCATTAGCTATTGCCCCCAGGAAACACCGGCCAGCTGAGTGGCAAACCCCACAGGGAGGCTGCATTCTTCCTTCTCTGCCTCTTTCCCCAGCAGCTCCCGCCCAGCCCCCGGGGGCTGGGCATGGGGCTGCCACCTGGGGCAGGGGCTCACCGGGACGACTCGCAGGTGGGCTTCCGGCGTCCCTGGGTGTTCTTCTCCCAGATGCTGTTGGCAGTCTCGTTGCCAATGGACGTCAGCACCAGGGTGAGCTCCAGGGGCCAGTCGTCGAGGTCCAGCGAGCGCACCCGCGACAGGTGGGTGCCCAGGTTCCGGTGGATGCCCGAGCACTCGATGCAGATCAGCGCCCCCAGGTTCAGGCTGGCCCAGGTGGGGTCTGGAGGAAGGGGGGGAGGACAGGTCCCCATCAGCACCACGGCCTGGGAACCAGCCACCCAGGGAGAGACCCCCGGCGCGAGCCTCGGTGCCGCCCGCCCCCCAGGAGTGAGACTCACTTGGTGCCCCGCAGTCCACACACAGGGAATTGCCTCTGGCATTGCGGATGGCCTGGATGGCCACCGCCTCGCTCTGGCTGTCCATCCGGGCCTGCAGGGAGCAAAGGGGGGGCAGTTGGCCAAGCAGCCGGGGAGCTGGGCACAGGTGCTCCAGGAGATCCCGGAGCCAGGACATAGACCCGCGTCCTGAGGTGTACCCCAGCTCTGGCCGTGGGGCTCAAGGTGAGCCACATCCGAGCTGAAACGCCCCCAGTTCTAGTCCTGGCAGTCTCTCCTCTGCCTTGTGGGACATAAGTGGCACCCACCTTGGGCTCCCCCTCTGCTCAGGGGTGAATCGCTTAGACCCCAGAGAAAGGGGTTTGACCCTGTTCCACCCCCAATACATGATTATGCCGGGAGCTGTACACTTTGGCTGCTGTCCCCCAGAAGTGGCTGCATTTCCCTCTCTGAAGGGACTGACTCAGGGCAGGCAGGGCCCCGCCCAGGTGGCAGGGCAGGGCAGGGCTCTGCAGGGAGTTCCCATGCTGTCCTGGCGGCTCCGCAGCCGGACGGCAGAGAGAGGACTCTGGGGAAATGCCCCAGGAGGCGACTGGCCCTGGGGAGCAGCTGGGGCCGCCATACCTTGTTTTTGCTGCTCTCACAGCACTGCAAGCTGGCAAGGATCTGGCTCTCGATTGCCTGGACCCAGGCGTCCCTCTCCTCGAAGCTGCTGGCCTCGAAGTGCCACGTCTGGCCCGTGCTCGACACGATGATGAACTCGAAGTTCTCCTCCTCTGCAGAAGGGAAAGCGGGGGTGGGGAGGGAGCGTCACCACCTGGGCACCCCACCGGAGCGACCCAATGGCTCTGCACGGTCAGGCTGGGGGAGGTCTGTCTGCCGGACAGGGGGCGGTAAGGCTGGCCGAACACCCCCCTTGCTTACAGGTTTATTTGTAGGGAGGACACAAAATACCCCTTTAAAGGAGCTGGGGCCAGCTGGGTAGTGTCAGGAGGAAGCTGGCAGCTCGGTCCCCAGCTCCCCCCTTACTGCTGGCCAGA
Organism: Lepidochelys olivacea; assembly: GCF_965140295.1. Lineage (NCBI taxonomy): Eukaryota > Metazoa > Chordata > Testudines > Cheloniidae > Lepidochelys > Lepidochelys olivacea. The sequence continues at coordinate 4,006,781 of NC_140430.1, forward strand.
GGGTGGCTGCGACGCGGGGGAACCCGGCTGGGAGGAGCGTACTGGGAGCATGCGGGCACGTAGCTAGCTGGGCGGGGCAGGGGCCAATGGCAAGTCGTCAGAGCAGTGCCCCGCCTTCATCCGGTGCCAGCCAGCACTTGCGGGATCAGCATGGAGCTCAGCACCCGGCTGTCTGCCCTGCCCCTTGCCCTAGGCACGGCCGGGCTCCTCCCCGCCCCGGGCGGCCGTCGGCACCACACGATGGAAGCACATCGACATGCATGAGTGACACCAGCACCGCGTGACGGCCGCTGCCCGTTACCTGTTTTATAAATATTTCTTAAACTACCAAAGGTTTTTAATTTCCACATTTTGCGCTTGGCTGCGGAGCGTCCGGGGGAGGGGGGGCAGCGGGAGGCAGGAGAGAATAAAGGGAGACAGTCAAGAGAAAAAGCCAGAAGACGGGGATCCCACCCGGAGGGGGGCAAAGCGCTGGCAGGGGAGGGAGGAAGCTGTGAGCAGTGTCAGCCACCCCCCCCCGCCCCCCCGGAGAGGTGGGGAGAGCTGGATGGGGAGGGGGGCACGCGTGCTGGGAAGCCATTCGCAGAGCGGGAATGAAACGCTTTCTAGCATCCGGTGGAGGGGCCAGCGTGTTGCCCGGTGCAGGGTCTGGCTGTCAGAATGGACCGGTATCGCCTGGACCGGGCCAGGAGGAGTTGTGCTGAGCGTGCCACCCTGGGCTGGGCGTGCCCCATGCCACGCTGCTCTGGGTCAGAGTCGCCCTGCCCCCCAGTCTCCGTGGCAGTCCTTCCCCGCCAGGGCAGGTCTCCATGGGTATGCCTACGCTGCAGGGTTCGAACTTGGGCTCAAGCCGAACCCACTCCTGTCTACACACAAATTGTGCTAGCCCAGGGCTTGGACCCCGGCTCCGGACCCCCCAGGGGCGGAGGGTCCAAACCGGAGTCAAGCCGGGACCCTGTTGCTTTGCAGTGTAGATGCCCTGGGAGCCCGCCGAAGGTGTCCAAGAATCCCACGGGCTGACTCTCTTTGTCCTCTCCCTCGAGGGCCCCCGGACTCCCCCTTGCCCCCCCTGCTCAGCTCCGGGCACTTTCTCCGAGGCCGTTCCCAGGATGCTCTAGGGCCCCCGAGCCAGGGGTGCTGCTCACAAGGCTGCCAAGGGGCGGCTCCCTGCGTTACCGCGCTGACAGCCTCCCTCACCTTCCGCCTGTCCCGTCGACCCCTCGGTTTTTGAGGGGGTCATCAGCTTCTTCCGGCGGTGCTTCTTCCTGTCAATCATGGGTGAAGGAGGCGGGTCTTTGCCGCTGGGGCTGGAGCTGGACACCCCTTCTCCGGCCAGGGACCCCTCTGCAGAGAGACAGGGGCGGGAGAAGTCACCCCACGTCTCTCCCATCTTCCGACCCTCCCCGCCCCCCCCCCCGGTGCCTGGAGAACCCCACTGGCATTCTCAGGGATTGGGAGCCAGCCACCGCCTCAGGCTCTGGAGAGGGATTTCTGCGGGCCCCTGGGCGCAATCGGGGCTCCAGGTTCTAGGTATCAGCCAATCTCTGGGGTCCTTGGGCAGCAAACAGCCGGGGTTTACCTGAAACATTAGCGCCTCCATCACCAGAGGTCCTGCTGGGAGCCCAGAGTGCCCCACAGCCGCCACGTACCCCCCAGTGGCCTTCCCTGCCCCCTTGCCGCTCGCCGGCCGTTGGCGAGGGATGCCGGGCGCTTCAGGGGGCAGCGCCGAACCTACCCCCGCCGGAGGTCTTGGTGCTGGCTGCCGAAGCGCAACGCTGGAGTGGCCGGTCCGTCTTCCCTGAGGCCTTGGCTGCTCGTTCTGTCGGGATGGTCAGCGCCGCCGGGGAGAGGCTAGCTGTGGGGAGAGAAGGGGAGCTGAGGGGTCTCCCCAGAGCGGAGGACCCTGGATCCAGCCGAGACAGCGCGCTGGGCTCGTATGATGACATATGGACCCACCGTGCACCAGTGAGCACAGCTAAGAAGCAACCCACTGGGCCACTAGGTGTCACCGTTGAGCTGTGTTCGATGGCTGGGCACAGGGCTCGGGCTGGGGGGGCCTGGAGTCACCCCAGAATGCCAGACCCTCCTGGGGCACCCAGCCCAGCCTCCCTCTCTGTCGCAACAGCCCCAAGTGCCCCAGCAAGAGCCAGCCCCCCTCCCAGCTGCCTCCCCCGTTGTGCCAGCCTTCCCTACACACACGAGCATCAGGCCGCCCCCCCTCCCCCCGCCTCCCTCACTTCCCTGTGGGCTCGGCAGCAGGGAGACGCCCAGGCCACCCTCCACCCACGGTCCAGGCACTGATGCCCCGGCTGGGAGGTGGCATGGGCTGGGTCCCCGCACAGAGCTGGGCCCTGCGGTCACTTACCGCCACCCTCGGGCGTCGGTCCCCCGCTCACGTCCCGCAGCAGGCCGTTGATGCTGGAGGAGGGGCTGCAGGCGGAGATGGCCCTGGGGGGGCGCTTGCCGGGCACCTTGACGGTGGTGCGCAGGAGGTCCATCCCCTTCCCGTGGGTGCTGTGAATGTAATCCTGGGGGGAGACAGGGAGTCACCGCAAAGCCCCCGGGCAGCCGCGGATCTAACTCCACCCGGCTCTCCGCCCTGTGTGCCCATCCCCACGGCGCCTGGCCTGGCCCCAGCCCACTACGGCGGGGTGGTATCCCCTCTCCCCTGGCGGGACGGTGCAGATTGGCCCCTGGTCCCGAGTGCTGGAGCTCAGCGGGCCCGGGGGAGATGGGGGAACCAGGAGAGCCGCTGAGTGAGCAACATCTGGCCGGGGGGCTGCTGATCTCGGAGCCAGGAAGCAGCTGGCACCCCCCGCCCCCGGCCCCCTGCTCATGGCAGTCGGCTCAGCTGGGCAGGGCCCTGGCGCGGGGGGCGCGGCCAGGCACTTACGTTGATGCTGGGGTGGTAGAAGAGGAGGCCGTTGCTGGACAGGGTCACGTATTTCTTCTTCCACTCCTTGTTGAGGGAATTGCCGCTGCGTTTCAGCAGGAAGCTCTGGGGGGAGTGAGGCAGGTTAGCCAAGGCCGGGAGGTGGGGGACTGCTGGTCATTTATGGAGCCCGTCCAGCCCTGAGGCACCTCCTCCCACCGGCCTCGGCACGGACCCTGTGCCCTTCCTGGGGCTGCCTGCCGGCGGCTCGCAGAGTGTGTTATCCGTGCCAAGGAGGGCCCCCACCCCATTTTACAGAAGGGGAAACTGAGGCCCAGACCGAGGCTATGCCGGGTCACCCAGCCAGCCGGTGGCTGAGCTGGGAATAAAACCCAGGTCGCCTGGGTCCCGGTCCAGTGCTCTGTTCACCAGGCCACCACCTTCTCCCAGGGACCCCCGCGGCCGGTATCCCACTCCGGGAGGGCCAGGGAGGTGGAGACAGCGTTTGCCCATGTGTGCAGTGGGCTGGCTGGGTGCACAAATGCCAGGGAGGCTGAGCTGAAGCCATGAGATCTGTGTGCATCCCCAGGTGTTGTGTTCCTGGGTGGGCATGCGTGTGCCGGGGTGTGTGTGTGTGCACGCAGGGTGTGTGTGTTTGCTCTGTGTGTGTGTGTGTTTGTTGGGGGTGTGTTTGCTGGGGGTGTGTGTGTGCGGGTGTGTGTTTGCTGGGGGTGTGTGTGCGGGTGTGTGTTTGCTGTGCGTGCGTGTGTTTGTTGGGTGTGTGTTTGCTGGGGGTGTTTGCTCGGTGTGTGTTTGTGTGTTTGCTGGGGGGTTGTTGGCTGGGTGTGTGTTTTCTGGGGTTGTGTGTGTGTGCATTTGTGGGGTGTGTCTGCTGGGGGGCTGTTTGCTCTGTGTGTTTGCTCGGGGTGTGTGTGTTTTCTGGGAGTGTGTTTGCTCTGTATGTGTGTGTTGGCTGGGGTTCTGTGTGTGCGTTTGCTCTGTGTGTTTGCTGGGTGTGTGTTTGCTCTGTGTGCGTGTGTGTGTTTGCTGGGGGTGTGTTTGCTCTGTATGTGTGTGTTGGCTGGGTGTGTGTTTGCTGGGGTTGTGTGTGTGTGCGTTTGCTCTGTGTGTTTGCTGGGTGTGTGTTGCTCTGTGTGCGTGTGTGTGTTTGCTGGGGGTGTGTTTGCTCTGTACGTGTGTGTTGGCTGGGTGTGTGTTTGTTGGGGTTGTGTGTGTGTGTGCGTTTGCTGGGTGCGTTTGCTCTCTGTGTGTGTGTGTGCGTTTGCTGGGTGTGTGCTTGAGGGTGTCGCTGTGGCGAAGGAAAGTCCTGGGTGCACCTCTCGGGCACTGGGGGGATGCCAGCTGCCAGGTGGCGAGGGGGCCCGGCTGTGCCCGCGGCTCTCACCTGTTTGATTGGGATGGCGCGGCCGCTGCCTGTGCTGTCCCCTCTGCTCTCCAGGCTCCTCTTCTCCGAATCGCTCCCCCGGCGGTTCTGCAACGTGACAAGGAGCCCTCAGCTAAAGGAATGTGGCCCCCAGGGGCACCACTGAGCCGGCCCCAGGGCGCGTCGCTGTCCCGCTCCCAGGGGGCACCACTGAACCATCCCCAGGGGGCACCACTGAGCCGGCCCCAGGGCGCGTCGCTGTCCCGCCCCCAGGGGGCACCACTGAACCATCCCCAGGGCGTGTCGCTGTCCCGCCCCCCAGGGGGTACCACTGAGCCGGCCCCAGGGCGCGTCGCTGCCCCGCCCCCAGGGGGCACCACTGAACCATCCCCAGGGGGCACCACTGAGCCGGCCCCAGGGCGCATCGCTGTCCCGCCCCCAGGGGGCACCACTGAACCATCCCCAGGGGGCACCACTGAGCCAGCCCCAGGGCGCATCGCTGTCCCGCCCCCAGGGGGCACCACTGAACCATCCCCAGGGCGTGTCGCTGTCCCGCCCCCCAGGGGGTACCACTGAGCCGGCCCCAGGGCGCATCGCTGTCCCGCCCCCAGGGGGCACCACTGAACCATCCCCAGGGCGTGTCGCTGTCCCGCCCCCCAGGGGGCACCACTGAACCATCCCCAGGGCGTGTCGCTGTCCCGCCCCCAGGGGGTACCACTGAACCATCCCCAGGGCGTGTCGCTGTCCCGCCCCCCAGGGGGTACCACTGAGCCATCCCCAGGGCACGTCGCTGTCCCACCCCCGGGGGCTCCACTGAGCCTGCCCCAGGGCACGTCGCTGTCCCACCCCCGGGGGCACCATTGAGCCGTCCCCAGGGGGCACCACTGAGCTGGTCCCAGGGCACGTCGCTGTCCCGCCCCCAGGGGGCACCACTGAGCCGGCCCCAGGACACGCCGCTGTCCTGTCCCAGCCCCAGGGGGCGCCACTGAGCTGGCTGGGAGCCAAACCCACATGCCCGTGCCCCACCTTCCCATGGGTTCCCAACCCCGGGCGGCTGTGGTGCATGGCTGTAGCCCACAGCGGTGTGTGGCCAGAGCGGCACGGGGCTCAGGGGAACGGCACCGTCAGACGCGCCCGGGCGGGAGCTCCGGAGATGGGGCGAGGCTCACCGTGAAGAGGCTGGTGCGGCGCTTGGCCCCGCGGTGCAGGGAGCTGGGGGTGCCGATCCCGACCGAGCCTTCGCTCCGCAGCTCGCGGTGGCTGATGTTGGGCGTAGACGGCAAGGAGGAGGAGTAATCGCTTGTGTGGCCTCCATTACTGGCCTGGAAAAGAGCCCCGGGCACCTGGCGTCAGCGTCCCCCGGCCCGGAGCCACCTGCTGTCCATGGGCCCCTTTTCCCCTGGGCCACGGAAATGCCCCCCTCTGACGGCTCCTTCTCCCCGACGGGCTGGGGCCCAGGGAGCGCAGTGAGTATGTGGGGGTTTAGGGGTTAGAGGGGCGGGGGCGGGACTCCTGGGTTCTGTCTCCAGCTCTGGGAGGGGAGTAGGGTCTAGTGGTTAAAGCAGTAGGGCCTGGGAGTTAGGGTTTTATTCTCTGCCTATAACCTCGCCCCCCCCCCCCCCACAGTCCCCCAGGGCCAGGGCAGTGACAGCTTTTCCTATTGCCCCCCCGCCCACTGCATGCTTGTCCCAGTTGCCCTGGTTCAGCGGGGAGATGGGGCCCAGCTGGGCACTGTGGTGCCCTTGGGGCTGGAACTGGCCCAGCCGCCGGCTCCATGAAAGGGGCTGCAGGCCTGGAGGCGGCTGAGGCTGGGGAGGGGGCGCCCCTGGTGCTGCGGTGCCCCCCGCTGGCTAAGGGAGGCACTGGCTGCTGCCGCTGGCCGTACCTGCCCAGGGTGGATCCCGCCCACGGGCGTGGAGGCTGCCGAGTGGCTGGGGGTGCTGGGCAGGGACTTGCAGGAGGCCAGGAGCTGCTGCTGCTTCTTCAGAGTGACGACCTTTTGGGCCACTGGGAGGGGAAGGAAAGTCCCGTGAGAGACAGGGAGCCACGCGGACCCCGCCCCCCGAGGGAGAGCCCCCCCAGCCATGGTAAGAGGGATCCCCCAGGGGACACATGGCCCCAGCCATGGCCATGGGGACCCCCAGGGAGACAGACCATCCCAGCCACGGCCACAGGGACCCCCCCGAGGGAGAGCCCACCCCAGCCACGGTTAGAGGGACCCCCCAGGGGACACACAGCCCCAGCCACTGCCAGGGGGACCCCCAGGGAGACAGACCATCCCAGCCACGGCCACAGGGACCACCCCCCTCCCATCCCAGCTAAAGCCAGGGGGACCCCCCAGGGGACACACAGCCCCAGCCACTGCCAGGGGGACCCCCAGAGAGACAGACCATCCCAGCCACAGCCACAGGGACCACCCCCCTCCCATCCCAGCTAAAGCCAGGGGGACCCCCCAGGGGACACACAGCCCCAGCCACTGCCAGGGGGACCCCCAGGGAGACAGACCATCCCAGCCACAGCCACAGGGACCACCCCCCTCCCATCCCAGCTAAAGCCAGGGGGACCCCCCAGGGGACACACAGCCCCAGCCACTGCCAGGGGGACCCCCAGGGAGACAGACCATCCCAGCCACAGCCACAGGGACCACCCCCCTCCCATCCCAGCTAAAGCCAGGGGGACCCCCCAGGGGACACACAGCCCCAGCCACTGCCAGGGGGACCCCCAGGGAGACAGACCATCCCAGCCACGGCCACAGGGACCACCCCCCTCCCATCCCAGCTAAAGCCAGGGGGACCCCCCAGGGGACACACAGCCCCAGCCACTGCCAGGGGGACCCCCAGGGAGACAGACCATCCCAGCCACGGCCACAGGGACCACCCCCCTCCCATCCCAGCTAAAGCCAGGGGGACCCCCCAGGGGGAGAGCCCACCCCAGCCACGGCCACAGGGATCCATGGGGGAACAAACCACCCCAGCCCCGGCCACCTAGACCCCGCCTCGGGTCCCGGCCCAGCCCTTGGGTGAAAGGGAAGGAGCAGCGGGGGCCCCGTGGGGCAGACCCCCGTGGCCGGCGGTTACCCTCACTGAAGACCCGGTCGACGTTGAGGCCGTAGGTGGCGCAGGTCTCGTAGTAGAGACAGCGTCTCATGTCGCCGCAGAGCGCCCGGGCCTGCGGGTCCTCGATCACCCGGGGGTTGGTGGAGCTGATCTTGTCTGGGGGGCGGGAGAAAGAACGGCCCCTTCTCACCCGGACGGACGGACCGAGGGACGCCGGGGTGGACCGGCACCACCCAGCTCCGCACCACCGCCCCCCTCTGGCGGCCGGGCGCCACCCCCCGCGAGGGGCCTCGGGGCTGGGATCAAGTCAGGGAGGGGGAAAGACGCGCGGCGCGTGGAGGGTTAAAGCCCCACGCACCAGACACAGCTCTCGGGTCTGGATCCTGGGGGCCACCGGAGCCAGGGCTGGCTGCGAGGGGAGAGCGCCCCCTAGTGACCACGCCCCGCTCCCCGCAGCGCCCCCTAGTGACCCCCCTCCCCGCTCCCTGTGTACAGAGCCCCCTAGTGACCCCCGCCCCGCTCCCCGCAGCGCCCCCTAGTGACCCCCGCCCCGCTCCCCGCAGCGCAGGGCCCCCTAGTGACCCCCATCCCCGCTCCCCGCAGCGCAGGGCCCCCCAGTGACCCCCATCCCCGCTCCCTGTGTACAGAGCCCCCTAGTGACCCCCGCCCCGCTCCCCACAGCGCAGGGCCCACTAGTGACCCCCATCCCCGCTCCCTGTGTACAGAGCCCCCTAGTGACCCCCGCCCCGCTCCCCGCAGCGCAGGGCCCCCCAGTGACCCCCATCCCCGCTCCCTGTGTACAGAGCCCCCTAGTGACCCCGCCCCGCTCCGTGCAGCGCAGGGCCCCCTAGTGACCCCCGCCCCGCTCCCCGCAGCGCAGGGCCCCCCAGTGACCCCCATCCCCGCTCCCTGTGTACAGAGCCCCCTAGTGACCCCGCCCCGCTCCGTGCAGCGCAGGGCCCCCTAGTGACCCCGCCCCGCTCCCCGCAGCGCAGGGCCCCCTAGTGACCCCCCGCCCCGCTCCCTGTGTACAGAGCCCCCTAGTGACCCCCCGCCCCGCTCCCCGCAGCGCAGCGCCCCCTAGTGACCCCCACCCCGCTCCCTCTGTACAGAGCCCCCTAGTGACCCCCCGCCCCGCTCCCTGTGTACAGAGCCCTCTAGTGACCCCCACCCCGCTCCCCGCAGCGCAGGGCCCCCTAGTGACCCCCTGCCCTGCTCCCTGTGTACAGAGCCCCCTAGTGACCCCCCGCCCCGCTCCCCGCAGTGCAGCGCCCCCTAGTGACCCCCACCCCGCTCCCTCTGTACAGAGCCCCCTAGTGACCCCGCCCCGCTCCCCGCAGCGCAGCGCCCCCTAGTGACCCCCTGCCCTGCTCCCTGTGTACAGAGCCCCCTAGTGACCCCGCCCCGCTCCCCGCAGCGCAGCGCCCCCTAGTGACCCCCTGCCCTGCTCCCTGTGTACAGAGCCCCCTAGTGACCCCCGCCCCGCTCCCTGCAGCACAGCGCCCCCTAGTGACCCCCTGCCCTGCTCCCTGTGTACAGAGCCCCCTAGTGACCCCCACCCGCTCCCTGTGTACAGAGCCCCCTAGTGACCCCCGCCCCGCTCCCTGTGTACAGAGCCCCCTAGTGACCCCCACCCCGCTCCCTCTGTACAGAGCCCCCTAGTGACCCCCACCCCGCTCCCCGCAGCGCAGCGCCCCCTAGTGACCCCCCGCCCCACTCCCTGTGTACAGAGCCCCCTAGTGACCCCCTCCCCTCTCCCCGCAGCGCAGGGCCCCCTAGTGACCCCGCCCCGCTCCCCGCAGCGCAGGGCCCCCTAGTGACCCCCACCCCGCTCCCTCTGTACAGAGCCCCCTAGTGACCCCCGCCCCGCTCCCTGCAGCACAGCGCCCCCTAGTGACCCCCGCCCCGCTCCCCGCAGCACAGCGCCCCCTAGTGACCCCCACCCCGCTCCCTGTGTACAGAGCCTCCTAATGACCCCCTCCCCGCTCCCCGCAGCGCAGCGCCCCCTGCTGAGCCCCCTTCCTCATTGCAGCCCCTGGGATTGGCTCAGATAGCCACCACCTACCGCGTGATGGCCTGCAGCAAGCGCCCACTCTGGGCATGTCCCCTTCCCTGCCCCTCCCCGGGGCCCCAGCCCTGCCCACACCCCACTCACCCTGCGTGCCCACCAGGGCCACGGCCACCTCCGAGGGGCTGCGGTAGCCAGTCAGGAGGCTGTAGTACTGCGAGACCTCCTGGAAGCTGGCTTCGTTCTCCAGGCTGAACACAAAGACCACGGCATCCACCCAGCTGGCAAACTGTGTGTGTGGGGGGGAGAGAGAGCGGGAAGGGGGGTTGGCTCTCTGTGCCGGGGGCAGGAATCCCCAACACAGCACCAGGGAACCCCCGCCCGCCCCCGCCTTGATGCCAGACCCGCGGGGGCGTCTCGGGAGTGGAGACAGCGGGAGCCAGGGATCAGCCGCGGGAGCATCCAGTGCCATGCGTTACCCCACCCCCCCCAGCTGTGGCTGATCCCCCCCCTGGTCCTCCCCCAGTGGTTACCTTGGCATCCGGGGCACCCCCTTCCTCTCGGATCAGTAACAGGTGACTCTGCCCGTCCACCACCAGTTCCTTCTTGAACTGTCCGCCTGGATCCAGAGAGAGGGGGAGAGAGCAAGCGCTGAGCACGGCCCCTGTGCCCGATGGCCCCTGCCTGCCCGCGCCAGGTGTGATGAAGTGGGACCGTTCTTAATGTTTCTTCCGAATAGTGTGGGGGTGCCTCAGTTTCCCCTAGGCAGTTCTTAAGTATCTAGGGAGTGGGGTAAGGGTGTATGATCATTGCAGAGCCCTAGAGGGCAGGTGTGTGCAGGGGTCTGGACACAGAGAATGGCCGACACCCTGTTTCCTGGCAACTGATGGCCTGGGCCCTTCTCCCCTGCAAGGTGAGAGCTAAAGGGTTGGAGAACAAAGGAATCAGGTGCCCTCATGGCCTGGGAAAGGGACAAAGCCCAGAGGAGGAGGGGCTGGAGAGAGTTTCAGTTTGGGGCTGACTACATGGAGTGAAGGGCAGACGTGGTTGTCTGGCTCACTGCCCCCCAAAATGGACCCAGCTGAGGGGTCCCGTTCTCTGCACCTACAAGCTCTGTGTTAGACCATGTGCCTGTCGTCTAATAAACCTTCTGTTTTATTGGCTGGCTGAGAGTCACGTCTGACTGCGGAGTCCGCCTGGGCAGACTCGCTGTCGGAAGCACAGAGAGGGGCAGGGGAGGCTGGAGGCTCTGGGGTCAGCCCCAGGAAGGTGGAGCCGGGGGAGCTGTGTGTCCTGCAGACAGGCTGCTCCCAGAGAGGAGACTTCCCCAGAGTCCTGACTGGCTTCGTAGGGAGCAGTCCCAGAGCATCGCCCGGGGACTTCGTGACACCAGGCTTAGCTCCCTCCCGAGCACAGGCAGCCTCATCCCAGTGCTCGGGGGAGGCGTTTGTTTGGGTCACAAAATCAGCCCCCGAGGTGACATAAAGCTCAAGTCACTGGCCTCTGCTCAGAAGTCCTAGCAGGGGGCTGCGGGTCGGGAGTGAGGGGCACCGGCAGAGCTGGGGGGAGCCCAGGGCTGGGTAGCAGGGGGCTGTGGGTCGGGAGTGAGGGGCGCCGGCAGAGCTGCCAGTGCCATGCACCCCCCAGCAGGGTCGGGCCTGTGGACTACGGAAGCAAAGAGGACATTGGAGGCTGAAGCCTCCTGGACCCAGGCCCCGTGTGTGGACAGGCTGGGGGCTCATGGCTGCAACTGCCCAGTTGCTGGCCCTGGTGACTTAGCCTCTGTGTCTAATCTGGGCACATTCGGGCTCTGGGCAATGGCCGGGGGGAAGCTGCCACCAGCTCTTCGTGCCCAGCCTGTCAGCTGTGCGGGATTCAATCGGGGCCATTGTCTGCAGCTCCCTCGGTGCCAGCAGCTGGCCCAGTGCCCTGCCCCCACCCCACCCCCGGGCCTGGGGGGCTGGCAGCAGCTTCCCATTGGGAGAACGGAGGGGTGGGAGATGGGGATCCACCGAGCCAGCCAGGGGGGCCCAGGTGGGACAGAGCCAAGGCTGGGTGCTTCCCACAATGTACCTGATGGGGCCCTCTCACCTGGGGCTAGCGGGGGAGGAGGGGAGAGGTCAGGGTGCCCAGCTGGGACATGCCCAGTTAGGAGAAAATCCAGGTATGGCAAAAATTAGGCTGACGGGCACATTCAGACTCCGAAATGGGCACGGTCTGGTCATAGTGGCAGGATCTGGCCGCAGAACCAGCACAATCTGGCCATGGAACTGGCAGGATCTGGCCATGGAACCGGCACAGTTTGGCCGTGGAACCGCCAGGGCCTGGCCACGGAATCGGCACAGTTTGGCCATGGAAGCACCAAGATCTGGCCACGGAACCGCCAGGGCCTGGCCACGGAACCAGCACAGTTTGGCCGTGGAAGCACCAAGATCTGGCCACGGAACCGCCAGGACCTGGCCACGGAACCGGCACAGTTTGGCCATGGAAGCACCAAGATCTGGCCACAGAACCGCCAGGACCTGGCCACGGAACCGGCACGTTCTCCGCTCTGCTGGCTGGATGCCCAGGCCCGAGGGAAGAGTTGGATTTACCGCCCCCGACATGCCCCTGATGGTCTCTGCAGGGCCCTAAAGGAGCGGAGCAGCCCGAGGCAGGGCCAGACCAGGGTGGGCCCCCCTCCCCGCCCTGGCACTCACTCTCGGCTGGCTCCAGGCCCAGGTAGGAGCCGGTGAGGAAGCGATGGACGAGGGCCGACTTCCCGCTCTTCATGCTGCCCAGGACGCCCTGGGAGGCCAAAGGGCAGAGGTCATGGCAGGCCATGCTCAGTCCTGTGCTAGACAGTGCCCCCCCGTCCCCCCCGTCCCCCCCACTCCAGTCACGCCCACTCCCCCACAAGCACAGCCCCCAGGGGTCACTGGCCAAGGTGTTGAGCCAGTGCCCAGCCCGCCCCCCTAGGGGGAAGGAGCTCCTCTGTGTCCGGGGGCCCCATGCACCCCCAATCCCTCCCCCAGCCCCCATGGGGCGGGGGGGGGCCCAGGGCTCTCTGCTGCCCCCTGTGGCTGGGCTGGGAGCGCCACGTGTCCTGGAGCAGGCCTGGGGTGGCATCCGACTCCACAGCCCACCCGGGCGCAACCCACCGCACAAGTCACGGGGCCTCTGAGCTCGGGCACCTGAACCAAGGCCAAATGTGAGCTGCCAGGCTCGGTGCCATGAGGCATTAAGGGTGAAATGGGCTAGCAGGGGGCTGCGGGTGGGGACTGAGGGGCACCAGCAGAGCTGGGGGGGGCAGGATCCCAAGACTGGGGGCTATGGGTAGGGATTGAGGGGCACCGGCAGAGCTGCGGGGGAGCCCAGGACTGGGGGCTGCGGGTCGGGGTCGAGGGGCACCGCAGAGCTGGGAGGGGGAGCAAAGGGCTAGGCTAGCAGGGGGCTGCAGGTTGTGATTGAGGGGCACCAGCAGAGCTGTGGGGGGGACCCCAGGGCTGCAGGTCAGGACTGAGGGGCACCCAGTGGGCGGGGGGGGAGGAAGCCAGGGCTGGGGGATGGGATTGAGGGGCACTGGCAGAATGGTGGGCAGATGGCGGGGAGGGAGCCAGGGCTGGGGGTCATGATTGAGGGGCACCCGGTGGGCGGGGGGGGGAGGGAGCCAGGGCTGTGGGTCGTGATTGAGGGGCACCCAGTGGGCGGCGGGGGAGGGAGCCAGGGCTGGGGGTCGGGATTGAGGGGCACCCAGTGGGCGGGGGGGGGGGAGGGAGCCAGGGCTGGGGGTCGGGATTGAGGGGCACCAGCAGAACGGTGGTGTGGGGGGGACCCAGGCCTCGGGGTCAGGTCTCACTGCCATAAATCCCATGTTTCCGTACGTCCCGCTGCTCGGTGGCTGTGGGGGGCGACGAGACACCTACCAGTCTGAGCTCCGGGATGGAGCGGCTGAGGGTCCATTCCTGGCTGTTTGCTATGGCCTCTGAGGAGAGAAAGAAAGGGGGCATGAGACCCACGGAGATGCCAGGTGGGCCAGGCAGCTCAGTGCTGGCTCCCGCTCCCCCCGGCTACAGAGCCCCAGCCCGCTGTGATAAAGGGACGGACCCGGCTCTGAACCACCAGGGAGTTTGGGGCAGAGGGCTCAGATCCCGCCATGGCACCGGGTCCCCCGGGCAGAGAGGCGACGGTCATCAGGGCCAGTCTCCCAGCCACGCGCACCAGAACAAAAGGCAGCTCTGTGCGCCCTTGCGGTAGGGCGGGCAGCTGCCAACCGGCCCTGGCAGGAGCCGCGCGGGGGCAACGCCACCCCGGAGGAGAAGGACGGGGCCTGAGGGAGCGAGCGTTGCAAGGGGACGGAAGAGGAGGTGACGGTGGGAGCACAAAGGGCTGGCATGAGCCAACGGCAGGCCTGGGCGAGTGCGTGGGTCCCAGCCAGGTGCCAGTTCTTCCACAGAGCCAGGCGGGCACCGTGCATTCCTAGTGCAAAGGCCTTGAGCCCGGAGTGATGGGCACGTCTGAGAGAGAGACAGATGGGGTGTATGGGGATAGATAGATGGAGGAGTGGAGGAATGGGGGTGTGTGTGTGTGTGTGTGTGTGTGTGTGTGTGTGTGTGTGTGTGTGTGTTTAACCCTTTCCATGCTGCACGTCTCCCGAATGCCCTTGCTCTGCCGGGCTGATCGTTCCATTAACGCTTATTACTGTGGCCTGAGCCCCGTTTCCCGCAGAGCTGCCCCGAGACGGATCCGCTGGCTCCTTCCCGCCCAGTCCCGCTCCCCGGCCGGCTGGGCCGCGGACGCAGGCCGTGGCTCGCGGTTGGCTCTGTGCCGCTGACAGACTGACGGGCCCCACTTCCCCTGCTGCTGATGCATTGCGCTGCGCCTGGGGGAGGCTGGCTCCGCTTGATGTTTCACGGCGCCTTGGGCAGCTGGTGGGTGCCAGGTCTGCGGGGGCGGGGGGGGGCAGGGCGGGCCAGGGACAGATGCATGAGCAGCCACTCAAGACCACCCTGCCGACCTGAACAGCAGCGCCTCCCCGAGCAGGCCAGGACGCGGCTCCGGGTTCACTCGGGGCTGGAGTGACACGGAGAGAGACAGGGACGGGAGCAGGGGCATTTACATCGAGGATCTGAGCGTTGTTGGCACCCGGGGCCCGATCCTCCCCTGCCTCTAACCTTGGGCCCAACACTGCACTCTGGCGTCTTTACACCAGCCAGACTGGTGCAAAGGGGCCTTGAGGCAGGCGCCAGGGGTCCGGATCAGGCCCCCTCGGTGCGTACCCAGCTGCCGTCATCCAGTGCTGCCCTGGCCAACGGGGCACGCCGCTCTGCTTCGGGAGCAGTTCCCCCGTGCTGCGGTCAGTATTACCCCCCACCGCTGGGGAGGGGGGAACGGAGGCAGGGGAGAGGGCTGTGCCAGCCTGGGGACGGCAGGGCCTGGAGCCTGGGTCTTTACATTGGAAGCTGAATGGAGCCACGGGGCGCCCGGACGCGGAGCCGCGGCACAGAGAGGCTATTTACACACAGGCCTGGCTGCTCGGGGAGACACTGGGTTATTGAGCCCTGGATGACAGAGGCACGGATCAGCGGCTGGAGAGCGGCGCGGGAAAGCAACCGGAGCAAAACTCCATCGCGGCATTTACATGAGGGGTCCCCACGGCCCCGGGATCTGCCACCACGGCACCACCCCACAGACCCCCCCGGCTCCGGACGCAACAGCGTGGACGTGGTCCTGGGCTACACTGTGCATACTGCCCCATATACACTCTGCTGTGCATCACAAACACGACAGATACCAGCCCCATATATACCCCACTGCCCCGTATAGCCCAGCATGGATCCAGGACCCAGTCTCACTATATGTACTAGCCCCATATATACGGCACCCCTCCCCATGTAGACCAGCATGGATGCCGCCCCTGTGGAAAGCGAGGGCGGCATCCACCCGGTGCTGTGTCTGGCTGGATTTGACTCCCAGTGACGGGGTCTTGCCTGCGAAGCAGACAGCTGGGGGGCAAGGGGGGGTGTTAATGTCCTTTCTCTGCCGGTTTGCCCCAGCCCAGGGTCTGGGCTCCAGGGCAGGTGACTCTGGGCCCAGGCGGCCGCCGGTGGGACAGGCCCTGCCACGGGCTGCGCCCAGCCGGGCTCCACGGCACCGCACGGCGGAACTCGCTCCGTCTCTCTGTTACCATGGAACTGTTGCTAAGCAACAGTGCCCAGCGCGTTGCCGAGCGACCCAGAGAGACAAGGGCCAAGGCTACAGGCCCGCTGGCTCTGGATTCCTGGAGCTGAGGGTGTTGCCTGACAGCCAGATTCCCGTGGGTGCAGCCACGCTGGCCGCTGGCCCCACGTTGGACGGCTTCCAGCTGGTGCCACCCCACTCCAACCAGCTGAGAGCCCCGCCACCCCCACCTAGGGGCGTCTCTCACTCATGCCCTGGCCCCTGATGGAGGATGCTACCCGACCCTCCTAACCTCCTGGTCAGGCACGTCCGTGGCTATCTTGTCGGGTTCCCATATGGTTCCCAGCACCACCTGATCTGAACACCTCACGCTCTTCAAACCCTCCATCCAGTCCCGTTCTCCCCCCCCGCCCGGTGAGGTATGGGGAGTGTTATCCCTGTTTTTAAGATGGGGAAACTGAGGCACAGAATAGCTAAGTGACTTGCCCGAGGTGGTAGAGCAAAGGGCATCAAATCCGGCTCTCCGAAGCGCCCTCACCACTGGGCCGGCCCTCTTCTCCAGGGAGGACTTTTTCAAAGGCACTCAGGAGGAAGAGCAGACCAAGCCCCAGTGAAAGCCAGTTGTGTGCCTAACTTCCTTAGGAACCTCTGACTATCCCAGTGCTGCAGGGACACAGGGACAGATGGGGAGGGCGGGCAGGAGACCAGTAAACTGCCCCCCATCCATCGTATCAGGGAGACACCAGAAAGCAGGGGCAAAGGTCTGGGTTAGCCGAAGAATCCAGCGAGGCTGTCTCTGCCATCCGCCCTCCTCTCCCCCTGCGGCTGCCTTGACTCAGTGATTGCCTGGTGCCGTGAGTCACAGCGACAGGCTTGGCTCTCTCTGCCCCGGACTGGTGCCATCATCTCGGGTTGTTATGTAAGTGCAGCTCGAACAGTCACCAAAGGAGGTCGCTTGCCATGGCCCCCCGAACACACCGACGACGGGACTCTAGCCCAAAACTGAGCAGACACAACCAGCGTGGGCCTCCTTGGATGCCCCACGCTGGCAAGGATGCAAAATCTGGATTGCTCGTGGCCTGCCCCGAAGCTGGGAAGCTACTGGGGTTCAGAGCAGAGGCGGGGAACCCCTGGGCTCCGAGTATTCAGGAACCACCAGCCCTGAACGAGGCAGATGCCCCGACCTCTCAGTTAGGGGCTGGACGGGGAGCCTGGATCCCGGGAAGCGGCCAGGCCAATCCTCAAAGAAATCGTGCTCTTGGGAAGCTCCTGATGCCCCCCACTCAGACCCACGCTGCTCCCTACGGGCACGTGGCACCAGCTCTGCACCCTGCCCCCTTGCCCAGGCTTCACGGGAGACGCTGCCCCCTGCTGGGGACACAGTCACATGTGAGGGATTGCAGCCTGCGATAAGGACTGGGCCGGGGCAGCAGCAGGGACCGCCTGCAGCGGAGCAGGGAGCTCGGGACTGAGCCTCAGACGCTGCCCCCCCGGCCGTGCCCAGATGGCAAACACAACGCCAAGCTTGCAGGTGGGGGGGAGGGCAGGCAGCCCCCCTCCCCCTCCTCCCTGGCACATGGCCCTTGGGTGACAGCATCAAGCGGGCTGGGAGAAGCCACGGTCTGGCACCTGCAGGCAGCCACTGGATCGGTCGCGCTTGGCTGGGCGCCTGACAAGTGTCACTGAGCTTTCCCCTGACACAACCCGCCCCCCACCCTTAGTGTTAACGAAGGAGAATCCCAGCACCAATTAGAGCAGGACCATGGGCAACAGCACAGTGAACGTCCTTCGAGGTTTCTGCCATGCAGCTTTGCCGGGGCTCGGAGGAAACCAGTGCAGGGCAGGCTGCCTGGGGTTGATCCCGGGGCTGTACATCACTTTGGGTTGGAGAGCTACAACCCCCCCGCTTCCTTTTGCACCACTTCAGCCACCGTCTGCTTGCTCCCTTGTCTCGACAGCCCCCCCAGAGAGAAGCACCCAACATTTGCTGGGCTCTTCTGATAATCCAGCCGTGGGGGGGGGGGGTCACCCCGGGCTATTCAGGTGCCTCGAAAGGACCTGAGCTCTTTTGAAAGCCTGGCCCCAGATGAAGTGCTGGAGAACTACGTCACAGCCGGATGGGTCCCGCCAGCCAGGACTTTCCCTGATGCCCTTTGGCTCAGCGGCATGCCGCCACCTGGACCCGTGGCAGCCAGACGGGACCTAATTCTCCTTTGCCCCCGGTCGGGGCAAATCGCTGCTTGGTGGATTCGGTCTCCCTTTGCCCTGAAGGATGCTCGATCGGGGCCCCGCCCTGGAAGCCGGGCGTGCACGTACCGGGCTGGGCAGCGCGCGTGCAAAGTGTCCGTGCAGCACTTCAAAGTCGTGCAAAGAGGCGTGTGCACCTTTATCCGCGACAGGGAGCAAAGGGGCTGCTGACCCCCCCCCTCCCGCCCCGGCAGGCCTTTCGTAAGCTATTGGAGCAAGGCTCAGCCACCGTATGGCTGGGCACATCCTGCCTCGGCCCTAGTAACAACCCTCCCCGGCTATGACATCACCCCTCCCCCAGCCTGATTGGTGCGGAACCGCTCAAGCAGCAAGTCAGCTCCCGCGACTGGGGCAAACTCAGCCGCCGCGATTGGCCCGGCAGGTTCGGCATCTTGCTCCCAGCAGCCGCCAATATCTGCTGCGCGGTGGGAAGAAAAGCCCAGCATGCACCTGGCCAGCGGGGCACTGCTGCACGTGGGGCGGGGGCTGGGATTCCTTCCTGACCCCCGGGGGCCGAGAGATCAGCGTAGGCCCTGGAACGTGAGAGCTGACTGCCCCAGCCCCCGGCTGCCAGGGCTGCAAGACAAATCTGATTAGCGGGAAAGGAATTAGCCAGCTGGCTTTGAAAGCCCCCGCCCCCAGCTCCAGGTCCTCATCACAGGGCGAGCTGGCCCTTTAAGGGGAGCAGGGATTTATCCCCCTTCCCAAGTGAGGGGAGGGGCTCAGGTCAGTCCCTTTAGGGCCAGAGGGCCTGCAGGGATCAGGCGACACCTGGCCCAGGTGTGGCTGAGCCCGCCTCCCCTTAAAGGGCCAGCTCACCCTGTGACAGTCCTAAGGAGGGATTCAGAGCAGTGGTCACGGGCGGGAGCCGAGGCTGAGGGCAAAGCAGGGCTCTTGCTCTCCGGAGGATGCTAAAGCCTGAGATACGGCCATGGAATTTAGACACCTAACTCCCACTGAAACCAATGGGAGTTAGGCACTTACATACCATTGAGGATCTAGGCCTTCATCTCTATTGCTCTGGGATAGCCGGGAAAGAAGGCCGTCCTAGCCACTCGCAATCTACGCCCCTTGGGATGGAGGGCAGGGGCTTGGCACAAGGGCACGGAACCACCAGCCACGGGCAGGGCTGGGGAGACGCCGCCGTGGCTGGAGGATGATCTGTGCCAACGGTTCCAGCTTGGGCTCTCTCTTTCTGTCGGGCCTGCCTGCTGTCTCTTTGGGGAAAGAACCATACTGCACCCAGGGTAACGGCCCCAATCCCCGACTAGGGTCTCCTGGCACAACCACAGTTCAGAGAGATAATGACTGTTGGCTGTGGTACAGTGCCCACCTCACAAAACCCATTGCCACGCTGGGCATTGGGCTTGTCGGCTGCTTCAGCAGGGAGCACAGAGCGAGCTCCCCTCTGGAGCCCGGAGAGGGTTCCCCAGGGCTGAGGGATATCGGCCGTGGGCGGTTTGGGTAACTTACACTGGCGCTGCCTGGGGCGTCCCATAGTGGGGGCTTGGGCCCAGATCCTAACAAGGTATTGAGGTGCCTAATGAGGATCTGGGCTTTGGCCCTCCAAGGTGGCCAGGCTGGCACTGAGTTGAGACCAGAAGGAACCAGTGTGGGCATCTAGGCTGACCTGCCAGAGGCTCTTCCCCTGGGATTCCTACGTCCAGCCCATATCTGGTGGGTGAGCTAGAACATGTTCCCACCGAGGCTGAGATTCTCCAAAAGCAGGTCGGGTACCTGCTGACACCCCTTGGCTCCAACACCCAGAGATTTCCAAAATCCCAGCCCTACCTAGCTCCTCCCAGAGCCCTCGTTCCAGCAGACGCACGGTGCTGAGGCGAGCGAAACAAGGGAATGAGCACCTGACAGCCCAGACCTGTTGTGTGTCTCCCCGCTGTGCCCCCACGGGCAGGCAGCCAGCGCCCCATTACGCCCCAAATGCTGGAGCTGAGCTCCCCTGTGCCGGGAGGAGGAGGGGCACCGCCATGCGATGTGTGTGTGGCTCTGTGGCTGATGGAAGCCAACAGCTCCCTCGGTGCCACAGTGCCCAGACAAAACACCTTTTTAATCCCCCTCTGCAATCCCTTCCCCGCCGCGCGCTCTGTCTGTCTAGGCCTCCTGCCGGTCGCTTCTCCCAGGCTGCGGCGTTTGAAATGCCAGTCAGCGGAGATCAAAGGCAAGCCTGGCTGTTACAGAACCGGCGTGCCGCGGGGACGCCGTCCCTGATTAGCACCCCCGCTGCGTGGAGGGGGAGCCGACGCAGGGCATCAAAGGGACCGGCGCAGGGATGCCTGGGCGTTCATGTCTATATGCTGGATCTGCCAGGCAGGGATGGCCAGGTCCCTGTCGCCGCATGCTGTGTGCCCGCCGGGACATGGCACGAACCCCCTGGCTCCCTGCCTTCAGGACAGGCCAGTGTCCCCCTCTGCCAGCAGGTAGGTTGTGCCGCAGAAAGCCTTCCGGAGACCAAGGCCTGGCTCTGCTCTGCCCCCTTGTTCACCCAGCCGGGTCGCCCGCCTCATGCTTCTGTGCTTCTGATTCCCTCTCGTTCCTCAGCCTCAGGAACAGCTCCCCGGGGCCGGGCAGGTGGCTACTGATACGACCCGTTTGGGCTGGAAGGGGCACTGTACGTCTTATTAACCCGTCGCTGCAGGGAACCAAGGGGCAGTGAGGTCTAGTGGGTAGAGGCTCTCCCCGGGGTCTAAGGACACTTGGGTTCTGTTCCCAGCCTTCCCACTGCCTTTGGGCAGGTCACGACACTGCTCTGTGCCCCAGTTTACCTGCCTGTACTAATGGGGGTAATGATATTTAGCTCTTTTGTAAAGTGAAAAAAAAACCTGCCCCGTGCCTCAGTTTCCCCTCCCACTCTTAGCCATCTAAACCATGAGCTCTTGGGATCAGGGAATATCTCTCAGTCTGTGTTTGTACAGCACCTAGCACAATGCTCCCCCCCTCCACTAGCTGTTACCGTAACACATCTAAATAACGTAACACATCTAAATAACGCTAGAGGAGCACTTCCATGCTCAGGCGTTTTCACCAAAAAGCCCAGCTGAGCTGCCCTGGACTTTTCCTGCATTTGCTCGTCACGGGAAGGGAGGGTGGCCTTCTTTAGCCCTAAACAAGGCCTTGGTTCCTTCCAGCCTAGGTGCTCCCTGTTTATCACCATGGTGCTGGGAGGTGCTTAGAAGCTGCCCTCAGCTGAGTCACCTTAGATCCAAAGCCATTAAAGCTGACGGGTGGCCATGAGAAGGAGCAATTCCAGCCAAGGCAGTAGCCCCGGGGCAGGTCATAGCAGAGCCGTGTGGGCTGAGGGGTCTCCATGGGGCAAGGAGGCAAAGGAAGCCAGGAGCAGGAGTTGTGAGCAAGTCGCAGAGAGACAGCTCTCCTTGGGCACAGAGCCTGCCGGAGAGCAGACCTGGGGATTTCTGAGCAAGGAAACGGCTTGCTGTGGTTTGTCCCGCTGCGTTCAGGGACAGGGGACTCTGTCCTGACTTGGAGCATCGGCCAGGCCCAGCAATTGGCTGCACGGCTCAGGCCAAAGGGCTAACGCTGTTGGTCCTGCTTCACAGGTGAGCCCAATTGCCTCATCCCAGCTCTCACGAGGGACAGAGCCCCCGACTCCCAGTCTGCTGCTCTAGCCACTAGCCTGTACTGCCTCTACAGCCCTTTGCAGTCCGCCCCACGGAGGCTGCTGCAATGGAGAATGGACTGCGGAAAGCCACCGACAATAACCCCCTCGGCCAGGAATTCAGGGACCGAGCCGCCCAGGATGGCCAGAGGGCTGATAGGAAGGTGTTTAATAAACACCAAGAGTTCTCCGTGATTGCTAATGAGTTGCTCCGATCGGGGCTCAGGGACCAGCCTCCCTGCAGATGGGGCTGGAGAGGGAAGAGTCCTGTTAGCTCAGCCAGGCCAAGACTCGGCCCCACACCTGAGCTGAGTTTGGAGGGTGCTCAGCTCGCCCCCCGCCCCACCACCGGCAGCTGGGGGCATCGGAGCCACGCCAGGGACGAGAGGAGCCTTGGGCCACAGCAGAAACGAGGTGTCTTGGGTTTTTGGCAGTGAAACCTCACAACCTGCAACCTAACACAACAGCAAGTGGCTGGGTCCATTCCTGGCCCTGCCACGCCCCTGCTGGGTGACCTGTGGCAAGTCGGTTCTCTGTCTCAGTTTCCCTTCTCACGCCTTGTCTATTCAGACTGTGAGCCCTTCAGGGCTCGGACTGTCATGAGCGGGGCCCTGCTCTCGGGTGGGACCTTCGGGTGCTACCGTACTACGCACGCTAAATGCGAGGCAGGGGTGCAGGGCGGAGCTGGACTCTGATCCCTGTGCCCAGAGAGATCAGCATTTGGGAGCCTCACTGATTTCAGTGGGCCAGCTTGTGGGCTAAGGCCCTGCTCCATAGGAGCAAATGGGGTAAAAGTCTGGCTCCCCGGCCCCCCAACTTCTCAATGGGATTGTGGGGGTGAGGTTTCAACATCCAGCTCAGGTGGGGGGGGGGTATTTGTGAACTGGCCCCATAAGCTGCCTGTCTCTGGGCGGAGAAAGGCACTTCCGAGACACAAAGCCAGGTGATGATGGCTCGTTTCAGAGATGAGAAATAATAATGGGCTTCCCACGCTGAATCACCAGTCAGGCAGCTCATGAAGATGCCGGGATCTGCCAAGCGGCGAGACCACAAACACACCCGATTGCCCACTGAGGTTGGAGGCAGTTTCCCAGCATTGTCTCCCGGCCCCAGGCGCCAGGAACTCATCTGGAAAGGAGACGCCCCGTAACCTGGTGCTTGGACTCCGATAAACGCTGTGGAGAAAGGCACCTGGAAAAGCAGCAAGGCCTCAGGACTCCTGGGTTCTGTAAGTCCCAGTTTGCCCTTCCTGGGTGACCTGGGGCAAGTCCCTTCCTGGCTCCGTGCCTCAGTTTCCCCTCCCGCCCTTCATCTATTTAGACTGTGAGCTCTGCAGGGGAGGGGCTGCCTCTCGCCCTATGTCTGTGCAGCCTTGATCAATGGGGCCCCAAATCTTGGTTTGGGGCCTCTAGGTGCTACCGTAATGCACCAGGTAGCAGCACAGTGAGCACAGGACCCGGGCGGCTCAGGGCCTCTGCAGAAAGGTCTCAGGAGCGGGAAGGCTGAGAGCAGGGCTGGCATAGGCAGGTGACATGCAAGCTTCCCACCCCCCCTCTGCCAAGGGGCATGACTCCTGTTCTGCAGCCAGGCTCTGGGCTCCCCACACCCCCAGCTCCGCTGGTACCCCTCAATCCCAACCCCCAGGCCCCTGCTATCCCAGCCCTGGGCTGCCCACATATACACATCTGGGCTCATGACCCTCTATTCTGACCCAGAGCCCCCTGCTTCCCCGCCCCATGCCTCAGTTTCCCCTCCCACACCTTCTCTATTCAGACTGGGAGCGTTTCAGGGCTGGGACTGTCTCTCTCATCAGGAGGCACGTGGGTTATCCGAGCCCACAGCAAGGCCCCAGGTCGGGGGGTGGGCGGGAATGACTGCGTCAGTACCCAAGGCTGGCGTCGCTAATTACGGCCTCGTTACCAGAGTGACTGTGAACCTAACCAAGGAAGCAACGCCCCTCCCCAAGGGGCACAAATCCACTCCCTCTCCCCAGCCCCTGAGTTTATCTGACTGGCTCCAGCATCAAGGTTCCCATCAGGGCGGGTCTCGGAGACCAGACCCTGCCAACTCAAGCCAAGCCTGCTGCATGGACGCCCCTCGCAGGGGCTGAGCCAGTTTCCTGAGACGGCGGGTGAGCAGCTGGCAAGGGCCGGAGCGTGACGGACCATGGGGACCCCGGCACAGGCCAAAGCAGATCGAAACTCCTGCCCTGCTTTCATGGCCTCTCTGGGCCCTCGCTTGGCTGCAGATGAGCTGCGGTGCCCACTCCTCTTCCTCGTCCAGCCGGCTTGTGCCACACTTCCATGCTGCCCTTCACCGTGGCATCTACCCCCCCCCCCCCCGTTCTCATCACGTGGCTGGATCTTTGGAGCGCTAAGGAAAGCCATCATCCTCCAGCATCCTTGGGTCCTCTATCCCCCGTCCTCGGGTCCTCACTGACTCACACCCAGATCATGGCCCACCCTGCTTTCTCCACACCCTTCCTGCTTCACCTCCCCCCCCCACACTGTGTCACCAGCGGGGTGCCAGCATGCCCTGGCGCAGCGGATAGGACAGAAGCACCCCCTAGCCAGGCATGGAGCCTTTCACAAGCCATTATACTTTCTGACGGGGGGAAAAAAAACAACCAGCATCATGTCAAATTAGACTCAAAACCCAAACTGTGAAGGAACAAATCGAAAGGGAGCCCGAGGACGCCCATGACAGCTCTGGGAACAGGAGCAGGCATCCCTGCCGCTGGGGGAGGTCTGGCCTGCTGCTCACGACAAGCAAAGCAGCCACAAAGGGGTGGGAGGGGAAACTGAGGCAAGGGGTGTGTGGGGAGGACATGCCCAGGACCAGAACCCAGGCCTTGCTGTTATTTCACTGCAGAGGCTGGGGCAGTTCTAAGTCCCATCACCGCTGAGCACCTCAGTTTCCCCTCCCACCCTTTGTCTATTTAAACTGTGATCTCTCTGGGACATGGACTATCTCTCACTAGATATGCGCAGTGCCTGGCGCAACAAGGCCCTGAGCTCACTTGAGGCTGCTTGGCGTTACCGCAGAATAACCACACAGAGCAATGGATCTGAGACCAAACCATCGGGCTCGGGAACATCAAGGCGCTTCCCTTCACCTCCCTTGGCTCCCCCATCCCGCCGCCTGTCCCTGCGGCCCCACAGAAGAGGCTGACGCAGAACGCACGGATGGGGAGATCAAGGTTAATCATGGGTCATTTCACTGCCTGGGAACTTTACTCCCCTAGCAGAGTTCCCACCCCTAGTCCTGCCCCTCCACCCGCCCTGCTCAGCTGCTGCCCGCGCCCGCCCCTCAACTGCCCCCCGCCCCAAGGCTGCTCCAGCCCTGCTGGGCATCACGGACAGATACTGAGGGGCAGCCAGCGAGAGGGGAAACTGAATTTCAGGTGAAGTTTCCTAGCAGCAAGCCATCTCCAGCTGGGAGGTAAAGGCCAGGGAAGGGGCAGCGACCCAAGCCAGGCCAAAGCCCTGGGGAACGCCCTGCAGGGGCAATCCAGTGCGGGCCCCAGGAGAGGGCGTCAATGGAAACTACACGGTACTTCCCAGACCTGGCTTCTATGGGCCAGATCCTGGCTGGTGTAAACTGACATCACCCCACTGAGGTCAGTGGACTAGATCCCACCCCCTGCAAAAATGGGGGAGGGTCCAACCCCAGGTGCCCCCTGAAAATCGGGGCATGTCGCAACTTGTGTCCTCCCCCCACCCCTGCAATCAGGGCACGTTGCCCAGGTTCCCCTTGCAATAGTGGTGTGCCACCCTGGGCTCTCCCCTGCCATCGGGGCACGCTGCCCCTGGTTCCCCCTGCAGTTGAGGTGCGCCACCCACAAAGGGTGCTCGGTTCTGTCTGGTGCCAGATTTCATGCCAAGAGCTTGGCTCAGCTCCCGTGAGCTGCCAAGCGGCTTCCTCCTCAAGCCCAACCTCCTCGAGAGCCCGCGACGCCCATGGAAAATGCCCCCGGGGCGCTTCACACGTTACAGATGCGGCTCAGCAGCAGGTTCCCCTGCTTCGGCTGGCGCTCGGGCAAGGCAGCTGTCAGAGATGCTGGATTGAGGCCGGCCATGGCTCTCCCGGCTTCCACCAAAGCTTCCCCAATTTAACCCCATCCAGCCAAGGAGCCTGGTCTCTGGTCTGACAACCCAGCTCCTTACCCAGCGACGGGTCCCCGCAAAGGGGGTCCCCACAACTGCGAGGGCTGAGGGGGCTACAGCCATCCACAGCTCCTGTTGCTGCAAACAGCTGTCTTCGACACTCCAGAGCGGTGGGCACAAAGCCGCCCCGGGACGCCGCCCCAGGGGTCACGGAGAAATAGCCAGGGGGTTGAATTAAATTCCACGGCTTTGTGGGGGGGGAAATTCCACTCCGGGAAAGCAAAACCATTCAGAAATTCCTTCTGTAAGACAATCCCAAAACACCAACCCCCCAAACCCTGTGTTTTGGGCCGAGCAAAACATCCCACTCGAATCAAAATGTTTCATTTCGACATCATCACGGGAAAGCTTCCTGCTCAAATGTTTACAAGGCAAAAGAAATCTCTCCACAGCACCGAGCCATTTGGAAGGGAAAATTCCAACCCGCCCGTCCGAAAAACGTCGAAACAAAATGTTCCGATCTCGTCAAACGGCAGGTTTGCCCTTTCCTCCCCCGCCAAGGAAATCGACACGTTTCTGTGCAACGTTTCATCGCCGACCGTTCGGCTCGGAAGCCGTCAGGAGCCAAACTCAGGTGGGAGGGACCCCATTCCTTTCGAAGAGGGAGGGCAAATAGCTGTTAGAACAATTCACCAGGGCTCGCTCCTGGTGGATTTGCCGTGAGCGGCGATTTTAAAACCAAGGCGGGATGTCTTTGCAAATTTACAAATATGCTTTTTATAAAGCTGTTTTGTGGAGGTTTTTTTCAGTGTTTCGGGAAGACTGTCCAAGGGACAGGGAGTCAGGACGCCTGGGTTCTGTCCCCAGCTCTGGGAGGAGAGTGGGGCCTAGTGGTCAGAGATCCAGAGGTAGGGGGGCTGCATTATCGGCAGACAGGAACCAAGTATAATATTGGCTCTAGGAATTCTTCTAGGGATGGGCCATGGCCTGTGGCATCCAGGAGGCCTTGGAATCTGGGAATCTACAAAGGTATTTTCCGCTGGAAAGACATTCCGTTGGAAAATTCCCAACCCACCTCCCAGATGGCGGCCGCCACTCCACAGTGTCACCTTGGGAGGAGGAAGAAGCTATCTCGGCTTCTGCCCATTTCAGTGTTAGGTATTTCCCTGCTCCCTAGGGATGCTCTCCAGGGAGCAGTCCGGCTGCCCTCCCGGGACTCGAACCCTGGTCTGAGACTACTGTGTTCGCACGCGAGGAGCTCAGCAAATTGTGTGACGGCTCCGCTGGCCCCGTGCCCACCTCCCACTTCTGCTAATCGCCCAGAGAACGCAGCGAGGGAGGGGGCCACGTTGGGGGATCCAGGAAAACGGGGAACAAAGGGAGTGAGAAGGTGCAGAACCCCCGTTACAGCCAGGGGTGCGTGTTCGCAGAAACCAGCATTACATGAGCATCTCACATTTGCTCAGAGCCTGGCTGCCAGCCAAGACAGCTTTGCAGCTACCTAGCGCTTTGCCTGCTGCTGCCTTCGGTGACACCCCCTCACACACACACACACCCCTGATCCATGGCGGAGAACATGCTCTCCGGCAGGGCTAGATCAGGCCCACGTCCCAACCTGGCTCACCTCCCGGCCTGCCCGACGGCGGGGCGGAGGCGGGATGCATGAGCCTTGACATGGCACTTGGCATTTGGCTGAGAACCACAGCCCCTCCAGTCCTCGGAGGGGAGGGCATTCCCCGCTCTGGGCAGCCCCAGGCCCCTGGGCTTTTCCAGCTCACTGCCAGGGCAGGGGCGGGGGGTGGGTACAATCCTCCGGGAACGGCTTTGCAATTCCAGAGGATGAACAAGTCTTCAAGACAGCTCCCCAGAGGAGGGATCTGGCTCCATCAGAGCCAGGCTGATTCAGCCATTGCAGCCGGAGGGAAAATGGAGATGTCTGGGACCCGCTCCTGCCAGCGTCCGTTCATGCAATTCCTTCTCCCGGGCACCAGCAGCTGGGTCATTTCCTACCTGAGCTCCTGTCTGTTACACACCAGAGACTGGGGATCTGTTCTAGATCTCTCACGTGTTTCTAAGGCATGGAGTTCTCCGACCTTTCGGGATCTGAGCCAGAAAGACTCAGGGCTTGTCTACAAGGAGCCATGGGCTGCTCCAACTCTGCCGGCATAACTCCCCGTGTGAACCCTCGACAGTGGCTTTAATCTGGAGTAAGTGCTCCACTTCAGAAGCTCATAATAATAGAAAATCATTCTATTCGGTCCATATGCCAGCCCATGCCCATCACCCTGGCCTCTGAGTCTGACAAGGGGCCTCCTTTATCCCACCAGAACCACAGACATAGGGAATATTTTAATGAAATTACATCTCTGTTTAGCTTTTCCTCCCCCTTTCTATATCCCAGCTTGCTGTCCTGGAAAACAGGCTTTTCTGTTCCTCTTCCACGCTGTGGTTCTTCCCAGCCAAGCCCATCTCTCTACCCCACAGATAAAGGCTCCTGAAATATTTGAAAAACAAAATTTGCAAATACACGTTTTATAAAGCTGTTTTATAGGGTTTTTTTTCAGTGTTTCAGGCAGGCTGTCCAAGGGACAGGGAATCAGGACGCCTGGGTTCTGTCCCCAGTTCTGGGAGAGGAGTGGGGCCTAGCGGTCAGAGATCCAGGAGCCAGCGGGGCTGCATCATCAGAGGAAAGGAACTAAGTACAAGACAAGCTCTGGACCAGTGCTGCCCTGCGCTGGGGCTTCTCCTTTACGGATGTAGGGCTGGGTTGTGGAATTAAAGTCTAGCAAGGAGGCCCACACGGACATGCCGCATCCCTGTGCTGCTTGAGCTACCTGCGGCCAACTGGGTTGTTGCCTGGAGGATGAGTGTGTGTGTGTGTATTAACCCTTTGCTCCTCCACAACAGAGAAACGGTTGCGTGCTGGTTAACCCTTTGTGCTACCCCAAGGCCCTGCGGCTCTGTAGCACTCTAACCCTGATGTGGCAGGAGTGGCCTTGGGCTCACCCGGCAGAGCGGCCCGCGATTCCCGGTTGCTAAAACGCACCCGCCAATCAGCTTCCTGGCCGGATTCATCCTTCATGTTGCAAAAAGGATCATTACAAGCGCAGCCCCGCCTCGCCGCTGGAAAGTCCTTTCCCTGCCCTCTGCCTCCGGCCGTATCCCATGTCATACAGGCCAGGCTAGGACCCCGCTTGGCTCCCATCACAGACGTTCAGAGGGTCAATCCAGGCTGCCCCTTCCAGCCCTGGCAATTCCCACCTTGCTCCTGGGAGCTGATTCTGCGTCCCTTTCCCACGGGAGACGCTCGGCAAGGGGAACGGATGCTCGGTACCCACCTCCCTGCCAACGGAGCGTTTCCTAGGTGATCCCTCGCCATTTCACCGTGGAAATTTTCAGTGGCAAACACGGACGGGGGGGGGAGGGGGGGCGGTGGAGGATGGGGGGAGAACGCTCCTGGTTTTGAGAAGCATCTCCGAGCAATCAAAGCCGCAAAATCATAAGAACGGCCATACTGGGTCAGACCAAAGGTCCATCAAGCCCAGTATCCTGTCCTCTGACAGTGGCCAATGGCAGGTGCCCCAAAGGGAATGGACAGACAGGTTATCATCAAGTGATCCATGCCCTGTCACCCAATCCCAGCTGCTGGCAAACAGAGGCTAGGGACACCATCCCTGCCCATCCTGGCTCATAGCCATTGATGGACCAATCCTCCACGAATTTATCTAGCTCCCTTTTGAACTCCGTGATAGTCTTGGCCTTCGCAACACCCTCTGGCAAGGCGTTCCAGAGGTTGACAGTGCGTTGCGTGAAAAAATACTTTCTTGTGTTTGTTGTAAACCTGTTGCCTATTTATTTCATTTGGTGGCCCCTTGTTCTCGTGTTATGAGAGGGAGTAAATAACACTTCCTTCTTCACTTTCTCCACTCCAGTCATGATTTTATAGACCTCTATCACATCCCCCCTTAGTCACCTCTTTTCCAAGCTGAAAAGTCCCAGTTCTATTAATTTCTCCTCATACGGAAGCCGTTCCATACCCCGAAATCCTAGCACCAGAGTCTCCGGGGGGACAGCACAGCCACAGGCTAAAACCCTGCGGGGGGGGGTCACATATTCGTCAAAAAGCAGCAGGTCCCACTGTCTGGGACAGTTGCATTAATCAAGGGTTAATAAATGCTGAGCAGATGTTTCAATAAATGGCTAATCCATTGTCGTAGAGTCCACCGGGTCAAAGGCCCACCTAGAATCCGCCCTGCTGGGTGTCTCACCACCCCTAACCCGCGCTGCTCATGCTAACCACATAGGGACCAGCTCGTTGGCATGTGTTTGTGCAGCGCCCTGCACAGCGGGGCCCTGGTCTCGCAGCTGCAAGACTCGCCCCCCATTGGCCTTTATTAACCCTTTAGCAGCAGTGCCTTGACTCCAAAGGCCCCCGTAAGCGGCAGTTTCTGAGTTCACGTCCCCGCTTGGTGACCCCCTGAGACACCTAATGTGGTGGCTCTTGGATTTCCACGGTCTCAGAAACCCGCCTGCATGATACCGGTCAAAGCGTCCTCCTCTTCTAGGCAGATTCCCCTGGAGAAACTGTGGGAGGACCAGGCTTTCTAAGGGGGTGCATCCTTAACCAGAACCCCCCATCTCCATGACTGACACACCCAGAGTGAAGGCTCCGGGCTCCATCACACCCCAGAGCGGAGCTTCTGGGAGTCCGTGCCCAGGCTCGCATTTGGGACTGGACACGCAAAGTTCCATAACACAGATTTTCCGGTAGCCCCCCTACCCCGTTGCCTAAGGGACGGGTCTGCGTCATTCTCGGCGGAGCTGTGGTTTTACTTTGCCCATCAAGAGCCTCCTTCGCCATGGATCTCCGAGTGCCGAACCCTCATCAGTGGCACCTCCCCAAGTGGGGACTGTCACCCCCATTTTACCAAAAAGGAAACTGAGGCACAATGGAGGGATGTGACTCACCTGCGCTCATTAGGGAAATGTGACAGAACCCTGGCTTCCCAGCCCCTCCTGCTCTAACCACTAGACCCCCCCCCCACCTCCTCTCCCAGAGCTCAGAATAGAACTCAGGAGTCCTGGCTTCCAAACCTACCCCCATCCCAACCACTCCCACAACTGCAGAAATAATTCAGCCCCCCGATCCACTCCCTGCTCCTCGGCTTTCAAGGCATCCCCCCCAAACTCCTCACCGTACCCCCTCCCCTCCACTGCCCCCTCCCCAGGCCTGCAGCCATACTTACTGGGCGAGGACTCCTTGGCTCGCTCGGGGCTCAGCAGTTCCCGGCTGCCCAGGCCCAACCCGGGCCCGGGGTGGGTGGGGGTGGAGGCCGGGCTCTTTGTGAAGATGCCGCTGATGAACTTGAGCATCTTGCGGTCCCGGGTGGAGGCCCGGCCGCCCTCGCGGCCCCGCTTCAGCCCCACGCCGGCCTCCGAGGGGCAGAAGCCCGAGGCCGCCGGGCCCTCAGAGTCCAGGAGCAGGTCGCTGTTGTCCAGGGTCTTGCTCTTGCCTTTGCGCGGGGACAGCTTCACCCTGGCGGTGGCCCGGGGGGCCGCCTCCCCACCGCCCTTAGGGGCCCCTTTCATGCGGCCCTTGGCCTCACTCTCCGGCCACGACAGCCGGTTGCCTGGGCCCCCCTTGTGGGCACTTTTGCTGGCCTTGGGCTCGGAGCCCATCTTGACACCGCTGGTGGTCACAGTTTTGAAAGGCTTGTTGCTGACCAGCCGTAGGCGCCGGCTCCCGGCCGCTGGGTGAGGCGAGGAGGCGCCAGGGCCCAGGTGGGAGGACAACGAGGAGCCCCCGGCTCGCCCACCACCGCTGTCCTCGGGTGCTCCGGGCGCCCGCACTTCGGGGCAGCCCCAGCTGGCATGGCTCAGCAGCAGCCTCCGGTCTGGAGCCACCGCACTGGAGGAGCAGCTGGTGGTGAGGGCTGGCAGATCTTCCCGGGAGGTCTGGCTCCTCTCGCCTGGCACCTCCAGGGTCTCATTCACCCCCGGAGTCTCTGGGGCCACAATGGCTTCTGGCTTTGGGGGCACAACCGGGGCAGCTGGGAGCAGTGCAGCATCCGGCTTAGGGGGCAGAGCTGGGTGCAGTGCAGTGTCCGGCTTAGGGGGCAGAGCTGGGTGCAGTGCAGTGTCTGGCTTAGGGGGCACAGCTGGGTGCAGTGCAGTGTCTGGCTTAGGGGGCACAGCTGGATGCAGTGCAGCGTCCGGTTTAGGGGGCACAGCTGGGTGCAGTGCAGTGTCTGGCTTAGGGGGCACAGCTGGATGCAGTGCAGCGTCCGGTTTAGGGGGCACAGCTGGGTGCACTGCAGTGTCCGGCCTAGAGGGCAGAGCTGGGAGCAGTGCAGTGTCCGGCTTGGGGGGCACAGCTGGGTGCAGTGCAGTGTCCGGCTTAGGGGGCACCGCTGGGAGCAGTGCAGTGTCCGGCTTGGGGGGCACAGCTGGGGTTGTTGCGTGCAGAGCGGTACCCGGCTTGGGGGGCACAGCTGGGGCTGCTGGGTGCAGACTGGTGCCCGGCTTGGGGGGCACAGCTGGGGCTGCTGGGTGCAGACTGGTGCCCGGCTTGGGGGGCACCGCCGGTGGCGTCAGGGTCAGAGGAGCCTCCGCTTTGGGATCCGGAGCTCTGGGGTCTTCAGCCGCGGCACCCGGGCCCGGGGCGCTGGGCGAGGCCAGCCCCGGGCCGGCCCAGAGGGCAAGCAGCCGGCCGGCGCTCTCCGGGGAAGGGGAGGGCGAGGGAACCGGGGTCCGGGGGCTGCTGGGCGACAGCTGCAGGAAATAGTCCCCGGGGCCGGAACTGCTGGTGCTGATCCAAAGCGCATCCTGCCGGTGGAAGCTCCGCTCCTGCCGCTTGCTCTTGGCGCTTTCCTCCGCCCGGGGCCCCTCGCCCTCCCGGCGCGCCGTCACCCCGGAGAGGCCGGGGGCGGCCGGGCTGGAGCCGGGCTGGGGGGCTCCATCTCCCGCCCCCGCCTTGGCCTGCTCCTCCGGCGGCTGCACGGACTCGAGCTTGACCAGGGTCAGGGAGATGAGGTAGGTGGTTCTCCGCTGCAGGCTGGCCCCTCTGCTCATGGGTGCCCGGGGGAGCGCATCTGCGCCCGGCGCTCCTCGCCTTCGCGGCCACCGGGCCGGCTGCGCCGAGAGCCCCTAGCGGGGCGTCGATTCCCGGGCCCGGCCGCTCCGCGCGGCCCGGCGAGCTGGGAGGCGGCGAGCGCAGGAGAGACGCGCAAGTCCGGGCATCCCCCTCCGGCCGCAGCCACTCGCGGCCCGGCCCCGCCTCGGGGCGCAGCGGGGCTCAGAGCAGCCCCCGCCGAGCGGCGCCCGGGCAGCCTCGGAGCGGCCGACCCCGCGGGGGGCTCCTGGCTCTGGCGCTGCTCCGGGGCCCCCCCATGCGTCCTCCTCCTCCGGCGCGCAGCGGCAGGTGCCCCCCGTCAGGAATCGGCCATGGCGCCGGCCGGGCGCCGAAGCCAGGACCCAGCCCCCGCCTCCCCCTGCGGGAGCGCTTTCGGGGCGCGCTGTCGGAGCCAATGCCGCGTCCCCCGCTGCTTGCAGAAGGCGGCGGGGGTGCGGGGTGGGGGCGGGGGCGGGGGGGGGTGTCCGCAGAACCGCGGGGCCAGCGGAGGGGGCCCCCCGGGCGGAGCGGGGCGGCCGCGCCCTCGCGGGTCGTCGGTCCGGAGACTCAAGCCCCCACCCCCGCCGAGGGAGCCGCCAGCCGCCGATGGGGACCCGGGGGAAGCGAAGGAGCATCTGAGAGTTGGCACCTTGGAAAATCCAACAGCCGAGGCGTGAGGCTGCCGGCTGCAGAGGCGCGGGGAAAACCTGGGCTGGATTCCCCGGCTCGGGAATCCCTGGCCCCCTTCCCCGCCCGCCCCGAGGAGTCAGTGGGGGTGCCTATGTGATAGCCTGGCAAAGAGGGCACCCCCGGGGAGGGGGGTGACCCAGTAGGGTGACAGCGCTGGGCCAAGCTCAGAGGAGCAGCTGGAGGGGGGCACCGCGTCTGGGGGAGCGGGGCGGAGGGTGGGGGGGGGCTGAAGGGAAATCTGTGGGGCAGGACGTAGCACCCAGGGGAGCGGCCCTAGCAGATCGGAAGCCTGCCTGCTGAACAG
The DNA here is from genome assembly GCF_965140295.1 of Lepidochelys olivacea. Classification (NCBI taxonomy): domain Eukaryota; kingdom Metazoa; phylum Chordata; order Testudines; family Cheloniidae; genus Lepidochelys; species Lepidochelys olivacea. Next base: position 4,040,349 of record NC_140430.1, read on the forward strand.
CCACCCACCCCTCTGCCTACCCGTCTCGGGCTCTGTCTGTCCAGCCCACCAGCACCTCCCACCCAGCTACCTGTTAGCCTGCTCTTCTTATTACTAATGTTTATTTGCGTTACGGTAACCAATGGACCAGGACCCCACTGTGCTAGGGGCTGTACATTATTTATTAGGTGTATTACGGTAGCTCCCAGGAGCCCCAGTCACAGACCAGGACCCCATTCTGCCAGGCGCTGTGCACTGCTAGTTGTATAATGGTAGTGGCTCCCATGGGGCCAGGCGTTGCACACTATTAGGTGTATTACGGTAGCGGCTCCTATGGTGCCAGGCGCTGCACACTATTAGGTGTATTACAGTAGGGGCTGCCATGGTGCCGGGCGCTGTACACTATTAGCTGTATTATGGTAATGGATCCTGTTGTGCCAGGTGCTGTACACTATTAGCTGTATTATGGTAGTGGCTCCCATGGGGCCAGGCGCTGTACACTATTAGCTGTATTATGGTAATGGATCCTGTTGTGCCAGGTGCTGTACACTATTAGCTGTATTATGGTAGTGGCTCCCATGGGGCCAGGCGCTGTACACTATTAGCTGTATTATGGTAATGGATCCTGTTGTGCCAGGTGCTGTACACTATTAGCTGTATTATGGTAGTGGCTCCCATGGGGCCAGGTGCTGTACATTATTAGCTGTATTACGGTAATGGCTCCCATGGGGCCAGGCGCTGTACACTATTAGCTGTATTACGGTAATGGCTCCCATGGGGCCAGGCGCTGTACACTATTAGCTGTATTACGGTAATGGCTCCCATGGGGTCAGGCGCTGTAAATTATTAGCTGTATTACGGTAATGGCTCCCATGGGGCCAGGCGCTGTACACTATTAGCTGTATTACGGTAATGGGTCCCATGGGGTCAGGCGCTGTAAATTATTAGCTGTATTACGGTAATGGCTCCCGTAGTGCCAGGCGCTGTGCAAACAGAACCAAAAGAATTCTTACAACCGACGTGTTTTAAGTCTCTAAAGTGCTCACTGATCTGTCTGTCCCCAAACACGCCTCCCTCTCTCCATCCACCTGCGCGGCCCTCGTCTCCGGCACGCCACTCGAGTAGGGCCTACCCACCCCGGCCCCAGATGCCCCAGCAGTGAGCTCCGCAACTCCCCCCACCCTGAGCTCAGAGCTGGGCAGGAAGTTTGGAAACCCTCCCCCGGGAGCCGAGGCCTTCAGCTGGGAGACCTTCAAACCCCTGCTCTGCCTGATGTGCAGCAAGAGATCTGGCTTCCAGTCCAGCTCAGGGATGTACGGCTGGGTCTCCCGCCTCAGGCCTGGCGGCCATTCAATGCTTTGTACCCAATGGACCCACTGGGGCAGGACAGATTCTGACTGTGCAGCCAGATGGGGGGAGCGGCGGGTTCGAATCCCTTCGCCAAATCAGCTGGAATAGGGCCTTGAACCAGCCAGCCCTGCCTGGGATCCCACGGGACTGGGGGGGCGGGCAGAGGAATTGGAACTTAAGCAATTTTTAAATGAGAGGAAACCTCTCCCCACGGTTCAGCGGCCTATGGGGTGGGGGGTGATTGACAGCACAGGAGCGGGGGGGGCTCTCTCTATTCTGAGCACAGGCACAGAACAGGAGGAGGTAAAAGCACCCCCCACACACACACCCACGCACGCTTTTCAGTCCCCACGGCCCACCCAGCCTTCTCCACCGAGGCTGCCGGTGACAGGGGCTAATTAATGCTAATTGCTCCTGAATATCCCCACTGACGGGGGCTGTTACAAATGATTCACATTCAGACCCCTTGTGCTCCATGAGCCACCTCCCCCCCCCACCCCGCTTCCTTTCCAGCACTGTCTCCTGCCAATGGGCAGCCTTGCCCCCACTCCGAGTCACCCCCCTGTGACTGTCAATCCTTGAAGGGGTGGGGTGGGAGTAGATCTAACCCTGCCCTGCCCTTATATGAGCAGTACCAGTGTTCCCCCCGCGCCCCAGTCACTGCGGGAAGCACCCGTGCAGGGCCTAGCAATCGCTGATGCCCTGTTATTAGTGGATCCAGGGACTGAATGAAGCCTTTTGTATTCCCGGTAATAACAACGCATTCTGCAGTCACAGAATAACACCACCCAGCGATCGTTAGCCCTGTGTTACAGATGGGGAAACCGAGGCACAGAGCAGGGAGGTGATTAGCCCAGGGTTCACTGCAATGGCCACAGCCCCAGGCAAGGCTCGGAGGGTGTTTCATAAAGGCACAGCGGGCCAGTATGGTCATCCCAATGTACCGATAGAGAAACCGAGGCAGGGAACTCAAAGGCAATATCTGCAAATCTTGTGGGGGGTGGGGGGCAGTGCTAAAAATCAGCCCCCTTAAATTCTTAGTTAGAGGCCTCAAAAGCAGCCAGCTGCTTAGGCACACGTGTGGCCTGTGACGAAGTGGGACTGTTCTTACTAGGGCTATGATTCTCACTTACCTAGAGACTTAAGAAATGCCTAGGGGAAACTGAGGCACCCCTACAATATTCAGAGGAAACATTAAGAACAGTCCCACTTCGTCACGTGGCCTGATTCCCACTGCAGCACGGCCAAAGGTGAGACAGCAGGGGCTGGGGGGCGACACCCCACTCGCACCTTCTCGGCCCCCAGTGTCAGCTGCCGCACACCCCAGGGATCAGAGCCACTGAGCCCAGACTGGTCAGTAGGAAGCGGGAGCTCACAGACCCCCTGGTATCCCCCTGGACCAGTGCTGCCACCTGCCAACTCACTCTCCCGCCCTGGGGTCCTGCAGGAGCAGAGGCACCCATGCCGAACTCCGGCTGGCTGGAAGACTGCCCCCCCCCCGCCCCAAGCCCCGTTGGACACAGTCCTGGCCACAGTGGCCCCTTTCCCTGTGTGCCCAGTGCATCTCACTGTGTGACCTAGCTGGGGCAGAACATGGCTCGCTGGCAACATGCCACCCCAGTGCCTGGATCTGAGCACTAGCTCTCCACTGAGCCAAAAGGCCAGCTGAGCCCCCTCGTGACTGTGAAGTCTGGCTAGTGGCCAGAGATCCAGACCAGGACTGAAGAGATCTGGGCTCTGCCACTGGCCTGCTGGATGACTTTGGGCAAGTCATTTTCATGCCTCATGCCTCAGTTTCCCCATCTGCCAAATGGGTCTGTGGATCCTGGCTTCCTTTGCACAGCGCTTGGAGAGCTACTGGCGACAAGTTAATTATTATTTTTAATTATGACCATGCTCCCATATCATCTGGATGCTGAAACTGTCAGCCAACAGCGGGGGGAGGAGTCCAAGTGAGAAACAGAGCTGTCTGAGGAGCTGGACCTGGGGAACTCGCTGCCACAAGAGATAAGGAACCTCAGGCCTTGGCACGATCAGAGCTAAATACAAAACCCCAGCTCCCTTCCCGTATGATCTTCACGCAGAGCGAGCTCCCACGCACACCCCCGCCAAACAATAGAATCCATTGCGCTTAACAAATGCTATCTCCTGCAGGTCAGGAAGGAAATGAGAGACTGTTACCCCTGTTTGTATCTTTAAAGATTCGGGAGGCCATCTTCATTATTTTGCACGTACTGAGAAATCCACCCATCTTCCCCTCCTGGCTTCCGGCAGTCAGAGATTTAGGGTTGTCCCAAGCACGAAGCTTGTGTCCAGGGCCTGGAAAAACTCTCCCGTGGAGAGAGATTGAAAAGATCAGGGTTGTTTCCCTTGGGAGAGGCATAAGTGGGGGTATGATAGAAACCTATAAAATATCGAGTAGTCCAGAGAAGGGAGATCAGGCGCTTCCATTCTCCTTGCCTTGTGGCACAAGGATCGCAAAGCGCTGCACCATGGAATCATGGACTATCAGGGTTGGAAGGGACCTCAGGAGGTCATCTAGTCCAACCCCCTGCTCAAAGCAGGACCAACACCAACTAAATCATCCATCTTTCCTGTATTTCTCCTCACAACTCCCCCTGTGAGGTAGGGATATTCATTACCCGCAGTTCGCCAAAGGGGGAACCGTGGCACAGAGAGGCTAATTGCCCGTCTCCCAAGTCCTAGCCCTGGTGCCCTAACCACTGGACCGTCCTTCCTCTCTGACTTACTGTTTGGAAGGGATATTAATCCTCAGGTGTCATGCTTTAAGCCACTCTAACGATTAGAGATCGGGGGAGATCTAATGCTGGGGGAGGGGAGTTTATCCCACCCATGCTGACATCCTCTTCCTCTGATGCATCTAGTGCTGGACATCGGACTAGAGGGACTGTGGGTCCAACCCACTCTGGCAATCTCTGTGTTCCTACGGGCTTCCTCTCCCACTCCGTGAGTAGCCCTGGGTTAAGCAGGAGCGGGGCCCAAAAGCCAAGGCCTAGCAGGTGGATGAGACAAATGGGCCGGCGAAGAGCCACCCCGATTCTGCCAGCACAGACCAACCGCGAGCTCGGTCCCCGCCGCAGAGTGTAATCCGTGGCTCCATTGCCCAGCCGGATCAGGAGGGAGAGACCAGACGGCTGGAGAGAAAGCTGCCGACCACAGACCCCGATTCTTAGCGACAAGCCCAGTTTTTGCTAGAAAATAACAACCCCCATCCACTGCTGCTGGATTCTGGATGCTTCCTCCCTCCCCCCCTCCGGAGCCGACAGGAATAGATCTGTAAAAGGATCCGATCCAATCCGGCTGCCGCTCTGAGTCAGAAGAGCTGACAACAAAAATTTCCGAGATTTAAAAGAAATATATGTATCCAAAAAATCCACATTTGGTTGTTATGGCAACGGAAGCCCTGAAAATGCAGCAAAACCAGCAGGCGTAATTAAGCTAAGTGGGGGGAAATCAGCGTTCAGGGGAATGGTTAAAAAGCCCCTCAGGAAAGACATCTCGGGGTGGGGGGGGCAGAGAAACGAGCGAGTGGGTGCGGCGGAGAGAGGGGGGAGCAGGAGGCAAAGGCAAAACCAGGCGGCGTAGAAAGGCTGGATCGGGGACGCAGCCTCCATTGGCTGCATCCAGATGGGTCCCGGTAGCCACACTGCCCCACAAAGCCAGGGCCTGAAATGCTGGACGACCCAACGTCCCTCTCTCTAGACCTTCGCTTGCGCTTGGCCCAGCTTTCTGCCCCGGGGAGGGGGCGGATCCTGGCGTCGATCGGCACCCGCCGCGGGGCCATGGTGTTGGGCGTGGAGCCGGCCCGCCTGGCGCTAGGTGCTGTACAAACACAAGCCAAAGAGTCACTCCCTGCATTCGTTGCTTTAACTGCAGCATTGCCACTCACACCCCTGCTGTCAGCTCCCTCCAGACCGCAGCGTGGCCCCGGTCTGGCAGGGTATGGGGGTATGCTCTGTCTACCCCCTCCACCTGCCCCAGCCTCCTTCCTTTGCCCTGCCAGGCCCCCTCATGGCATTTCCTCCACCAGGCCAGATGGGCTGCAGAAGGACCCCGGCCCGACCCTCTCTGCTGCGCTCTCGCAGGCGGGACAGTTGGCATCAGCTGGAGACACAGGGTGCCGTGCCCCCCCACGCCCCTCCCGGTCAGGGGCAACAGGCCAGTGGGAGCTCAGGGCATGGGGCCACTGCTGGAAGTGGACTGGAAAAAATGCATGGAGCTGAAATGAAGGGTGCCCCCCATCCCCTCCTGTGAGAACAGGGCTCCTGCTGGGGGGGTAGGGTGAGTTCTCAGAGGGGGTTTCCCCCCCCCCGCTTTCCCTGGGGAGATGTTAAGGGGCAAACAGCTGATCAGGGCAGTGGCCCAGGCAGGATCAAGCAGAGGACCCCTAGGACACGAGCTCTGTTGCCAGCCCCCTGAGCTCTGACCCTGCACAGCCCCCTCCACACGCAGCTTTTCCTGGGAGACCCTGCGCCCCCCTTCTGCCCTCCCCAGAGGGCGCCGCGCGCCTTCTGGAGCCCGCGGGGAGCAGCGGGTAACGCAGAGCAGCCTCGGGGTGGCTGTAATTGCCACTGAAACATGGGGCGTGCCAAGAGGGCCTAAAGCCCCATCCCACCTGCCCCTCCCACCCCGTCTGAGGTCCTGTCTGTGACAACACAATCGGTCGCTGTGGGAAGCACCACGATGAGGTCCCCAGCAGACGCCCTGGGACACTCCCTGCTGGCCTTTCAGGCTGAATAACCCCCAGGTTATTTCAGGAAATCTAAATCTCTATCCCCGCCCCGCGCTCTGCTCTGCTCCAGACGCAAACAGCTGCTCCCCACTCCAAGCCGGAGTTATTCTCAGCAGCAGCCTCTCCGAGCCGCCCTGCGTGGTACCTCTCTGCCACGTTAGCACTTAAACCCCCCTTAGGCCCCCGCCCTCCTCGGGGCGCCATTGCGGGAAACCGGCTCCCCTGTGCCTTGCCGTGAGCGGGGGGGAGCACTCGCCCCTGCGCTGAGTAGGGTTCCCAACTGTCTAATCACACAAAACCAAACACCTTTGCCCCGCCCCCTGCCCCGAGGCCACGCCCCATGCCCTGCCCTTTCTCCAAGGCCCCACCCCTGTTCACTCCATCCCCCCTCCCTCTGTCGCTCGCTCTCCCGCACCGTCATTCACTTTCACTGGGCTGGGGCAGGGGGCTGGGGGTGCAGGAGAGGGTGCGGGATGCAGGCTCCGGCCTGAACGCGCTTACTGCAGGCGGCTTCCAGGTGACGGCACAGCGGAGCTAAATCCCCTGGCCCCACGCCAATCCCAGAAGCAGCCAGCACGTCCGTGAGGCCCCTGGGGGGGGCAGGGGGCTCCGCGCACAGACCACGCCTACAAGTGCCACACCCACAGCTCCCATTGGCTGGAGTCAGCGCGGGGGGCGGAGGTAGCGTGCAGAGTCGCCTGGCCCCCTCTCCAGGGGCCACAGGGACATGCCAGCCATTTCTGGGAGCGGCGCAGGGCCAGGGCAGGCAGGGAGCCTGCCTTAGCCCCGCTGCGCTGCCAGACTTTTAGCGACATCAAATCTCCCGGTTTGGCTTCACTAGCCTCCAGGAGATAGGGCCTGATTCCGGGAGACTCCCGGCGACACCGGGAAGGTTGGCAACCCTAGTGCCAAGGGTCGAGCCGGGGAGCATGGGTGTGTCACTAACCCAGCCCCCCCAGTCCTGCAGGCTGGGCAATATGGCTGCTGGCTGCCCAGGGCCATGACTGCCATCTTGGCAGATGCCCGGGCTCTAGCCGGGAACAGCCAGCTCGGCGGGGGGGGCTCTCACAGGCCCAGGTGGATCAGAAGCACATCACGTGACAGTGGCACATCTCTCTCGGTTCGCCCAGCCCTTGACCCCCCCCAGGAGAGGCCCGGAGCCAGCTGCTCCGGGGGATCCGGGTCCCTCGGGCCAGGGCTGAATTTGCCAGCATGGTGGGGAGCTGCCTCCACCCCAGGCGCGGTTCCTTTCCTGCAGAGAGCGGCTGATCCTCGAACTCAGTGCCGTTTGCTGCGGGGCAGAGAAGGGTTTATTTCCCCTTTGCAAAACACTGCCTATGAATTCAGCCCGGGGGGACGGGGATGGCATCCTGGCCCCGTGAGCTGCGGCCGCTGTGAAACTCCAGAGCAGGCCCAGCCCCGGGAGGTGCACGGCGAGCTGCCCCCATTCCCCCAGCAGCATTCTTCCACCCCACCCATTCTGGGGCCCGAGAAGCTTAGCCCCACAAAACACGCCCCCCCTGCCCCCTCCACTAAGGCGGCTGACAAGGCTCCAGTCAGGGCCAGCCGCTTAGCTGTGGGTGCCTGTCCCATGAGCAGCTGGGCCCCCTCCCCCAGCTCTGCCAGTGCCCCTCACTCCTGACCCACAGCCCCCTGCCAGCCCAGCCCTGGGCTCCCCCCCAGCTCTGCTGGTGCCCCTCGCTCCTGACCCACAGCCCCCTGCCAGCCCAGCCCTGGGCTCCCCCCCAGCTCTGCCGGTGCCCCTTACTCCTGACCCACAGCCCCCTGCCCGCCCAGCCCTGGGGTCCCTCCACACGGCGGTTCCCTCTCTTTAACCCGGGAGACAAGAACGACCCGGGTCCCTGTCACAGGGAAAGGCCCAGCTCTGCCTTTGACCCTGCTCTGATCCCTGCTCCTAACGAGCCGGTTTGTTCCTCCTTGGGGAGCTATTTATAGCAGCAGCCTCCCGTGCCCGGCTGGCACAGCAGACCTTGCAGGGAGCGAACACAATGGATCGGGGAGGCATCGCAACCCCGCGAAACCCCGCAGGACACCGGCTCCCCTTAAAGGGCCACGGTTCTGGTGCCAGCAGGCCGGCGGGAGAGCCCAGCCCCGCACCCGACAACACACCCGGGGCTGGGAACAGCTCTGGGCAAGAGTCGCCCCAGGATCTGAATGAGTCTCAGCGGATCCACTGGAGTCGACTCACCAAACTGCCAGCCCGGAGCGGGCCCTTGGCAGAGAGAGAGCCCAGCTGCGGACAGCGCCGGGAGCTGCTTGTTCTTTAAACCCACCACATGGAGAAAGTGGGGCCTCGGCAGAGCTGCAGCCCGGCAATTCACCATAGACAGGCCTAGGCCAGCGATAGCTGTAGAGGGGGGGCGCTCCTGGCTGGAGGTGGGGAGCTCAGGGCTGGGACAGCCGGAGGCTGTGGGTCGGGATTGGGGGGCATTGGTAGAGCTGGGGGGGGCAGGAAGCCATGCCTGGGACAGCTGGGGGCTGTGGGTCGGGATTGAGGGGCATTGGCAGAACTGGGGGGGGATCGGAGAGCCATGCCTGAGACAGCTGGGTTGGGATTGGGGGGCATTGGTAGAGCTGGGGGGGGCAGGAAGCTATGCCTGGGACAGCTGGGGGCTGTGGGTCGGGATTGAGGGGCATTGGCAGAACTGGGGGGGGGATCGGAGAGCCATGCCTGAGACAGCTGGGTTGGGATTGGGGGGCATTGGTAGAGCTGGGGGGGGCAGGAAGCTATGCCTGGGACAGCCAGGGGCTGTGGGTCGGGATTGAGGGGCATTGGCAGAGCTGGGGGGGGTCGGGGAGCCATGCCTGGGACAGGCAGGGGCTGTGGGTCGGGATTGAGGGGCATCAGCAGAGCAGCATGGGGAACAAATTTGCCCACCTCCCACTCCCACCGGGCTGGGCTCATGCCGCAGCTCTCCCCGATACACGCTAGACAGGACCCCATTTACTGAATTACAGCACAAAGCCCCAGTCACGCCCGGAACGGGTCCATGCGGCGACTGCCACGGCGTGAGCCGCTTCCCGGGACCTGGGACCACGTCTCTGCCTCTCACACCCAGCGCCGGGAGCAGCCAGGGGCCCCCAGGGAGCGGTGCCAGTCTGGCACCGGCAGCCGCCTGGCATCTCCTGCCTGAGCCGCAAACACTGGCGAGGAGCTGTTACGACTGCGCAGGGGTCTGCCCGTTGCCAGCCAGGGGTGCCGGGCATGCAGGGGAGGGGTTGGGGGATAGCGGACCCTGTGGGGGTCGCCTTCCCCCATGCCCGCCTCTTCCCAGCCGTCCCTGACGCAGCCCCGGCCTGCCTGGCGATGGTGACTCAACTTGACCGTGGAGCCGAGCACAGCGGAGGCTCCAGGACGGGCGTGCAGGGGCTGATGGGTGGCAGGAGCTGGGTCAGTCGTCCCCCACAGCTGCTGTCTGGGCAGGGCTGGGCCCGAAGCCCCTTCCCAGCTGCTAAGGCAGCAGGCAGGACCCTGCGGGGGCGTTCTGGGGGGGAAGCCCGGAGGCTCTGATCTCAGCCAGCGGCGTGCGGTGCCGGCTCTCACGGGGTTCACCCAGCTGTGACTATGGGAGCCCAGCGCCCGCCCCGGGGTGGTGCCGGGTGGGCACAAGCTCAGCTCGCGCTGGCGTGAGATCACCCGGGATTCTCCACCCCAATGGGTCGTGGGGAGTGAACAGACGGCAAAGTCGGGGGGCGGCTTCATCCACTGTCCCACTGCCACCCCCACCAGCCCCGCCAACACCCCACTTCCTCCTTCAGCCCCCCCAGCCTCCACACCCCCACTGCTCCCCCACCAACACCCCCACCGCTAGCCCCACCCACCCACCTGCCCCCCATTCGGTTTGCCAGCCCCCAGCCTCCCGTGCCTTGTACTCCGCAAACCCAGCCAGGCAGCAGTAGTAGTCCCCCTATGCCCCGGCAGGGCTATAATAAACTCGTCCGTAGGCGGCTTTCGGGGAGGCAGGGCCGCAGTTACACAGGGGAAGCGGAGATAAGATGTTGGCTTCCCGGCAGGGTGTTTGCAGCAAAGGGGACTCTCCCGGGTCCATCCGCTCCCCGCTGCGCTCGTCCCCAGAGAGGAGGGGGCCCCCTCCTCCCCGCTGCACCCCAAGTGTTGGGGGAGAATGGGGCATGGTGCCCCAGATCCCGCCAAACCCCTCCCCCCTCCCCACTGCATCCAAGGTCTGGGGAAGAGTGGGGCATGACCCCCCCACCCTGATTCCACAACCCCCACACTGCACTAAGTCCTGGCATGAGGGGGGGCGGCTACCCCCACCCTGAACTCCCGCCCTTCCCTGCTGCATCCATGTCCTGGGGTAGAATTGGGTATGATTCCCCCCCCCCACGATTGCCCTTCCTCCCCCCGATCCCTCCCGACCCTTCCCAAATCGGGGGGAAAGTGGGTCGCGGGCATGCTCTGAAATGCACGGTGCCCCCCCCCCCGCCATGCAAACTGGGGTATGCCCCCCCAAAGCTGCTCAGTGTGGCCCCACTGGGCCAGCATGCTACAGCCCAGGCTCTGCCTTTGGGGGTGGGGGCTGGGCCGGCGCCCTGCCTTGCAGCAGCAGCCGGCCATGTGTGGTAAAGCGCAGGGTGCCCCCCGCCCCCGGAGACTCTGGGGAGCCAGGAGCAGCCCCCCCACCCCAGCTCGTGACAGAGCTGCGTGCATCACCATGGAGATCCACCCACGGCCTGTGCTGCTGCTGAATCCCCGCTCGTTCCCCCTGCGCCCCCCCCCAAACCGCAGCCTGCGCTGGGGGGTGGGGGCGAGTTCACCCCCTGTCTCCAGCATGCCCCAGGGCAGCCGGGACCGTGACTCGGGCATCCCGGGGCCGGGCTGCCCATAGAGATGCCCCCCTCCACGTGGCACCGGGCATCTGTCGGAGCACCCCAGCGCCAGAGGCAAGGAGCGCCCTCTCCCCGCTCCAGCCCACGGCCGAGCGACAGGGGACCCGGCCATGGGCGGAGCAGCTGGCGGGGCCGGCCGGGGCTCACCAGGGTGCCCGTCCCTGGGGCTCGGCTCAGCAGAGAGGGGCGGGCCTGGGCCCAGCAGAGCGGGCACTTGGCAAGAGCCCCACCGCGGGAGACAGGCTCCGTGTGCCTGGCATGCGGCTCCCCTTTGGGGGTTGGTTCCCGAGAGCCCTGCACAGCCTCCCCGAAACCGCGGGCACCGGAGGCACCAGCGGGCCAGCTGCCTCCAGCCTGAGAGCCCGCCCCGAGCCTGGGGTCAAGTCCCCCAAAGGGCTGCCGGCTGCAGGAGCCAGTCTGCTGAGATGCCTCCTGCTGGGGCGGGCCGGGACCTAGCTGAGGGACGCTAGGTCCCCCCAGATCTCGCCCGGGAGGGCCCCGGCCGGGTTCTGCTTACGCAGCGGGGCCTTGGCACCCCCAGCCCCTCCCAGGACACGCTGCGGCCGGGGTGCTCCGAGCAATGCACACGGCGGCACGGTCCCATCCAGACCCCCGGCAGGATCCTTTGGGCTGCGGCCTTGCTGCCCCTCCTGAAAGTTCAGCCCAGCCAGGGGCCATGGCGTGGGCCGGAGATCTGGGACACGTCGGCGGGGCGTGTGGGGAGAGGGGCAGGAAAGGAGGCGGAGGGGAGGGGGGTGGGCAGAACTTGCCACGAAGGGCTTGGCCGGCTCAGCGACGGCCGAGTTCCCCGCATGATGTCAGATGCCCCGCTGCTTGTGACATCACAGCCGTTGTCGCGGCAACCAGCTGTGATGTCACCCAGCGCATGCCAGGCTTTCGGAAGGCGCGGTCCCACGGTCGGCAGGATGGGGGCGGAAGAGAGTCTGGGGGATGGACCGGTCTGGAGCTCAGACCTCTCCCTGCCGTCGGCTGCCTCTGGACCCACCTGGCCAGGTGGTTACGTTTAGGGTCCGGGCAAGGGGGTTCGGGCCCATCTCGATGTCAGGGGACTGTTGTCCCCTTACTAACACTCAGTGGGGGGGTTTCGGTTGGCTAGCTCCCAGTCCCAAAAGAAAGGGGAAGGAACGATGGGAAATCAGGCCCCTGAGATTGTCCCCAGGGGCAATGGGGAGAGGTCAACGCTCCAGGTCAGCCTGATGGACAGAGCGGGCAGGGTAATGAGGGAGTCAGGGGGCTGGGGCGGGGGGGTCCCCTCCTTCATATGAGCCGGAGTTGCCTGGATCAGACAGGGTGGGGCCGAGCTAAGGAGCTAAGCTGGGAGCAGAGCCGGGCCAGCCAGAGGGGCCAGAGAAGCAGCCCAGGGAGCAGACCTGTGCTGGGAGCAGAGCTGTAGCCCCAGAGCCAGGGGGGCCGGAGAAGCAGCCCAGCAGTAGCCGTGCTGGGGCAGAGTGGAGCTGGAGCAGTCCGGAGCTGGGTGCGGTGAGCTGGGGAGAGCGAGGGGGACCCTGGGCAGCGGGCCCAGCGCAGAGAGATGCCCCAGCCAAGAGGCTCTGCAGGCCAGGGGGATCGTAACCCCGACAGGGGCGACGCTGGGAAGAAGGGTCCTGCCACCTAGAGCCTGAGGGCGTGTGGCCACCGCCAGGGCAGGTATCTGGCCCGCAGCATCCCTGCAGGGGCTGGGACGTGTGAGGATCAGACTGAACTGCCCTGATGTTCCAGAGACGCTGGGTGTGACGTCCCCATGCCACAGAGCGGGGTGACGCATTTTCCTTTCACCTTTCCTGTTTTTCCCTTATTTTTTAAATCGATTGCTGTTTAATAAATTGTATTTGCTTTGAACTGTGTGTGATGATCAGTGGGTCAGTGAAGCGTCCAGAGCGGTGAGAGCCCCCTGGAGTGGGGACTCCATAGCCCCTGCCCTGAGTGACCACTACAAGGTTGGGGGTCGAGTCCCCCAGGAATCTGGGCCCAGACTTGTTGGGGTTACGAGGACTCAGCCGCACAGGAGAGTGGACGGGGAGCCCTCGAGGTCAGGCAGGCCTCTGGGTAAAGGGAGTGGGAGCGAGGACTCAGCGCGGCCCAGTGGCACTCATGAGCCCTGGGGGTCTAATCCCAGCCCTGCCACTGACTCCCTGGGTGCCCTTGGTCAAGTCACTGCCCCTCCTACTCGTCGTCTGTGTAAGCTACACGCTCCTTGAGGCAGGGGCTGTATCTGTTCTCACTAGGCTCTATGGTAATACACAGCCGGATGGATCTCCTTCATAGATGGGCCCGACGGTGAATGCCAAAGAGACAGGATGGATCATTGAGAGGTCGCCTGCTGGTCCCGACACCTGCCCCCCAGGTTCTGGCTGCTCCATGGAACCAGCATAAGAACAGCCATCCAGGGTCAGTGCGATGGTCCATCTAGCCCCGTATCTGGCTGCTGACAGTGACCAACGCCGGGTGCTTCGGAGAGAACAGGACAACGTAGTGATCCATCCCCTGTCATCCAGTCCCAGTTCCTGGCCGTCAAAGACCGGGGACGCCCAGGGTTGCATCCCTGACCAGCTTGGCTAATAGCCCTTGCTGCAGGTTTTTCTCGCTGCTGGCTGGCGCGGGGGCTTCGCTTCCCCGTTTGGCACGTCTCAGGGAAGCAGAAGACGAATCGCTGCAGCCCACACAGCGGGGCCCAGGACGCAGCCAGGCAGCCGGTACTGCTGCTCCATCTGGCCAGCCCAGCGCACGTGACTGCGACAGGAAGATACCCCCAGAGGAGCCTGCTGCTCGCTTGCGCTCGGAGCCCCAACGGAGGCTGGTTCCTCTCCGCACCCCCCTCCCGCGTCACCTCGAGGGGGCGGCCTCGGGCACACGCTCCCCTCCGCAGCCCCTGCCCGCAAACCGTGGGCATCCGGACTGTGTCCCCATCACGGGCCTCCCTGCCCAGCCAGGGTGGCGACTGGCACGTCCCAGTGGGGCTTAGGTGTTTAATCTCTCCCCACTCCGTCTCCCCCCGCACAGGATCGGGGCAGCGAGACGGCGGGGCCGGAGCTGCTGGCTCAGCAGAGAAAGCCAAGGGCTGAGCGCATGGCATTTCCCGGCTGTAATGCCTGGGAAACCTCCCGGACCTGTCAGGCTGCGGGGAGGGAAACCAAACAAGCCGCGTTGTCTCTCTCCCTTAGTTACCTGCTAGGGTGGCGCCCGGCTGCTGGAATTCACCCCCTGCCCACAGCTGGCCTGAGTCAGCACCGCTGCCAGCGCCCGAGGGCAACCAGGGCAGCGCCGAGAGCGAAGTGTTCGGCGTGCGACGTGCTCTCCGGCTCGAGACCCTGTGCCCAGGGCACAGCCACCTGCCTTTCCAGAGGTGCCCAGCTGCCCCGTGGCAACCGGACCGCCTCCCCGTTGTCATGACAGCAGCACAGCGGGTTGCTATGTGGGATCTGGCAGCCACCGTCGAAAGGAACGGGGGGGGCGGGAGAGGCCAGGTCGAGGGGGCCGGCGAGCGCCCAGCGCCGGCGGCGGGGAGGCACAAGAGGAGCGGGCGGTGCCCGGGCAGGACGGGCAAAGCCGACGGGGGCTCGGCTGGCACTGCACCCAGGCCCCAGATGCCACCTGGCGAGAGCGGCCCGGCGAGCTCTTGGCTCGGGTGGAAATGCCAGCCCGTGTGTCAGCCACCAGCCGGGGGCGGTGCCTTCGAGATGCCAGTGGCAAGGGGCACCGCGCACTGCAAGGTTTGGGCGACAGGGCCCCTGCCTCCTGGGGGAGGGTCGGAACCGGTGGCGGGGGCCAGGGGGTGAAGGATCCAGCTGGGGCAGCCTTGGACAGATCTGCGCTTCTGGGGGCTTCTCCCTCCTCCCCACCCCAGGCACTGGTCTGGCACCGGGGCGGGACAGAGATCTCGTCCCAGGTGAAGCGACCCCGCTGCAGGGAATGAACTGGAGCAAACGACCCCTGAACCACGAAGGGGGAGACCTCCCCCACTTTCCCGCTCGGCCCTCTCCCAGCCCCCATGGCCCAGCCCCAGCATCCCGGCCCATAACCCTGCTGGAGCAGCAGGACGTAGGGCAGGGAGATGAGGCCCAGCCCCTATATTGCTCCACTTCCCCCCGCACCCCATAGCTAGCCCCCTGCTCACCCCACAACCAGGACACCACTGGCCCCCAGCCTGGCCCTGCTCATCCCATAGCCCTCTTCCCCCGACCCCAGCCAGCCCCAGGCACACAGATGCCCCTGATGCGACCGGTCGTGGACAGGGGTGGGTCCCAGCCCTTCACAAACGCCCCCTCCCCTCGGTCCCTGTAAAGGCCCCGCGCTGCGTGTGCCACACGGCACCAGCACCCACGTCTCCTTCCTCGCCATGGCCCCCACTCTGGCACCCGGGATCCACCTCTGCGCCAGAGCCCGGCACACAGAAGCCACCCGAAGAGCCGGGCACTGGCATCGAACCTGGCACCGGCGAGAGGCAGCCCCGTCCAGGTCCCCCAGCGGGCGGAGGCGGCGAACGAGGCGGTGTCACCAACCACAGGAGTCAGGTGCCCCGTTGCACAGGGGAACCGCAGCGCTGAACACCAGTGCCGGGGCCGGAAAGGGCCTGGCGTGGGGCCACCCCGTCCTGAGCCCCGGGCAGCCGCTGCTGGTGAACCCGGACTGCCCCTCCGCACGAGGCCGGGAGCGATGGTGCCCGGGCGCCTGGTGCCCGCGGGGGGCTCGGGCCCCGACAGCCAAGGCGAGCGCTGGGCTCCGTCATTCTCAGATGCCCAGCTGGGACGGGCCCCATCTGTTGTCCCCGGCACCTGCCCCCAGCCCGGGCACCATCCCGCCCAGCCGGGACGTGGCCACGGGATCAGCAACAGCCCAGCTCCCCCCCCAGCCCAGTGCAGCTCCCCTCCCCACCAGCACGGTCCAATGCCCCTCCCCCCAGCCCAGTGCAGCTCCCCTCCCCACCAGGACGGTCCAATGCCCCTCCCCCTAGCCCAGTGCAGTTCCCCTCCCCCCCAGCATGGTCCAATGCCCCTCCCCCCAGCCCAGTGCAGCTCCCCCCCCCTCAGCACGGTCCAATGCCCCTCCCCACCAGCATGGTCCAGTGCCCCTCCCCCAGCCTAGTGCAGCTCCCCTCCCCACCAGGACGGTCCAATGCCCCTCCCCCCAGCCCAGTGCACCTCCCCTCCCCACTAGCACGGTCCAATGCCCCTCCCCACAGCCCAGTGCAGCTCCCCTCCCCCCAGAATGGTGCACCCCCTTTTGCTACAGAATCAGCCCAGTCACGCCCCCTACCTGGTGCAGCTCCCCTCCCCGCCACCCGGTGCAACTCCACCCTCCAGCACAGTGAAACTTCCCTCGCCCCCAGCATGGCCCACCCCTCCGCCTAGCCCCTGCCCCCCAACATGGTGCAGCTCCCCTCCCCCGCAGCATGGTGCACTCCCTCTGCTACAGCATCAGCCCAGCCTCCCCCCCCCGCCCCAGCATGGTGCGGCTCCCCTGATACTCGATGCAGCTCTCCCCACCCCCGGCATGGGGCAGCCCCCTCTGCTACAGCCTCAGCTCCCCCTCCCAGTCCCATACAAGCGGGGAGCAGGCGCCCCAGGAAACTTGGAGGCAAACTCCAGCCGGAAGGTGCACAGGGGCCTGTAACCACAGGAACCTCCCTGCTGCTTGGAGAGCACAGCTGTCATCACCGGCTAATGGCTCAATGGGGCAGCAAGGTGCAGGCAGGGCAGCCGGCTAGTGGGGCGGGAGGGCAGCTGGCCACATGGAGGTTGGGCTTCCGATCCCCAGAGTGGCCAGCCCCTGGCATGACTGGGGGCGGCGGGGCGTGTACACACTGGTGTGCAAGCCGGCATGCATATGTGTGCGCACGCAGGCGGGCCTGTTGATACGTGGGTGGCCGCATGCAAATATGTGTGGATGCGTGTGGGGGTTTAATCCGAGGGGGCAGCTTTGTGTGTGTGTGTGTGTGTGTGTGTGAACGCAGGTGTGGTTGAACACCAGCGTGTGTCAAGTGTCGTGGGCCTGTCTGCGTTAACACCCGGGTGGCTGCACGCCAGTAGGAGCGTGTGCATGCGTGGGGGGGTGGGAACGTGCAAAGGTGTGTGTTGTGTGCACACAAGTAGGCGTATGTGCCGGCGTGTGCTAAGGTGTGACCGCACACAAACGGGGGGGGTGTGCACACGCGTGTGCAGAGGGGAGGAGCCACTCCCTGCGGGAAGGAGCTCGGTGCAGAGGCCCGGACGGAGGGAACTTTCCAGCGGTCAGGACCAGCTGTTTCTGACGTGAAAGGAACGTCCCTGGATGGCCAAGTGGGACAGAGCTGACGCCCTGGGAAGGGGCTGAGTGTGTCAGCCAGCTGCTGCGACGGCTGCCTAGGAGAGAGCTGGCAAGCTGCTGAGGGTCAGACGGCCAGTGTCGCCCGCCGGGGATTCCCAGGTGGCATCGGGAAGGGATGCGCCGTTCGCTTGGTGGCTCCGGGACGCAGGGAGTGGGATGTCCCTGGGATGGCTGGCGTTCCCTCTCTTCCTCCCCCCGTTCCGCTGGCGGGCAGTGCCCTGGGACTGCTGCACTTTACCCACCGAGAACAGGGGGGCAGCAGGCTCCTGGCCCTGGACACGCTCCCAACGCCAGCCCCAGGGCCTAGCGCGGTTCTTGCCACAGGGGGAGATCCGGGGCCTAGCTGCTGCCGCTGCCAGCCCAGTATCCTAGAGCATTGCCAGAAGGGGCTGGGGTTTGATGCCTGCAGCCGGGGGGGGCAGGGTGCCAGAGTCCCCTCTGGAGGGAGCCCTGCCCTGGCCAGCCCTCCGGCATCCACAGGAAGGAGCATGAGAACCTCACTCGTCCCTCACCGTCCCCTTCGAGAGACCGCCCCGCGTGCCTGGGACACCAGCCTGGTGCAGGTTGTTTGGGGCAGAGGGTACCTGCGTGACGGATGCCTACCCCGGCTGCCCTCCCCCACCAATCGCAGGAGGCTCCAGAAACCCACAGGAAAGCAGCCTAACCGACAAGTCTCTACGCCACCACGGGGCTCTCTCCCCTCCCCGCCCACCTCCCCGGCCGTTTGCGGGATCGCCTCCCTCTTTGCACAACAGCCAGAGCCGCGGAAGTGAGGATGCAAACCCAGTGTGCCCCTGCCAGGGCCAGCCTGGTCCCGACAGCGTGGACCTTACATGGCACAGAGCGAATCACTCACTGTCTCCTCCAGTGCCAGCCTAATGCCCGTCCAGGGGACCAGACACCCCCCAGCCACTGGCTGGGCCTGCTCCGATTTCCCCCCTGCACAGCCCTTGCCTGCCCAGACCCCCCCTCCGTCCCCTGCCACCCAAGCCGAGATGCCACCTCCTCAGGGGAGCTGGCAGGACTTGCCCTGAGAACGCAGGAGCCCGGCAGTGGCGTGACGGTGGCCGAGGGACATCGGGGGGAAGAGCAACAAGGGGCGGGCTGCGCGCCATCCCCCGCGCCCCCGCTCTCTGCGAGCCACCTGGCGTGGTGCGTTTCAGCGCCAGGCCGGGATGAGCCCTCTCGACGGCTTCCCGCCGGCTCCTCCCCAGACTCAGCAATCCAGCCGCCGCGTGCCGTTGCCCTGGAAAGCAGAGTCTCCCGTGGTCACCCGCGCGCCAGGCCCCTCTGTGGGGCAGAGGAGCCCAGCCCAGCCACGCCCCTGCCGCTTACCTCGGACGATGCTCAGCGAGGCCTTGATGTTGTTCTTCAGCGGCTGGTCGCTCACATGTTCCACCAGGCGGAAAACTTTGTTCAGATGCAGTTTGACCCCCTCGTGCCTCTTTGCCTCTGCGCGGATGGCTGCAGACATCAACTGCTTCTGCACGTTCATGGTCCCTGGCCCCTCGCCCCGGCTGCTAACTCCTGGCAGGGCTACGTCTGGGTCTTCTGCCCATGGCTCAGGCCCCGCCCTGCGACCAAAACTACCCAGATCCTCCTTAAAAATGAAAGGGGCCCCGGCCCATCCGGCTGGGTCTGTGGCTCTGTCTAGCTCTGTCTCAGCAGCACTTCCTGAGTAGCGCGTCACCCAAACCAGCAGCCTCTGCCGCCTGAGCTGATTCTGACAGCACGCACAGGGTGTCGCTCGGCGAGGGCCCGCCGACAGCGGGACCCGGGCCTGCGAAACACCCCGCAGGTTCCCAGGCAGGGCAGGGAACTCCCACAGTGGGTGGAGCAGCTCGTCGGGCTGCTTCGTTGCCAGGTGTTTGGAACATTGGCTGCCCGCAACGTGTAATTATTTCATTCATCCCGGCGGCACCCAGATCAACAGCTGTCCCATCGGCGACGCCAGGACACACCCAGCCGAACACGCCTATCCCTGCACGCCCCCCCCTTGCGCACACCCATGTGCATTCACCCACCGACCCCACATCCATCCACCCAAACGTGCCCTCCACGCATGCACGCGCCATGCACCCACACGAGCATGCCTTCCATGCACCCTGCATGCATTCCCTCCGCATGCACATGCCTGCCTGCCCGCACCCACCTGTCCCTGCGCACAGGTATCCAGCCATCCATGCACAAATACACAGTCATCCACGCCCTCACATTCACCCACACCCCCCTAGCTAGCGATCCCTAACCCCCCCACATGTACACAGGCATCCTAATGTAACCCTGCACCCACCCATGGTCTCCCGTACACACCCATCAATGCACACACACACACATGCATCCGCCTGTGTGCACAAACTTTGTACATCCCCAGCCATACACATATATCTCAAAAAGAAAAGGAGGACTTGTGGCACCTTAGAGACTAACCAATTTATTTGAGCATGAGCTTTCGTGAGCTACAGCTCACTTCATCGGATGCATGCCGTGGAAATGCATGCATCCGATGAAGTGAGCTGTAGCTCACGAAAGCTCATGCTCAAATAAATTGGTTAGTCTCTAAGGTGCCAAAGTCCTCCTTTTCTTTTTGCGAATACAGACTAACACGGCTGTTACTCTGAAACATATATCTCATCCACTCAGATCCATATCATCTAATCTAATCTATCCTATCGCCCCACCTATGTATCTATCCCCATACACCCCGTCCCCGACCTCTCTCTCTCTCTCTCTCCCCATGCACCCCCTCTATCTACCTATCTATCCCCATGTCACGGAGTGTGGGGGAATCCGGGCCCTGCACCCCTCTTCCTGGGATTCACCATGACTCTCAGCCAGCCAGTAAAGTGGAAGGTTTATTGGACAATAGGAACACAGTCTAAAACAGAGCTTGTCGGTACAACCAGGACCCCTCAGTCAAGTCCTTCTGTGGGGGCAGGGAGCTTAGACCCCAGCCCTTAGGTTCCCTGCGTTCCACCACCCAGCACCAAACTGAAACAAACACCCACCCCCCAGCAGGCTCTCTCCTGCAGCCTTTGTCCAGATTCCCGGGCAGAGGTGTTACCTCCCGCCTCCCCCTCCTGGCTCAGGTTACAGGCTCTCAGGTATCCCATCCCCAATGAAAGTCCCCTGCCACATTTCCAGGTCAACACTCCCCCCTCCCTACTGCGTCACACTCCCATTTATCCAGCATTAGCCGTTTCTGCCACGGCATCACACTGGACGCTTATCCTGAGATGTTTATCCACGGTGATCCTTGCATCTTAAATTCTCAAGGCAAAAGTGGGGTCTAGTGGTTAGAGCCAGTGGCTTGGCTGTCAGGGTGCATCTGGCCCTGTTGTAAGGGATCCAGAGCTGGAGTTTTTAGTATGGGGTGGAGGGGGAGCATTATGGGAGAATCATGTGAGCTGGATGTTTCTGCTAAAATTACTGTCATTGTTAGGTTTCAGAGTAAACACCCACTGAGGTGAACAACAACCCTTTACACCTCTCTCTGGGCTGTCATCTCAGGCTGTCTGCAGACTTCCGTGTTCAGAAGGTTTTATTCAGAGCCGTAAGGGGAAAGGGGCCCTGACTTTAGCGGGGATCTGGGAGTCTGGACGCCAGGATTCTAGATCTAGCTCTGGGCTGAGCTTGCATTTCACCTCCCTTTATAGGAAGCAGCGAGCGTCTCCAGAGCAGTGAGTGTCTTTGCAGCATTTGTGTTTTGAACAGCACTGGGACGTCGAGTGTCAATGTGCCGTCCCCATCAGCAATCCGGGGCGGGTCCCAGTGAATGGGAGGAAGGCTGTCTGCCCGCCATGCTTACAGGCGGTGGATATGATCGTATCCTCATGAGTTGGTTGGATGCTGGTGAACACAGGGGAACACAGCGCTCTCAAGTGTGGGGCAGGAAATGCTGAATGCGTGTCTCTCCCTTCCCAGAAATCCACGTTCCGGGAAAGCCCCCCTCGGCCCTTTCCCCCATGGGTTTTTTTTGTCAGTTGCACAAGCCCTGGCCGGGGAAAGGTGCAGGCCGTCGTCAGAGTACACCACAGAGAGGTAGGAAGTGCCAGCCTCCTACCTCCGCTGGCTTCCTCTTGACGAGATGACGTTTCAATCAACACAGCAGCTTGCTAAGCGGGCCTGGGTTTTCAGTATTACTCAGCTCCTGTCTAGGCACCGAACGGAAGCAGACGGCTTTTCAAAAGCATCTGGCACCCAGCGGCTCCCTCCCAGAGCAGTGGAGGATCCCCTTCCCCACTGGGAACAATGGTGTTCTCCCCCCATCACCACCTCCCTCTCCCACCTTATGGGAGCTGCTGGGGGCTGAGAACTTTTGCAAATCTGGCGCCTTAGAGCGCCACCTGGTGGCACCTCTCACCCACCCTGGTTCTCATTACGTGCGCTTTGCCGTTCGGGGCATGGTTTGAAGAGCGCTATTGACGGTGGATTTGGGTGGGCTTTGTTAGGGCATTACAATCTCTGATCTCCTGGTATCCGACCCGGCCTGCCTCCTGCCACCCGCCTCTCCGGCTGCCCTCTGGCCCATCTCGGACTCTGATCCTCTGGGCTCCTGACTCTGCCAGGACTCAGGTCCGGCCCTGTGGACGCTGTTAGAGCAGGAGACGCCCAATGGAGCTGCTGCAGCCGTTTGTGTCGCCTGAAAGCGGAGTTCAGTCTTTGAAGCAACGCTGCATTGTTGTTTGTTTTGTGATGCGCGTTCGTCCGGGGGCAGCGGCTGCAAGCCGCGGGCGAGTTTGCTCTCTGCCTTCAGTTCTAACTAGTTCAGTGCTTACAAGTGACACTAAGAAAAGACCCAGAGTCCACGGCACTCACTTCTCTTCCCAGGGGGAGGCCTCAAAATCGGCTCCCGCTTGGCAGAGGGGCGACGATATTAACGCCCGCACCCCGGCTACACTGCACATCTGCTATTGCCAGGGGGAATTGCAAGGCCTACAATGGCCAGTGAAGACGCCGCTGGCAGTGAGAAAACGGTGCCAGTTCGCGGCCTGCTAAGCCAAGCCACGACCTCCCCATTCACCAGGCACCAGTGACTGGGAGCCATGAAGATTCGGCCATAAATCCCCAGCAGCTTCACGCTTTGCAGGGGTCTTTCTGTTGCCTGCAGAATCAGAGGCGCTGCCAGGGAAATCACACACAGCACAGCAGGGTCTGGCCACGCTTCATAGCTTGGCATCCCAAGGCGGGGAAAGAGAGAAGGCGTTGGAGCCCAGACAGAAGAAGTGATTTGGGAAGCCTCTGGTTTCGGTGGGGGTGGGGGGCAAACCTCAAAGGGGCCTGGTTCTTAGAATGTTCTGAGCCCCCTCCCTCTGGAAAGCAGGCCCCGTCAGGACATTTCAGTCAGGCCCCCTGGAAACAGAGGGGACCCTCTGTTTGAACAGGAACGGCCCTCCCAACCCAGCCCTTGACATCACAAGCCGCACACATCCCCGGCCTCTGATCTGTTTGCAGCCCTGCTGAATTTGTCCTCCATTTCCCCACGGCGGTTCCCCACTGCCTGACCCGTCTGGGCCAGCGGCTCTCCTGGGTCGGGGGAGAGGGGCGGCGTGTTCACTGGGCAGACACAGCCGCTCCCTTCACGACAGCGCCCATCAGAACAGCAGCTTGACGAGCTGCCGGTGGTGGCGACGGGAGAGTTCTAGGCCTCTAAAGTGCTTCTGGATCCCTGCTCTCATCGCAGGAAGGGCTAGGCGAGCTGCTAATGATGAGATGGATCCAAGGCCGTCCCGGGGGCGCATGGCTGTTTAAAGGGCTGGTCCTGCTCCCCTGGAGTTTTGCCATCGATTTCAGGAGCAGGCTTCGGGAAGGCAAAAGGCTTCGCTCTCCCCAGGCAAACGAGGTTTGTGCATTTCTTCACGGCAGCTCTCATTAGCTGCTGCTGCCGCCAGGGGATCCCCCCACCTCTGCAGCTGATTAAGGGGTCTTCGTGGCGGACAGGAGAGAGGTGATGGATTTGGCCGCAAACCGCATCACCTGGCAGGACAGTTGAGGTTACCGCTGCCACAGGACCCTGAGCCGAAGGGCCAGGCCCTGCGCTCACCGGGGCTGCCTGCTTTATTAGGGCGAGGAAAATGCCCCTTCTCCGGAGCAAGGGGTGTATGCGTGTGCCGGAGAGGGGTCCGCATCTCTCAGCACTACCATGGCCTGGCCAGCAGCCTGCCCAGGGAGTTTCCCTGACACCTGCTTGCCCCCTGGAGACTGGGAACGGTTAGGACAGCTGCAGGGCTGGGAGGAAGCCCGGCTTTTCCAGGGCATCTGAGCCTGCTTGCTGCCGAGCCAGCAGCTCTCAATCGCGTGTGTGGCCGGGAGGGATTCCTTTGCCGCCATAAGGGATGGTTTCCATCTAAACTCCACCTGGAGACCTCACTGCCGTCCACCATGGACAGCGACAATGGGGCAGGCCATTAGCCCGGCTGCTTTACCAGTGCGAGCTCGGTGGCTGGCTGCTCCCAGGGGCCAGGGCAGCCCTGAGCACAGCACAGATCACAAGGCAGAAGCTCGACTCATGACCCCCCCACTCTCCCCGTTCCAAGAGCCAACGGAGCCGGACAAATGCACACACGGTGCATTAACCCTGGGGCCCGCGTGGGGGCAAAGGGACAGGGACTAAAAGGGCTCTGCACTTGCCCGAGGTTATTACCTATTGTCACATAACAGGCCCCGTACGCACGCTCCCGAAACAACAATCGCTGCAAGAAACTAGCAGCAGGAGCCCCATGTGCGGGCGGGGTGGGGCAGGGTTCCCCACTTGGGACCCTGCAAACAAAAGGCAAGAGGGAGCGGCTCAGCGAGGGAAAGGTTTATTGTCGTGGTGCTGAGTGGAGGGGGGCGGGCTCAGGGGGAGTTGGGGTACGAGGAGGCGAGGTACCGTTTGCCCGCTCCGTACTCCGAGTTGGGCCAGGAGTAGGTCTGAATCTGGGCCGATTTCCCGCCGAGGCTGAGCGTGCACCTGCAAGGAGATGGACGTGAGGCTGCTGGGGGGGCCGTCCAGAGCCACGTCGCCCTCTGAAGCCTCGAGGCCTGAGTGTGCCCCGCAGGGCGATACAAACGTGTCCCCACGGGGGGTATTTTTTAGAAGCCTCAGAGGGTTTAAGCCAATCCTGTGTTTTGTTTTCCTGTGGCCGGACATGAGTTTTGAACACTTGGGGTTGGCAATGCTGAGAAGGCTGGAATCCTGATCCCAAGCCCCCAGCTCTAACTACTAGGCCCCACTCCCCTCCCAGAGCTGGGGACAGAACCTAGGAGTCCTGACTCCAGCCTCCCTGCTCTAACCACTTCACCCCACTCCCCTCCCAGAGCCGAGAGAAAACCCAGGAGTCCCAACTGCCAGCTCCCGCTGCTCTAACCACTTCACCCCACTCCCCTCCCAGAGCCAAGAGAAAACCCAGGAGTCCCGACTGCCAGCTCCCGCTGCTCTAACCACTTCACCCCACTCCCCTGCCAGAGCCAAGAGAAAACCCAGGAGTCCCGACTGCCAGCTCCCGCTGCTCTAACCACTTCACCCCACTCCCCTCCCAGAGCCAAGAGAAAACCCAGGAGTCCCGACTGCCAGCTCCCGCTGCTCTAACCACTTCACCCCACTCCCCTCCCAGAGCCAAGAGAAAACCCAGGAGTCCCGACTGCCAGCTCCCACTGCTCTAAGGATCAGACTGCAATGATCGCCTTTGCCACAAAAGTCTGCGGGGAAGGAGGCATTAGCAGGCTTCTCAAAGGGTTTTACGCACAACAAAGAGTTTCTAACAGTACTTCAATTGCTACCAGAAATGACCTGAAAGTCCATCCGTCGTCCCCCCAACCCCCCCCACCCCCCCCGTGCCGGTGGCTCTTCAGGGGCGACACCCCCACTGGGGCCCGGCCTACCTGGCATTGCCTCTGATACTCACAGCTTGTTGGGCCTGGTTTTGTAGCACAGTGTGTACACGGCCAGTTCAAACTCGGGGCTGGAGCCAATGAAGAAGGAGCCGATGCTCTTCAGATAACCCGTCCAGCTGTACTGGAAAGCCATGATGTCAGGGTAGCCGGTCCACTGCAACCAGACAAGGAGACGCAAGAGGTGGGTGCCCCTGGCAGCGGGTGCTCTGGGCTGTCTCCGGTTGGAAACTATCTCAAGAGGGTGCATGGGATAAAGGATGGCACCAGTTCGCTACCCACGAGCCAGCGCCGGGCAGGGAGACGGGCAGCCTGCTCGCCAGCCGACGGCAGGACTGCGATGGCTCAGGACTCCATGGGAGGAGACTTTGTCCTCCCTGTCTGTGCTGGGCTTGCAAAGGGACTCACTGAGCCTCCCACCACTGGGACTGAGACTTGAATCATAGTGATCAATGGCTCCATGTCTAGTTGGCAGCCGGTATCGAGTGGAGTGTCCCAGGGGTCGGTCCTGGGGCCGGTTTTGTTCAATATCTTCATAAATGATCTGGAGGATGGTGTGGATTGCACTCTCAGCAAATTTGCAGATGATACTAAACTGAGAGGAGTGGTAGATACGCTGGAGGGGAGGGATAGGACACAGAAGGACCTAGACAAATTGGAGGATTGGGCCAAAAGAAATCTGATGAGGTTCAATAAGGATAAGTGCAGGGTCCTGCACTTAGGACGGAAGAACCCAATGCACCGCTACAGACTAGGGGCCGAATGGCTAGGCAGCAGTTCTGCGGAAAAGGACCTAGGGGTGACAGTGGACGAGAAGCTGGATATGAGTCAGCAGTGTGCCCTTGTTGCCAAGAAGGCCAATGGCATTTGGGGATGTATAAGTAGGGGCATAGCGAGCAGATCGAGGGACGTGATCGTTCCCCTCTATTCGACATTGGTGAGGCCTCATCTGGAGTACTGTGTCCAGTTTTGGGCCCCACACTTCAAGAAGGATGTGGATAAATTGGAGAGAGTCCAGCGAAGGGCAACAAAAATGATTAGGGGACTGGAACACATGAGTTATGAGGAGAGGCTGAGGGAGCTGGGATTGTTTAGCCTGCAGAAGAGAAGAATGAGGGGGGGATTTGATAGCTGCTTTCAACTACCTGAAAGGGGGTTCCAAAGAGGATGGCTCTAGACTGTTCTCAATGGTAGCAGATGACAGAACGAGGAGTAATGGTCTCAAGTTGCAGTGGGGGAGGTTTAGATTGGATATTAGGAAAAACTTTTTCACTAAGAGGGTGGTGAAACACTGGAATGCGTTACCTAGGGAGGTGGTAGAATCTCCTTCCTTAGAGGTTTTTAAGGTCAGGCTTGACAAAGCCCTGGCTGGGACGATTTAACTGGGAATTGGTCCTGCTTCGAGCAGGGGGTTGGACTAGATGACCCTCTGGGGTCCCTTCCAACCCTGATATTCTATGATTCTATGAACCCAGACCCCTCGTGGGGCTTCGAGGCGGCAGGTTGCGTCAGTGAGCAGAAAAGGATCCTTCCTCCGGTCTAGGAGCCATGCTGAGCTGGGCTGGGCTGGAAGCCACCTGCCCCTGGATCGGGCGGGTAGGAGCCGCGCTGAGCCGGGCTGGAAGCCACCTGCCCCTGGGTCGGGCGGGTAGGAGCCGCGCCGAGCCGGGCTGGAAGCCACCTGCCCCTGGATCGGGCGGGTAGGAGCCGCGCCGAGCCGGGCTGGAAGCCACCTGCCCCTGGATCGGGCGGGTAGGAGCCGCGCCGAGCCGGGCTGGAAGCCACCTGCCCCTGGGTCGGGCGGGTAGGAGCCGCGCCGAGCCGGGCTGGAAGCCACCTGCCCCTGGGTCGGGCGGGTAGGAGCCGCGCCGAGCCGGGCTGGAAGCCACCTGCCCCTGGGTCGGGCGGGTAGGAGCCGCGCTGAGCCGGGCTGGAAGCCACCTGCCCCTGGGTCGGGCGGGTAGGAGCCGCGGCGAGCCGGGCTGGAAGCCACCTGCCCCTGGGTCGGGCGGGTAGGAGCCGCGCCGAGCCGGGCTGGAAGCCACCTGCCCCTGGGTCGGGCGGGTAGGAGCCGCGCCGAGCCGGGCTGGAAGCCACCTGCCCCTGGGTCGGGCGGGTAGGAGCCGCGGCGAGCCGGGCTGGAAGCCACCTGCCCCTGGGTCGGGCGGGTAGGAGCCGCGGCGAGCCGGGCTGGAAGCCACCTGCCCCTGGGTCGGGCGGGTAGGAGCCGCGGCGAGCCGGGCTGGAAGCCACCTGCCCCTGGGTCGGGCGGGTAGGAGCCGCGCTGAGCCGGGCTGGAAGCCACCTGCCCCTGGGTCGGGCGGGTAGGAGCCGCGGCGAGCCGGGCTGGAAGCCACCTGCCCCTGGGTCGGGCGGGTAGGAGCCGCGGCGAGCCGGGCTGGAAGCCACCTGCCCCTGGATCGGGCGGGTAGGAGCCGCACTGAGCCGGGCTGGAAGCCACCTGCCCCTGGGTCGGGCGGGTAGGAGCCGCGGCGAGCCGGGCTGGAAGCCACCTGCCCCTGGGTCGGGCGGGTAGGAGCCGCGGCGAGCCGGGCTGGAAGCCACCTGCCCCTGGATCGGGCGGGTAGGAGCCGCGCCGAGCCGGGCTGGAAGCCACCTGCCCCTGGGTCGGGCGGGTAGGAGCCGCGCCGAGCCGGGCTGGAAGCCACCTGCCCCTGGGTCGGGCGGGTAGGAGCCGCGGCGAGCCGGGCTGGAAGCCACCTGCCCCTGGGTCGGGCGGGTAGGAGCCGCACTGAGCCGGGCTGGAAGCCACCTGCCCCTGGGTCGGGCGGGTAGGAGCCGCGCCGAGCCGGGCTGGAAGCCACCTGCCCCTGGATCGGGCGGGTAGGAGCCGCGCTGAGCCGGGCTGGAAGCCACCTGCCCCTGGGTCGGGCGGGTAGGAGCCGCGGCGAGCCGGGCTGGAAGCCACCTGCCCCTGGGTCGGGCGGGTAGGAGCCGCGGCGAGCCGGGCTGGAAGCCACCTGCCCCTGGGTCGGGCGGGTAGGAGCCGCGCCGAGCCGGGCTGGAAGCCACCTGCCCCTGGGTCGGGCGGGTAGGAGCCGCGGCGAGCCGGGCTGGAAGCCACCTGCCCCTGGGTCGGGCGGGTAGGAGCCGCACTGAGCCGGGCTGGAAGCCACCTGCCCCTGGATCGGGCGGGTAGGAGCCGCGCCGAGCCGGGCTGGAAGCCACCTGCCCCTGGGTCGGGCGGGTAGGAGCCGCGCCGAGCCGGGCTGGAAGCCACCTGCCCCTGGGTCGGGCGGGTAGGAGCCGCGGCGAGCCGGGCTGGAAGCCACCTGCCCCTGGGTCGGGCGGGTAGGAGCCGCGCTGAGCCGGGCTGGAAGCCACCTGCCCCTGGGTCGGGCGGGTAGGAGCCGCGCTGAGCCGGGCTGGAAGCCACCTGCCCCTGGGTCGGGCGGGTAGGAGCCGCACTGAGCCGGGCTGGAAGCCACCTGCCCCTGGGTCGGGCGGGTAGGAGCCGCGGCGAGCCGGGCTGGAAGCCACCTGCCCCTGGGTCGGGCGGGTAGGAGCCGCGCTGAGCCGGGCTGGAAGCCACCTGCCCCTGGGTCGGGCGGGTAGGAGCCGCGGCGAGCCGGGCTGGAAGCCACCTGCCCCTGGGTCGGGCGGGTAGGAGCCGCGGCGAGCCGGGCTGGAAGCCACCTGCCCCTGGGTCGGGCGGGTAGGAGCCGCGGCGAGCCGGGCTGGAAGCCACCTGCCCCTGGGTCGGGCGGGTAGGAGCCGCGGCGAGCCGGGCTGGAAGCCACCTGCCCCTGGGTCGGGCGGGTAGGAGCCGCGGCGAGCCGGGCTGGAAGCCACCTGCCCCTGGGTCGGGCGGGTAGGAGCCGCACTGAGCCGGGCTGGAAGCCACCTGCCCCTGGGTCGGGCGGGTAGGAGCCGCGCCGAGCCGGGCTGGAAGCCACCTGCCCCTGGGTCGGGCGGGTAGGAGCCGCGGCGAGCCGGGCTGGAAGCCACCTGCCCCTGGGTCGGGCGGGTAGGAGCCGCGGCGAGCCGGGCTGGAAGCCACCTGCCCCTGGGTCGGGCGGGTAGGAGCCGCGCCGAGCCGGGCTGGAAGCCACCTGCCCCTGGGTCGGGCGGGTAGGAGCCGCGGCGAGCCGGGCTGGAAGCCACCTGCCCCTGGGTCGGGCGGGTAGGAGCCGCGGCGAGCCGGGCTGGAAGCCACCTGCCCCTGGGTCGGGCGGGTAGGAGCCGCGCTGAGCCGGGCTGGAAGCCACCTGCCCCTGGGTCGGGCGGGTAGGAGCCGCGCTGAGCCGGGCTGGAAGCCACCTGCCCCTGGGTCGGGCGGGTAGGAGCCGCACTGAGCCGGGCTGGAAGCCACCTGCCCCTGGGTCGGGCGGGTAGGAGCCGCGGCGAGCCGGGCTGGAAGCCACCTGCCCCTGGGTCGGGCGGGTAGGAGCCGCGCTGAGCCGGGCTGGAAGCCACCTGCCCCTGGATCGGGCGGGTAGGAGCCGCGCTGAGCCGGGCTGGAAGCCACCTGCCCCTGGGTCGGGCGGGTAGGAGCCGCGGCGAGCCGGGCTGGAAGCCACCTGCCCCTGGGTCGGGCGGGTAGGAGCCGCGGCGAGCCGGGCTGGAAGCCACCTGCCCCTGGGTCGGGCGGGTAGGAGCCGCGCCGAGCCGGGCTGGAAGCCACCTGCCCCTGGGTCGGGCGGGTAGGAGCCGCGGCGAGCCGGGCTGGAAGCCACCTGCCCCTGGGTCGGGCGGGTAGGAGCCGCACTGAGCCGGGCTGGAAGCCACCTGCCCCTGGATCGGGCGGGTAGGAGCCGCGCCGAGCCGGGCTGGAAGCCACCTGCCCCTGGGTCGGGCGGGTAGGAGCCGCGCCGAGCCGGGCTGGAAGCCACCTGCCCCTGGGTCGGGCGGGTAGGAGCCGCGGCGAGCCGGGCTGGAAGCCACCTGCCCCTGGGTCGGGCGGGTAGGAGCCGCGCTGAGCCGGGCTGGAAGCCACCTGCCCCTGGGTCGGGCGGGTAGGAGCCGCGCTGAGCCGGGCTGGAAGCCACCTGCCCCTGGGTCGGGCGGGTAGGAGCCGCACTGAGCCGGGCTGGAAGCCACCTGCCCCTGGGTCGGGCGGGTAGGAGCCGCGGCGAGCCGGGCTGGAAGCCACCTGCCCCTGGGTCGGGCGGGTAGGAGCCGCGCTGAGCCGGGCTGGAAGCCACCTGCCCCTGGGTCGGGCGGGTAGGAGCCGCGGCGAGCCGGGCTGGAAGCCACCTGCCCCTGGGTCGGGCGGGTAGGAGCCGCGGCGAGCCGGGCTGGAAGCCACCTGCCCCTGGGTCGGGCGGGTAGGAGCCGCGGCGAGCCGGGCTGGAAGCCACCTGCCCCTGGGTCGGGCGGGTAGGAGCCGCGGCGAGCCGGGCTGGAAGCCACCTGCCCCTGGGTCGGGCGGGTAGGAGCCGCGGCGAGCCGGGCTGGAAGCCACCTGCCCCTGGGTCGGGCGGGTAGGAGCCGCACTGAGCCGGGCTGGAAGCCACCTGCCCCTGGGTCGGGCGGGTAGGAGCCGCGCCGAGCCGGGCTGGAAGCCACCTGCCCCTGGGTCGGGCGGGTAGGAGCCGCGGCGAGCCGGGCTGGAAGCCACCTGCCCCTGGGTCGGGCGGGTAGGAGCCGCGGCGAGCCGGGCTGGAAGCCACCTGCCCCTGGGTCGGGCGGGTAGGAGCCGCGCCGAGCCGGGCTGGAAGCCACCTGCCCCTGGGTCGGGCGGGTAGGAGCCGCGGCGAGCCGGGCTGGAAGCCACCTGCCCCTGGGTCGGGCGGGTAGGAGCCGCGGCGAGCCGGGCTGGAAGCCACCTGCCCCTGGGTCGGGCGGGTAGGAGCCGCGCTGAGCCGGGCTGGAAGCCACCTGCCCCTGGGTCGGGCGGGTAGGAGCCGCGCTGAGCCGGGCTGGAAGCCACCTGCCCCTGGGTCGGGCGGGTAGGAGCCGCACTGAGCCGGGCTGGAAGCCACCTGCCCCTGGGTCGGGCGGGTAGGAGCCGCGGCGAGCCGGGCTGGAAGCCACCTGCCCCTGGGTCGGGCGGGTAGGAGCCGCGCTGAGCCGGGCTGGAAGCCACCTGCCCCTGGGTCGGGCGGGTAGGAGCCGCGGCGAGCCGGGCTGGAAGCCACCTGCCCCTGGGTCGGGCGGGTAGGAGCCGCGGCGAGCCGGGCTGGAAGCCACCTGCCCCTGGGTCGGGCGGGTAGGAGCCGCGGCGAGCCGGGCTGGAAGCCACCTGCCCCTGGGTCGGGCGGGTAGGAGCCGCGGCGAGCCGGGCTGGAAGCCACCTGCCCCTGGGTCGGGCGGGTAGGAGCCGCGGCGAGCCGGGCTGGAAGCCACCTGCCCCTGGGTCGGGCGGGTAGGAGCCGCGGCGAGCCGGGCTGGAAGCCACCTGCCCCTGGGTCGGGCGGGTAGGAGCCGCACTGAGCCGGGCTGGAAGCCACCTGCCCCTGGGTCGGGCGGGTAGGAGCCGCGCCGAGCCGGGCTGGAAGCCACCTGCCCCTGGGTCGGGCGGGTAGGAGCCGCGCCGAGCCGGGCTGGAAGCCACCTGCCCCTGGGTCGGGCGGGTAGGAGCCGCACTGAGCCGGGCTGGAAGCCACCTGCCCCTGGGTCGGGCGGGTAGGAGCCGCGGCGAGCCGGGCTGGAAGCCACCTGCCCCTGGGTCGGGCGGGTAGGAGCCGCGCCGAGCCGGGCTGGAAGCCACCTGCCCCTGGGTCGGGCGGGTAGGAGCCGCGCTGAGCCGGGCTGGAAGCCACCTGCCCCTGGGTCGGGCGGGTAGGAGCCGCGGCGAGCCGGGCTGGAAGCCACCTGCCCCTGGGTCGGGCGGGTAGGAGCCGCGGCGAGCCGGGCTGGAAGCCACCTGCCCCTGGGTCGGGCGGGTAGGAGCCGCGCCGAGCCGGGCTGGAAGCCACCTGCCCCTGGGTCGGGCGGGTAGGAGCCGCGGCGAGCCGGGCTGGAAGCCACCTGCCCCTGGGTCGGGCGGGTAGGAGCCGCACTGAGCCGGGCTGGAAGCCACCTGCCCCTGGATCGGGCGGGTAGGAGCCGCGCCGAGCCGGGCTGGAAGCCACCTGCCCCTGGGTCGGGCGGGTAGGAGCCGCGCCGAGCCGGGCTGGAAGCCACCTGCCCCTGGGTCGGGCGGGTAGGAGCCGCGGCGAGCCGGGCTGGAAGCCACCTGCCCCTGGGTCGGGCGGGTAGGAGCCGCGCTGAGCCGGGCTGGAAGCCACCTGCCCCTGGGTCGGGCGGGTAGGAGCCGCGCTGAGCCGGGCTGGAAGCCACCTGCCCCTGGGTCGGGCGGGTAGGAGCCGCACTGAGCCGGGCTGGAAGCCACCTGCCCCTGGGTCGGGCGGGTAGGAGCCGCGGCGAGCCGGGCTGGAAGCCACCTGCCCCTGGGTCGGGCGGGTAGGAGCCGCGCTGAGCCGGGCTGGAAGCCACCTGCCCCTGGGTCGGGCGGGTAGGAGCCGCGGCGAGCCGGGCTGGAAGCCACCTGCCCCTGGGTCGGGCGGGTAGGAGCCGCGGCGAGCCGGGCTGGAAGCCACCTGCCCCTGGGTCGGGCGGGTAGGAGCCGCGGCGAGCCGGGCTGGAAGCCACCTGCCCCTGGGTCGGGCGGGTAGGAGCCGCGGCGAGCCGGGCTGGAAGCCACCTGCCCCTGGGTCGGGCGGGTAGGAGCCGCGGCGAGCCGGGCTGGAAGCCACCTGCCCCTGGGTCGGGCGGGTAGGAGCCGCACTGAGCCGGGCTGGAAGCCACCTGCCCCTGGGTCGGGCGGGTAGGAGCCGCGCCGAGCCGGGCTGGAAGCCACCTGCCCCTGGGTCGGGCGGGTAGGAGCCGCGCCGAGCCGGGCTGGAAGCCACCTGCCCCTGGGTCGGGCGGGTAGGAGCCGCGGCGAGCCGGGCTGGAAGCCACCTGCCCCTGGGTCGGGCGGGTAGGAGCCGCGGCGAGCCGGGCTGGAAGCCACCTGCCCCTGGGTCGGGCGGGTAGGAGCCGCGGCGAGCCGGGCTGGAAGCCACCTGCCCCTGGGTCGGGCGGGTAGGAGCCGCGGCGAGCCGGGCTGGAAGCCACCTGCCCCTGGGTCGGGCGGGTAGGAGCCGCGCTGAGCCGGGCTGGAAGCCACCTGCCCCTGGGTCGGGCGGGTAGGAGCCGCGGCGAGCCGGGCTGGAAGCCACCTGCCCCTGGGTCGGGCGGGTAGGAGCCGCGGCGAGCCGGGCTGGAAGCCACCTGCCCCTGGGTCGGGCGGGTAGGAGCCGCGGCGAGCCGGGCTGGAAGCCACCTGCCCCTGGGTCGGGCGGGTAGGAGCCGCGCCGAGCCGGGCTGGAAGCCACCTGCCCCTGGGTCGGGCGGGTAGGAGCCGCGGCGAGCCGGGCTGGAAGCCACCTGCCCCTGGATCGGGCGGGTAGGAGCCGCACTGAGCCGGGCTGGAAGCCACCTGCCCCTGGGTCGGGCGGGTAGGAGCCGCGGCGAGCTAGGCCCAGTGGACGCCCTCCCCCCAGCACTCACAGGCCCATTGTAGCTGTAGCTCAGGTAATTGATCTCTCCGTTCTTCTCCCGCTCGTAGTAATGGACCCAGCTGTGAAAGCCTGAGATCTTCCCGCTCTTGATTTCCCCTGCAGGCGAGAGGAAGCAGAGCTGGAGTCACGGGCCTGTTTCTGGCTCCTTTCCTGCCACGCCCCGCCGTGGCGCCCCCGCCGTGGCGCCCCCGACAGCTTCCCGCAGACCCTGTGCCCTTCCCAGCGGGCCCCTCACTTTCTTCCAGCCGCTCATCACTTGCCCCTGAGTTCCCATCGCCCCCGGGGATTCTGAGCGCACACGGGGATCTGTGAAGTTCTCTGGTACAACTGCCCGACCGCAAGGCGCTTTAGGACAATCATTCGCGGGGCTGTATCTGTCTGTTCAGCAGGGCCCTAGAACGTCGGTCGTCTCGACACCGTGCTAACGTGGGTCGGGGTGAATTAATACCCTGTCGAGTGGCTGAGAATAACTGACTGTCCTGACCTGAGAAATGCTGTTCAAGGTAAAAGCCGGCCTGAAAAGTCCCAGCGTTAAATTTGGAGCCATGCAGCTTACGGCCAGGAGGATCCACCAGATCATCCGGAGTGACGTGTGTATTGCAGGCCACCACCACCCCCCCGGTACTCTGTATAAGGGGGTTATCCCCAGGAAATCCCACCCCAGGCTTGGCTACGCCACTTATCAGATTGGCACATCTAGTCTGTTCCATTTCAGTTTCCACGTCTAACTGGCCCCTTGGCAAATTCCCAATGATTGACCCACCCCCACCCTCCCCATTCACAGTTGTGTGATTGACAGAAATTACACCCCTGTGATTGTTCCCGGCAGCCTCTGCCACTGGCCTGGTGGGCAAACTTGGGCAAGTCGCATCCCTGTCCGTGCCTCAGTTTCCCATCTGTAAAAGGGGGCTAATGATACCAGCCTCCTTTGGAAAGCACTTGGAGCTCTATGGATCGAAAGGGCTGTACCCAGAGCTCGGGCTTCTTCTTCTTAAACATGTGGCCTGATTTTCACAGAGGCCGTTTCCAGCAGGTCAGCCCCTCTGCAGATGAGGCTGCTGCTTGCTCAGGAACCTGAATATTAGGGGCCAGATTTTAGGCCCCCCCATGTTTGAGGTTTCCGGCATTTGGAGGGGGGTCTCCTCCAGCAGAAGGGGCTCTGCAAACGGGCATGCTGGAGCCTCAGTTGTGTTGTGCCCTCTTCGGGGATCCGCCCCCCACCGCCCCACGAGCAGCGCTGTACCGTGGAAGACGTGTTCGAAGCCAGAGGAGTCCATGGCCGCTCCCTTCGAGCGTGAGTAGAGCCCGAACCACATCTCCTTCAGGTCTGCCTTGAAGTCATTCTCCGACAAATAGATACCTGGCCCGGGGAGACAGCAGGTGTCAGAGCTGGTCTCCAGCAGGGCAATGCAGCTAGCTCCCGGGGACTGAGCTTCCATGGCCCAGCCACGGGAGATCTCAGGTCTGAATCCATCAGCTGGCCAGATTCCACAGCACGCAGCCCAGCGAGGGGCAGCAGGGTGTTTGCATGGCTCTGGCATGGGCTTAACGGGGTCATACGTCACCTGCTCGCTTGTAAGGACGGGTGAGGCCCAAAGATAGCGATCGGATGTTCTCCATCGCCAGCCTCACTATTTAGAACGTCAAACCCTTGTAGCCGGGACAGGGGGCCTTCTCCCTGGACCGAGGCTGCCTCCCCTCCAAGCCCACGCCCACTCCTCTCTGAGTGTGCAAACTGCCCCTCCACGGCACATTTCCCCGCCTCCTTTGTCACTCCCAGCTGGCAAACTCCCATCGGGCGCAGGTGCAAGCTATTACCTCTGTGTCACGCACGCACCCCGCCGGCAAGCAGCGAGTGTGACGAAGTGGGGGGGTTTCTTGGTTTTCCCTTGGTTTTTCCCATGGGTTGCGTGCAGAGGGGGTGGGACTCAGTTTCCCTGGGCGTTTCTGGTTTAACGAGGCGGTGGGAGAGGGAGGTTGTTGTTACAGAGGACCGGGAACTTGGGGCCCCAGCCAGTGGCCTGGAGAATGGAGACCACAGCGACTGGTGACCTGGTGGCCCAGCTCGGGAGTCACAGCCAGGTCTGGCCAGTGGGAGGACAATGGGCTGCGGAGAGAGGACCCCGGTGACCTGACCAGCCGGTTCCAGCCAGAGGGGGCCAGAGGATGGAAGAGAGGAGAGGAGGCCCAGGAGACCCTGTTTACGACCCTGTTTACCTGGAGAGAAGACAATGGACGGGGGGGAGCTTGGGGCCCGTGATATCAGATGCCCAGCTGGGAAGCAGGGGGGCTCAGGACTGGAGAGAGAGAGCAGGCAGAGCCCACCTGGATGCCGGGGAGACTGGGATGTGCTGTGCGGACGGAGGCCAGGCCTGAGGCCCTGAGAGTTTCCTGTGCTGGGTTCAGACGCTCAGTGACCCCTCCTGTTTTACACTGGCTGAGAATCACTCCAGTCTAGAGATCAGAGGGGCATTATTCCCTCTAGCAGTGGAGGCCCTGGGGGTCCAGAGCAAGGGGACTCCCTGAAGGGGCCCACGGCAGAGACAGGTGTGCTAAGGCTCAGAGAGGTGCGGTTCCAGGAGGCGAAGGGGCTTAACCCCTGAGAGTGAACCCCCGAGAAGGGCTGTCTCACTGAAGGGGGTTCCCCCCAGGGACCGTACGGGGCCAAGAGTGGGCACGTGACAGGGAGTTCCCCGTATGCCTTGGTTTTAACAACAGCCTTATCTTTCGTTGCCTGAATCTTCCCACTCCTGCCTCAGAAGTGAAGCACGTGGCACTAGCCCGGCGGGCGCGATATTTGCCTCGCCGGGACGCAATATTTGTGACAACTGTTTGCGGCGAGCAGCTGAGCGGGGAGGGATGACCGGGGTGCTGCGGATGCCGGCTTTCACGGTCTGCTTTTGAGGGCCACGCTTGGTATTTAGCCTGCGAGCAGACGGTGCATTGGGAAATACACCAAGAAACACATGTTCCTTCTCCAACTGATGCGCACTGCAAGCTTCAGAGAGGAGAGCCAGCTGTGGTGAGAACAGGCAGTCCTGGTTGCCGGCGCTGATGGCCAGCAGGTGCCGGGAGCTGCGTTCTGCTCGGGTGAGAGCCGAGCTTGAGGGACAGGTGTCACGGAGTGTGGGGGAGTCCAGGCCCTGCACCCCTCTTCCTGGGATTCACTGAGGCTCTCAGCCAGCCAATAAAACAGAAGGTTTATTGGACAACAGGAACACGGTCCACAACAGAGCTTGTGGGTACACTGAGGACCCCTCAGTCAAGTCCTTCTGGGGGAGCAGGGAGCTTAGACCCCAGCCTTGGGGTTCCCTGCGTTCCTCCACCCAGCCCCAAACTGAAAACTAAACCCCCGAGGGGAGGCAATTCCTTGCTTGGACTCCTGCCGGCGCAGCCAGGGGAAGCCTGTCTCCACGGCACCTGGCAGGGCTACAGGATCCTGCAATGAGCCGAGGCTGGGGATTAGCTATGGTCCCGCCAGCACCTGGCAGCAGACACAACCCATGTCATCACCTAGCTGCACACTGCCACACAGCTGGTACTTTACCTGTAGAAAGAAAGAACTGGCTCAGCTTCTCCATCACCCGAGTCTTGAAGATTTCATCCAGGAAAGCGTCCATCTCCTGTCTCTCGGAGGCGGTCACCACCTCCTCCTTGCCCGTCATGCGTTCGTAGTTATTCAGCAGCGCCAAGAGCCTGGCAAAGGTGGGCTTGGAGAAGAGGGCATCCTCGTCCACGTAGCTGAAGAGCCTGGCAGGAGAGTGGAGAGAGGGGGTTAGGGACGCTGCTCCTAGTCACAGATCCAGCCAGAGAATCGGAGGCAGAGCCGGTGAGCTGATAGCTCTGCCTTAAGTACTTATCTGGGCCCCAACACCAGAGCATCAGAAGGCCTCACAATCTTTAATGCCTTTATCCTCACCGCCCCACTGGGGGGCAGGGAAGTGCTATTTTCCCCACTGGACACAGGACGATCTGAGGCAGAGAGACTTAGTGACTTGCCCCAGGTCACACCAAGAAGTCTGTGGAGGAACAAGGGATAGAACCCATGTCTCTGGCTGGTACTCTAACCACTGGACCATCCTTCCTCTCTGACCAGAGACTAACTAGTCCCTCTCGGATCGTTATAAATGGGACCTGCGGAAGGAGGCATCCCTGACAGAGAGCCAGAACGAGGCCTACGTACACTTCCGTCCCCCTTCCTGCACCTCCTCACCCTGACCAGATCCATCTGCCGTGTGTGCATGCTACCTCTGTGTCCCTCCACTCTGTCTGCCCTGCGGGAATTTCTACGTGGCTGTGGAAGGTTCTGCCCATGCAAGGATATGGTGTAATCTCAACGCACCCTCCCCCCTGATCTGTACATCCCACACACGTGGGTTTCCCAGCATCTCCTGTCCCCTCCACTCCACCCCCATGCCCTCACTTCTGCTTGGCGTAGTCTTGGCCTGCACTGGTCTGGTCAGAGGAGATCTTGTGCTGCAGGTTGAGGATGATCTCGCTGCTGGTGGCCTTGTTCACGTCGGCAGAGTACAGCATCTCAGAGATGCTCTTGATCTCACTGTCGGAGACAGAGTAGAATGAGGGGACCTCCCGCTGCTCACCTTCCCCTGGAATGGCAACAAGAGGGACCAGAGTTCACTACGGCCTCGCCTCAGTGGCCAGATACTAGAGTAATGGGCTAGAAACATGGACAAAGAAGCACGTACAGCACTAGTCCCCAACTCCCCTCTTACCCAGCTCAAAGGAGTAGCTGGCTCATTGGAGGCATGATGGCTGGTTTATTCAGTTCATCCAGCTAATGTGCCTATTAGAATAGTCACTAAGCCATCATTGTTGTGGAATAATTACTCCCAAGGAACCCTGTGCAGGCAATATAGCCAAAGGGGAGAATCCAGCTTCCTTCTTCCATGTGCTTCATTCCTAATACAGTACCCAAGTGTCCATACACACCCTCCTCCCTGGGTCTGAGTAGGGCCTACTTCCTCTCACGTGTGGGAGAGAACCCAGCTCCGACCATCTGGAATGAGCTCCATCTACCGTCTGCTTCAGACACTCCGCACCTCGGCTGTCCAGCACAGCCTGGTCTCTACGCCACCCTCTCCCACTGCAGCTATCCCACGCTACCTGCTGATTCTGTGACGCATTTGCAGGATGAAGCCGCGTTTCCTGAATTTTCCATTCTAGATATGGATGAAGCCCATCCACACAGACCCCCCTTCAAATCACTTTCACCTTTCTGGGGGTCTCTTAAATTTTCCCTCTCTGCTTGACTCCACAGCTGTACAGAACATCCCCAGGACTCCCTCTCTGGAAGGATTGATCGACAGGGGCCTGCTTTACACAGTGGATCGGGAACCAGGACTCCTGGGTCCTTTTTCCCCGCTCCGCCAATGACTCACTAGGAGGCCTCGGACAGGGCATTTTTCTATGTGCCTCAGCTTTGTTCCTCTATCCAATGGTGATGTGGATACTGATCCCAGGCAGACCCTCAGCGACAAGAAGGGGAAATGACACTGTTAATGTAACATAGCTGGGAAGCAGGGGATGTTGCTTCTCTCTCTTTCGCGCCCAACACCATCCTTGGGGTGCGTGCAAGCAGAAGTGGGCCGAAGCAGCTTCCCATCTTGGAGGTAGCTGGCCCTGACTGCCCCATATCACCTGCCCAGTGCACAGCAAGACTCAATGGCCTTGAGAGCGAATCATGCTGGAGCTGAAATCCCATCAGAGGCTTTACAGCCAAGAGCTCTATCCATGGATTTTTAATGAGCCCTAAATGCACGTATCTCTGGGAACACGGGAGAGAATCTGCTCTTGTCTGTAGATATGGCAGCCAAGCCTTCGCCTTTAAAGTTAGAACTACAAATCTGACCTTAATTATTCACAAAGATTCTTGGGATCCTGGCTTTCCTTCTTTGATGTGCATTTTCTCTACGTGAGTACACGAGGGAAACAGGGAAGTGCTATTTCTGCCTTTGCTGGAAACTGCACGTACAAGTTCTCGGCACAAACAAGCAAGCAGCTAACCACGAAACCAGATGGGAAACAACATGGGTGAAATCCTGGCCCCCTGAAATCAATGGGAAACCTCCTGTCGGCTTCATTGAACTAGGATTTCTGAAGTGCTCGTGCATAGGGGTGGCTACGACTTGATTTCATGTGTTTGATAAAGTGCATGTTACACGGTGGTTATTTGCACAAAGTAACCTGCAGGGGGGAAGAGCAGCTATCGTCGATGGTGAACATACGCCAGGCGAATAACATGTTAAGCAAAGAGTGATTGCAAGATACTCGTGCAGCAAAACAGAAAGCGCTACCAGAATACAGCGTACAGACCTTACTGGAGAAGAGCCCCAAGTGTCAATTTTGCTGCCACGCTTTAGAACTAGACCAGGGGTCAGCAGCCTTTCAGAAGTGGTGGGCCGAGTTTTCATTTATTCACTCTAATTTAAGGTTTCGCATGCCGGTCATACATTTTAACGTTTCTTAGAAGGTCTCTCTCTATAAGTCTATATTATATAACTAAACTATTGTATGTAAAGTAAACCAGGCTTTTAAAATGTTTAAGAAGCTTGATTTAAAATTAAATTAAAATGCAGATCTTATCAGTTTAGTGCAGTGGTTCTTAACCTGGGGTGTATGCACCCACTGGGGGTGCGAGATGCCCTTTCTGGGGGTGTGAGACGTGCGAGGTTTTTTTAGAAGGTAAATCATCGAAAACACAAATTAAGCACGGGCACATAAGTACAACTTCTTTGCTTCATCAAACCTATGTTTTTATTAACATTATACATTTTTAACGATTACTGTAATATACAAAGTTTTTAAGTTTTTAAGCTAACTGTAGTGTAATTTTTGATAAGGGCTGCAGAGCCCTGGTCTGGCTGCCAGTACCCCAAGCCGGCAGGAGGGCTGAGCGGGGCCAATGGCCGGGACCCCGGCTGGCAAGGGGCCGGCAGCCGGAACCCCAGACCAGCAGCAAGGTGAGCGGGGCTGACGGCTGGTATTCCAGGCCAGCAGCAAGCTGAGCGGGGCCGATGGCCGGGATTTTGGCTGGCAAGGGGCCAGCGGCCGGAACCCCAAACCGTCAGCGGGCTGAGCAGGGTAGCAGAAAGAACCCCAGACTGGCAGCGGCTCACTCGCTGCCGGTCTGGGGTTCCGCTGGCTCCTGCCAGCCGGGATCCCGGCTGCCGGCCCGGCTCAGCCCACCACGGGTCTGGAGTTCCGTCCGCCGGCTCCTGCCAGCCGGGATCCTGGCTGTCAGCCCCACTCAGCCCACTGCCGGTCTGGAGTTCCGTCCGCCAGCTCCTGCCAGCCAGGGTCCCGGCTGCCGGCCCGGCTCAGCCCACCACTGTCTGGAGTTCCGTCCGCTGGCTCCTGCCAGCCGGGGTCCCGGCTGCCGGCTCCGCTCAGCCCACTGCCGGTCTGGAGTTCCATTTACCCAGGTTGGTGGTTTTGCCCAAATTTGTCCCCAATGAAGGCCAACGTCAGCTTTTCACAGAACAGATTTTTGAATATTTTTTTCATAGAGTCATGGATGTTAAGCCCAGAAGGGACCGTGAGGAGCAGTCTGACCTCCTGCGTAACGCAAACCCGGGAATATCACTCAATAAGTCCTGCATCCAGCCCATGTCTTGTGGCTGAGCTAAAAAGCCATCCAATCTTAATTTAAAACTGTCAAGGGATGGAGAAGGCACCACATCCCTTGGTTGGTAAATTGTTCTACAAGGGTAAAATTCACTCCTATGCAAGAGGCCAACATGGGGCCTTCTGCACCACTTAAGAAGTGAAAAGTAAGCAATGCTTAGACTGTCTGTACAGGGCTGAATTTCGCGTTTGCAAAATCAGAGCTTTGGGCATCTGTGTTCACTCAGAAATGGCTCATTTGAACCCATAATTTTTGCCAGGCTCTTGGGCAGGAGAGAAATCTCACCCTGAATTGCCTTTTTGTTATCATCACATAAATCCAAACGGGATACATTTTAGTTTAAAAAATATTTTAACAATCTGCTCTTACCTGGAAAGGAGAGGTGGGCCCCAGATGTTAAACAGGGCAGGAAGCAGACCAGCGCAAGAATGCCCTTCATCTTGGATGGGCCGCAACCTACCTGACACCGGAGCAGCACTGAGGGTTTATATCAGTTTGCTGTATCGCTTGAGATAACGCTAGAGAAATATTAAACCGCTCTAAGTTTGGAGCTGCAGCTCAAAGCCCAGGGATAATGAACACATGCGAAGTTTGTTGGCAGAACTAGATAAAGTCAGACACAGCTGTTGCACAGCTAGATAAGCCAGGGATAGGTGGGAGCGGGTTGGATAATATGCAAGACCAGAGGATTCAGGTATTGAAAGATAGTCAGGAGTCCAGTGCAGAATTGACACGCTGGTGATCAATATCATTGTGAAATGTGTCAGCACTCTATGAGGAGTCATGGATATTCACTGATATTATGCTTTAAAGTCTGTGACCAAACAAAGGAAGAAACAGGTTTTCTCCCAGACAGAAGGGAAGGCAGCTCTCTACATGGCTCCAGTGTAAATGAAGCGTTATGGAATCAAAACAATGGAAGCCCCATTTACACCCAAATCAGCAGGGGGATGGGCACAATCAGCCAAACCACACACAAGCAGTGACGGGACTCAAACTCGCGACTGCGGGCTCTGAAATCGTTGACCCCCAGCCAGCGTGCTAAAGGAGCAGCTTCCCACGTGGTAACTGGGACATGCGTTAGGCCTGGTTCTGTTGCCTGGTAGCAAGAGTCAGGCTTCCCCAGAGATCGGCTCACTCAGGCACTCTGATCTCATCAAGGAGCATCCTCATGGTGCTAGATAGGGTAGCTCCTAGGGACTGGAGGCTCCAAGGCTCCCAAATCCAGCTGCTTAGCCAGGGAGGAGGGGACATGCACGACACACGTCAAGGCGTCTCAACCGCCCTTGGGTCAGAGAAATTAAAAATATAATCACCTCTCTCCAGGAAAACTGTGAGTTAATTCTTTTTTTGATTCCTCTTCATTTCCCATCTCTGAGCAGATGCACTTATCCTGGATTTTATATTTCTATGTAAATGGCAGCATTATCTCCCAAGTACTAACCTCAAAAGAACAATGGGACCGGTGGGAAACCAGAAGGTCTCCGGGGCATGAGCTTGGGGGAGGGATGCGCTTCCTATGAAATCTACACAGCAGCTAACTACGCAGCTTTATTTCCGGGATGGATTGGAGTATCAAATATCTGGGGTCTCAGACACAAGCGGAATATGCTAATGCCATTCTCCTTTAGGATTAGTCTGAAAGCCGTTAATCATCTCCAATTGGCAGGCAGAGGCTGGATAGATACACTTATTTCACATTTCCAGATGGAAGCGTATTTCGACCCTTAAGCGCGGTTTAGCCAAAACCCATGGAGGCAGAGGAGCCCAGTGGCCGTTCGGATACAGAATGGAGACCCTCCTGGTTTTCACTTTCATTTCCGCGACGTCTGCACGTGTTTTACTGGCAGAGAAACGGACTGTTTGGTCGTCTGAGGTCAAGGATGAAGTTGGAGATTCACTCTCGCTGCTCTGCGGTACTGGCAGATTGTGGGTGAAGGAAGCGTGGCTCGGAGCCCAAATACAGCCAGCCCCGGGACTTCTGTAATGTAGTGCTGAGCACATTCACCTTTCAAATGGCTGTGCCAGACGTCTCAGCATACCAGGCTCAGTCTCGACCGAGCCTGCCCGTGCTGTGTTCCTGCATTACAGATAGTCAGGTTATCCAATATGTATATTGCAGTGGCTCCCGGAGGCCCCAGTCAGCACGGTCCCTGATCCATCAATATGGCACATTGCAGGCTAGCACTGGTAGCCTCCACACACCCCTCCGCTGCACTAGCGGTAGGGACAGCTGAAATCACTTCCAATTCGGTGTAACTATTTGCTTGTGCCCAGTTGTCAACGTGGCTAAATTTAGATGCAAACGATCTTAACTCCACACAGTGCCTTCACTCCTCTTACGCCCCCTGGAAGCTGGGGTGAGCCCAGTGCACCGCCCCCAAAGGGGTCCTCACAGGGCGGGTCACTCTGGTACGGTGCACCCAGGCAAGCTGTGCCAAGCAGCTGTGGACAAACAGGGGACCAAACTGACATTTTTGATCCTACTCAGGAGAGGAATGGCAGGATCCCCGGATGCAGGAAGGGTGAAGGATGCAGGAAGGGTGATGCTGTGTCATTTAGAAGCCAGGAAAGGAGGAAGTGTGTGGCATTCTTAGAGAGTCATTAATTAATTAATTAATTAATTAATTAAATTGGTTCGTCTCTAAGGTGCCACAAGTACTCCTTTTCTTTTTGCGAATACAGACTAACACGGCTGTTATTCTGAAATCATTCATTAATGTAATCAACCCCGAGGCTATACCGCTCTTCAGACCCCATGCCAGCCTTGAGAGGAACTGTGTGCGTGCAAAGACTGACCCCTCTGCCTTTGGGATAGTCCTCGCTCATTTGAAGACACTTGATTTCCAGTACACCCAACAGACTCCTCGTCTGGATTCAGCAGAGTCCACTCAGCTGGTAAATTACCCTTCTGTCCAACAGGCAGGCCGCAACCGTAATAATTTTATCTTCAAGGGCTTGTTTAATATTTAAGTGACCAAATGCTGCTTATGTTAGATTTTCCCACTGCGGTCTCAGAGGGATTTTGCTGGATGAATGCTCTGAAAAGTAAGGGGTGGGGGGGATAGTAAAGGGAAGTAAATTAGCCCTGGTCTCCCCTTACCTCCCCTTCAGGGCCATAGGCAACGAGTTATATGGGCCCATGGTGCCCGTGCTCCACCAATATGCAGGAATGTGGGCCCGGCTCCCCCAATATTTGGGCTTATATTTTCAGACCTGTCCCGTCCATAGGATGGACTGGGGCAACCCCCCCGAAGCACGGGGCCTGGGTCAGTTGCCCCGGTCCGTCCTATGGACAGGACAGCTCTGCCTGGACCCGTTCTGGGCACCACCAAAGATTACACAAACCTGGTGCCCTTTGTTCAGGGCCCTAGATTGGGCCCAAATCGGACTCTTCCACACCTCCTTTTCCTGCTCC
This sequence comes from Lepidochelys olivacea, assembly GCF_965140295.1. Lineage (NCBI taxonomy): Eukaryota > Metazoa > Chordata > Testudines > Cheloniidae > Lepidochelys > Lepidochelys olivacea. The sequence goes on from NC_140430.1 coordinate 4,085,030, forward strand.
TCCAACTCTTGACTCCATGCTCCCCACCCCCGCACATTACAGGAAATCTTCCTGCCATGAATTGTGGACTAGGTACGACATTCAATCCGGGACCACTTCATAAACGAGGATCCCTAGGGACGCAGGAATAGGGAGACCAGACAGCAAGTGTGAAAAATCGGGACGGGGGTGGGGGGTAATAGGAGCCTAGATAAAAAAAAGACCCCAAAATCGGGACTGTCCCTATCAAATCAGGACATCTGGTCACCCTACACAGGAACAGTTAGAGTTTCTGCACACTGATATTAAGAAACAGGCCATTTGCTTTGGTGATTTCCTTCAGCTTCCAACCCCAAGGGTAACATATGCTGTCTTAACACCATGTCTACTAGCCGTTTGGCACAGGTCTTCCCTGGGTGGAGAGGGAGGGGGCAGGGAACAGTTCCGGTAACCCCCAGCAAGCAGCCAGCCTTAGGATCCAACTGGTCCCGGTTTCCAGAGGACATATGCTCTGTTTCAGTAGGAAGATCCTAGCACTTGGCTCTATGGAACGGAGTTGGTAAGGAGAATTTGCTTGTGCTATGTGCTAGCAAGTCTATACTGGGGACTCCAGTTTAACAGGATTCTGGACTGCCAAGGCCCCGTGATCCATGTGTGATGCAGCAGGGAGTGGGGAGTATGGACCTGGGAATGCTGTAGGGGAGTTTTGCTGGGACTGTCTGCATTGGGGATGGGAGACTTTCCGTGAGGGAAGATACCTGAGCATGTAACATGAGAGCCCAGGAGAGGGGTTGGGGCCAGGTGACACCTTCTGCCCGGGAAACTGGACAAAGGCTGGAGGAGCAACCAGGGGGAGGGAGTGTGAGACGGCCGGAGGGGGTTTCAGTTTGGAGCTGGCTGGGGAAACGGAGGGAGCCCCAGGACTGGGGTCTAAGCTCCCTGCCCCCCGCAGAAGGACTTGACTGAGGGGTCCTGGTTGTACCTACAAGCTCTGTTTGGGACTGTGTTCCTGTCGTCCCATAAACCTTCCATTTTACTGGCTGGCTGAGTCAGGGTGAATGGCAGGAAGTGGGGGTGCAGGCAGGGCCGGCTCCAGGCACCAGCTTTCCAAGCAGGTGCTTGGGGGGGCATTCAGAATGGGGGCGGCACTCCGTGTCCCGCGGTGGCAATTTGGCAGCAGCCCCGCCGCTGTTGCAGCAGCAGTAATTCGGTGGCGACTGCTTGGGGGGGGGCAAAATTGGTAGAGCCGCCCCTGGGTGCAGGGCCCTGACTCCCCCACACTCTGTGACACCATGCACACGGGAAGAGGTCCTCGTCTGTCTGGAGACCTGCCAGTCTCTTGTTCTGGCTAGAAGGCTGGAGCAGGGATTGCAACGGTGCGGGCAGGAGGCTGTTTCATCACTCTTCCGGCTCTTCCATAGATTCATAGATATTAAGGTCAGAAGGGACCATTACGATCATCTAGTCTGACCTCCTGCACAACGCAGGCCACGGAATCTCACCCACCCACTCCTGCGATAAACCTCTCACCTCTGTCTGAGCTATTGAAGTCCTCAAATCGTGGTTTAAAGACTTCAAGGAGCAGAGAATCCTCTAGCAAGTGACCCGTGCCCCATGCTGCAGAGGAAGGCGAAAACCCTCCAGCGCCTCTTCCAATCTGCCCTGGAGGAAAATTCCTTCCAGGAAGGGGTTGGAATCGGGGCGGGGCAGGGGTGGGAGGGGGCAGGGCCAGGGCAGAGGTGGAGCCAGGGTGGACCAGGGGCAGGGTCGAGCACCCACCAGCGCCAGGAGAAGTTGGCGCCTATGAGAATGGCCAGACTGGGTCAGACCAATGGTCCATCTAGTCCAGTATCCTGTCTTCCGACAGTGGCCAGTGCCAGGTGAATGAATTCAGAGTGAATGAACAGAACCTGGCAATTATCAAGTAATCCATCTCCTGTCATCCAGTCCCAGCATCTGGCAGGCAGGGGCTGAGGGACACCCAGAGCATGGGTTTGCATCCTGGACCATCTTGGCTAATCACCACTGATGGACCTGTCCTCAGTGGATCAAACCTTTGCAGAGCAATGTCACTGTTGATTAAACTTTGTTTTCACGGTAGAATTCAGCCTGGAGAAACCTAATCTTGTAACAAAAACTGGCCACACAGCTCCAAAAAAAAAAAAAAAAAATAGAAAAAGAAAAGAAAGAAAAGGTTTACCTTTCGTGTTGCCCTAAGAGTGCACTGCACACTTGAGATCGAAATCGTAGATGGGCTACGCAGACAAAACTACACAGGATCATTTTAGGGGACAAGGCAAAGATGCCACATTTATTATGATAAGAATTTGATCTATAACCACTAGCTAATGCATAATACTTTTACACACACACACACACACACACACACACACACACACACACACACACACACACACACACACACACACACACACACACACACACACACACATATATCAAATGTTCTGCAGCTGCTAGGCAGTTACCAGTCCTGAATATAGCTTGAGTTTGTGGCTTGGGTTCATAGCTTGTGGCGGCTAACTGACCAGGAAAGCCGGACACAAGGAAGGGCTGGGTCTCTGTTGGGCGTGCACCGATGCCCTTCCACGTTGACAGCAGAATGTTACCCTCCAAAGTCTTCCATCTCACCCATCTTTTTTGTAGGCTTTAGTTTGAAACCAGAGTCTATAGGGTTTGCTGTGTCACGCTGCCTCTGGGTCGGGTGTGATTGATCACCTGTCAATTGCAGACATGACTTTCAGCCTGGGGCCTGGCTTTGGTGTTGTACCTTTGTTCTTTTCTTTTTAGGGTGGACTCTTCTTGCTTTGTCAGGGCTGTTGTCTGCATCTTCAGCCTTTGGTGTTTACACTTTATTTCATCTGGATGGGCTGGGGCTGATTCCATCATCGCTACATACCTCATTCACACATCTAAACTACACTAATCAGATTACAGCCGGGTTTTGCAAAATGGAGCGAGCATTTTAAAATGGAGTTTGAGTTACAATATGGACAGGTGTAAGGAATGGCAAACAGTGAGCAGAAGTTACAATGTTGAAACCGTGCAAGTTTCAGTGATTTAAGCAGCAATTGGATTGAAAGTGAAACTCAATTAGCCAGTTATTGGAGTAACCGGTTTTATGAATGAATGTTGTTTCATTCATAAAATTTTGCAGATGAAGTTATATTAATAAAGTGATCAATTAAAAACAATTTCATTGATCAGTTCTACAGTCGCAACTTCTTGTTTGAGACTTTTCCTGTTAAAACACGAGATGAAATATTCAGGAGTTTCTTCAGCCTCTGCTTTTGCACTTGTAACACCGGAAAGGAATGGGCAGCATGCCAAGACTTCTGGAAAGGGAAAGGTTCGTTCATTGCCAAGTGAACAGCAACCGCTTGCCACCTACGGGCAGCACACTGGGGCGGGCAGGCGCCAGGCACAAGGCCAGTTGTAATACTGAGGATGCTCATCACAAACCGGGAGAAGGGAGCAGCGAGGCACAAGGCCCAGAGGGTGGAGTAGCAGGCAGTGTTGGGGGTGGGGTTACAGATCCAATAATGGGGGCATCACTGGGGGAGGGGGGCAGTAAAAAGACCACCCCCATCCCGTTCCATCACGCCTGGGCCCCCAGCCTGCCCTGACGCCTGCTTCCAACGCTCTCCAGTCACCACCGGCCACTGGTCTACATGGACAAGTGCATAGGGCAAAGGGCTGGGGGGGGCACCAGGGCAGAAGGCCGAGGGGTGATCCAGGGCACAGGGCAGGGGGGGATCCAGGTCTCAGAGCTGGGGGGGGCACCTGGGCAGAGGGGTTCCAAAGCACAGGGCTGGGGGGCGCAGCAGGGCCGAGGGGAGATCCAGGGCACGGCGCCGGGTGGGGCAGCAGGGCAGAGGGCCGGGGAGGCACCAGGGCAGAAGGCCGGGGCGGGATTGAGGGCAGAGGGCCGGAGGGTTCCAAGGCACAGGGCCGAGGGATGCACCAGGGCCGGGGGGGATCGAGGGCAAAGGGCCGGAGGGTTCCAGGGCACAGGGCTGGGAGGGGGCGCAGCAGGGCCGGGGGGGGGGGGCACCAGGACACAGGACCCGGGGGGCGCAGCAGGGCTGGGGGGCACCAGGGCCAGAGGGGATCGAGGGCAAAGGGCCGGAGGGTTCCAGGAAACAGGGTCAGGCGGGCGCAGCAGGGCCGGGGGGCACCAGGGCCAGGGGGGATCGAGGGCAAAGGGCCGGAGGGTTCCAGGAAACAGGGTCAGGCGGGCGCAGCAGGGCCGGGGGGCACCAGGGCCAGGGGGGATCGAGGGCAAAGGGCCGGAGGGTTCCAGGGCACAGGGCCAGGGGGGTTCAGCACGGCCGGGGGGGGCGCAGCAGGGCCAGGGGGGATCGAGGGCAAAGGGCTGGAGGGTTCCAGGGCACAGGGCCAGGGGGGCGCAGCAGGGCCGGGGGCGCAGCAGGCTGGTGGGGTCACCAGGGCACAGGACCGGGGGGGTGCAGCAGGGCCGGGGGGGGCACCAGGACACAGGACCGGGGGGGGGGCGTAGCAGGTCTGGGGGGGATCAAGGGCACAGGGCCAGGGAGGGCGCAGCAGGGCTGGGGGAGGGCACCAGGACACAGGGCTGGGGAGGCGCTGCAGGGCCGGGGGGGCAGCAGGGCCGGAGGGTTCCAGGGCACAGGGCCAGGGGGACGCAGCAGGGCCGGGGGCGCAGCAGGCTGGGGGGGCACCAGGGCCAGGGGGGATCGAGGGCACAGGGCCGGAGGGTTCCAGGAAACAGGGTCAGGCGGGCGCAGCAGGGCCGGGGGGCACCAGGGCCAGGGGGGATCGAGGGCAAAGGGCCGGAGGGTTCCAGGGCACAGGGCCAAGGGGGTTCAGCACGGCCGGGGGGGGCGCAGCAGGGCCAGGGGGGATCGAGGGCAAAGGGCTGGAGGGTTCCAGGGCACAGGGCCAGGGGGGCGCAGCAGGGCCGGGGGCGCAGCAGGCTGGTGGGGTCACCAGGGCACAGGACCGGGGGGGTGCAGCAGGGCCGGGGGGGGCACCAGGACACAGGACCGGGGGGGGGGCGTAGCAGGTCTGGGGGGGATCAAGGGCACAGGGCCAGGGAGGGCGCAGCAGGGCTGGGGGAGGGCACCAGGACACAGGGCTGGGGAGGCGCTGCAGGGCCGGGGGGGCAGCAGGGCCGGAGGGTTCCAGGGCACAGGGCCAGGGGGACGCAGCAGGGCCGGGGGCGCAGCAGGGCCGGGGGCGCAGCAGGCTGGGGGGGCACCAGGGCCAGGGGGGATCGAGGGCACAGGGCCGGAGGGTTCCAGGGCACAGGACCGGGGGGGGGCGCAGCAGGTCTGGGGGGCACCAGGGTCAGGGGGGATCGAGGGCAAAGGGCCGGAGGGTTCCAGGGCACAGGACCGCGGGGGGGGGCGCAGCAGGCTGGGGGGGCACCAGGGCCAGGGGGGATCAAGGGCACAGGGCCGGAGGGTTCCAGGGCACAGGGCCGGGGGGGTGCAGAAGGGCCAGGGGGGCACCAGGGCACAGCCACAGGGGGGGCACCAGGACATGGCACTGGAGGACTCTACGGCACTGGGGCGGGGAGCCCTAGGCTGGGGGCCCGAAAACACAGGGCCCCCAAGGGCAACCCGGGCACGGCCCCAGTGGAAGGTGTCCCCTCCATCCGGGTCTTTGTCCACCCGTGAGCCACTCTCATCCGGGTATTTGGGGTCGAAGCTAAAGCCCGGCCTGGAACGACTGCGCATGCGCAGCAGCAAACCGCGTTACCCTGCGCAGGCGCTCTGAGCAGGAAACGAGTCTGGCGCGGGAGGTGGGAGTGCTGCGCAGGCGCCGTGTGTGTGAGACCTGTGCTCCAGAAGACCGCACGCGCACCACGCCAGAGTGCTGAGCAGGCGCACAAAAAGGAGGTCCTGCCTAGGCGCAGTGCGTGTGGGCGAGCGCGGCGTACGGACGCGTACTCACGCGCAGGCGCCTCTCAAGGAGGCGGGGGGGGGTACGCGCGCAGGCGCAGTGCGGCGCTGGGCGCTGGGCTCGGGTTTAAAGGGCCAGGAGCGGCCCGGCCTGCGCTGCCCCCGGCCGGGAAGATGGTGTGTGGCGGCGGCTTCGCCTGCTCCCGCAACGCGCTCTGCGCCCTCAACGTGGTCTATGTGGTGAGCGCGGGCCCGGGGCTCCGGCGGGGCCTCCCTCAGCTCGGGGGCGGCCTGGGGGGAGGGGCCCCGCGCGGGGCCTGGGGAGCCGCCGCGCCCCCCCCCTTTGGCGGGGGCGGGGGAGGGGCCGAGAGCCAGCCGCGCCCCCCCTTTGGCGGGGGAGGGGCCGCCCCCCCTTTGGCGGGGGAGGGGCCGCCCCCCCTTTGGCGGGGGGTGCTGCAGGGGTGTTTGGCCTGTCTCTGCCCAGGCGATAAGCTCTCTGGGGCCCATGGAGGCTCTAATGTCTAGGGCAGCTGCCTTGGCATCTTCCCTAGCCCTGGGCTGCATGAGGAGAATTGGGACATGCCCCTCCTCCCAAACCAGCACGGGTTAGTGCCGAAGTCCACATCTCTCTGACCCCACGCAGGCCGGGGCTGGACTTCACTTCATCCCCCGCCTCGGGCCGTAAAAAGACCACCCCCATCCCGCTCCATCACGCCCGGGCCCACAGCCTGCCCCCGACGCCTGCATCCAACGCTCTCCGGTCGCCACCGGCCACTGGTCTACGTGGACAAGTTCGACGGCTGTAACACTGTAGTGTAGCGGCTTCCGCAGCGATGGAAGGGGTTTGGCTGTCGATGTTGTGAATCCACCCCTCAGAGAGATGCTAACGAGGTTGACGGAGGAATTTGTCCATCAACCTAGCCCTTAGAGAGGTGGCTAAATTGATCTAATTTTTTTAAGTGTGGGCCCGGCCTTATTAATCTGTGAGGGGTGTGATTCTTTAATCACCTACGCCCTGCCTAGTGCATAGAGCTGATTTTCCTTCCTGAACCGGAGTAAGCCCTACAGTATAAGCTCTCTATCCCCTCCAGGGGGGTTAGCAGCTTTAGCTATACTGGAATAGGTCAAGTGACAAAACTTTCTAGTGGCGTACCCAAGTGCCTCAAACATCCAAGAAGCAGCCCGTCTGCATTGCCGCCCAAACCAGCCGGGTTCACAAGCGGCCCATGGCTTTTCTATGGAATAAGCCGAAAACAAGGTACCCCACTCTAAAAGCTGCAGTCGTGCAGTCATTTTAGTTTAATGCTTCTAAGTGCCTTTATAATGCCGGCCCGTATGCACCTGGAGGGGCACGTCTATATGGAAACGGAGCAGCTGCGGTGCTCTAGCGTTGCCATGTAGATGCTGCCTGTACCCTTGGTCTAGGTCATCAACCTCTCTGAGAGGCGGCAGCTAGGTCAATGGAAGAGTTCGTCCATCGGCCTAGTGCTGTCGACACCGGGGCTTAGGTCGCTATAGCGACACGTCTCGGGGTGTGTGGATTTTTCACACCCCTGGGAGACACAGCTCTACCAATGTAAAAGCCTAGTGTGGACCAGGCGGAAGAATTATTCACTGGTGATTGTATCTGTGAGACAAGGAAGTGAAACGTCAATAGCTCTGTCCTAACATCTTGCTGTAATAGGCATCTTACGCTGATGAGAGCCAGTTTCAGAGCGCTGGCTCGGCGAAGCTTAGTTAGGCGCTTCAGTAATCTGACGTGTTCTGCTAGAGAGTGTTAACATAAATGCCCATTATTTCAGCGCCTATTTAGCAGCATCCTCTTGATTCTCTGGGATACTCTTCTAATCTGGTTAGCCAGAGGTTGCACCCATATAACTGACATGCGTCTTCTAGGGCTGTCAGAGCCTTTTCTTGGAAGTCCTCCATCAGCGGTAGCAGTACGGAGTGCGCTGGCTAAAAGAAACTGGCGTGGTTTAGCAGTGTCTGTCGCATGGATGACATCATGTCGACAGCATGGACTTTCCACCATCATCTGTATTGGGGTAGTGACTGAGAGCCCCTGTCCTGGGCCAGGATCCCAGGGTGCTGGATGCTGGACAGACCAGAAGATCCCACTCTAACTACGGGAGGAGGGTCTCTCAAATCAAGGCTTGGGGGCGCTCCCGGTGAGGCCCCAGAGCCTGGGCAGCTCAGGTCTGGAATAAGCGGATTGGCCCAACGGTTGCTGTGAACTTGGTAACCAAGGGCTGGATCCACTTTGAGATGTTCAGTGTCACAGCGCCAATCACAGGAATAACATGGCAATCCACAAAGCTTGAGTTAGGTGCCTAGGTTCCCTATGTAACGAATGGGGCAAGGGAGGGGAACTGCCTAAACTAGCCAGGAAGGGGTGTAGGTTAAGTCCTGCCTCTCTCTCAGGGACAGGTGCCCAAGTCTGGGCTGTGTAGTAGGAAGAGAGCCTGAGACATAAAGTCTTGTATTAGAGGCCTGGCATGAGGCAGGACCTGCTTATAGGCTCTCTTCCTACTGCAGGGAGGCACCAGTCCCGGCTCGTGATCCCCAGCCAGTGACCCTCTCCTGGAGTTGGACGGCGTAGGCACCTCAACTGTTGGGAGAATGAGTTAAACCCCTGCCTCACGCCACGCAATGGAGTGGTGAGTGGAGATGGTTGTGGCCATTTTAGGACCAGTGGTTAGAGCACTCACCTGGGATGTGGGAGACAGTGCCCCCTTCTGCCTGAGGGGGAGAAGATTTGAACAGGGATGTCCCCCCTCCCGAGTGCTCTGACCACTGAGCTAGGGGGTATTCTGATGTGGGGCTCCCTCAGTCTCTCCTGCTGCTCATCGTGTATAAATATGCAAGGGGTCACTGGGCAAGCAATTCCATAGGCTGGGGAACCTACGGTCCAGTCCCCCTGCTCCAATCCACTTCAGTCGGCAAAGGGAGCCCCACATCAGACTATCCCACCACTCAGTGATTAGTGCTCTCCTGAGAGGAGGGAGACCCATGTTCAAAAGCTTGTCACCTCCTTTGGTAGAGAGAGGAATCGAACTGGGGTCTCCCACATCCCTGGTGAGTGTGCTAACCACTGGGCTAAAAGTGTTGATGTGGTCTATGCTGCTGCTTCCAGCCCGATTTCAAATGGGCCCTTGTCCTGTAGGGAGCCTCTGTACACGATTCCTGGACTGGGCCCTGCAGAGAAGATAGGCAGCCAAATACTGATCTTCTTCCAGCTGATGGATCTTTCTGGGGCTCAGAGGCAGAAACTTAGTCACCTAGGCCATGTCTGCTACAAGGACTTGAGTGCTGAGGGAGTTTAGGTGCCTACAGGGGTAGGTGGCCACCAGGTGTGGCTTTGCAGATTACAGTGGTGCTTAAATCTGGGACATAGTCACCTAAACCCCAGACTTGGGTGTCTTTGTGGACCAGGGCTCAATTATTTTTGCCTTAGGTCCTGTAGAGGTTTTGAGTCTTCAGAAGCTTTTATTGCCCATAATGCCTCACCAGACTGGCTCAGAGCTGGCTTTTTAACAAAATGGCGGCAAGAATACTGACTCTAGTCGTGCTCTAAGCTTTTTTTCTGCCAGTCGCTGGGTTTGCCTGATGCATCAAGGCAGAGAGGCCGCTGTCCTCCCTGAGCAGCATGTAGGAACAGGCAGGGTTGAGCGGAAACGAATGCAGACAGAAAGCGAGAGAACGCGCTGTGAGAAGGGGGTTGGAAAATGGACAAGTAGTGGGAGGGCAGCCATGAATCAAGGTCTGCCAACAGAGATGGTTGGAGCCCTCCTGACGAGTGAGTGATCTAGCATGCAAATCTGTGAGCTGCGGTCTCTGGATCTGCCTGGTTAAACTACACTGGGGCCCCAATTTTCTGGTGCCCTGCAGTCACGTAGTACATGGTGCTACCAGTCTGACCCTGTTGCACTTCACACCAGGGCTGAATGGGTGTAAATGACATGAGATGCTGGGCAATAGAGAATCCGGCCCCAGGTGTCTATGGAAGTAGAAGGCATCTGTGCGACCGTGGCTTGAATGGAAAGCCTGGCCGTGCAGCCAGGCTGGGGTAAGCCTAGTGAAAAGGACAGTTGGTTTAAAGCACTAAACACTAGTGCCTCTTCTACACGGTGAGAGCACTGGGAACTAAGACTGCAGCGGGGCAGGCTGTGAGCGCGGCTCAGTCTTTACATCCCATCCAGTCGAGAAGTGAGAGTCGGAATAGCCCTACCCTACCCCTAGGGCGAGCTGTCGGGTGTCTGCTGGAGCCTGTGCTTCCAAAGCGAACTGCGTAGGAACAGCAAGCTGAAAGGGAGCCATGTGTCAGGGGATGACTGTTGGAATAAGTCCTCGTGTCCCACAATCCTGGCCTGTAGCAGAGCTTGTCTTCAAGCCACTGTTGTGCGCCCACCCACAGACGTGAGAAATTTGTCATGTCCATTAGCTTAGTCTGAATGTAGGTAACAGCAGTAGCTGGTCTGCTCCATGGGCCTGACTGATATAAAATAGACAGGAAGGGAGGTCAGAAACCAAACTGGGCTGAGAAGAGGGCCCAGCCCTTGTCAGATGGGAAATAAGGAGGTGGAATGCTGTAGGGAGAGAGTGAAACACGGCTGGCAGGAAGTGGACTCATCGCTGATGGAAGCTCACTGCAGTCAGTTACAGCAGGGGAAATCTGGCCTAATGTTTCCTTTGTCCCAGGCGACAGCTGTGCGGGATTCCTCCTGCAGAGGAGACCAGCACATCTCTTTTGAGCAGCTGAACGGCAAGCAGATCTGCATGTCGCTGTGCTAAAGGAGTGCAGGAGAGAAATCCCAGTGCTCCTGCATGCCCACTACCCAGCCATCCCTATCCTCAATGGTGCCAGACACTAGCCCAGTTAGAGGGCGTCTCATGCTCTTCTTTGCCAGGTGCCCCCTCACCTGCCCAGTGTGAAGACCTCTTCAGTGAGAGCGAGACTAGGAGCAATGTTCACCTGCAATGTTCTCTTGTTTTCCTGGCAACTCAGTGGTCACCAACTGCATTAGTTTGTGCAGAAATCAGCAGGGTTTCACTGACTTAAAAACCCATCTGGTCTGTGCAAGAGCTGACATTACTGCAGAATCTCTGAAACACAAGACGTTTGGAGTGCAAATGCCACCGTAACTCTGTTCTCTTTGCACCAACTCTCTGGAGGGGTGACTTCAAGCACTGTCACCCTGCCAGGTAGCTGTCCCTAGTGGCTGAGGCTCTCCGTGCTGGGAGAGGAGGTGCAGTAAGCTGCTACAGATCTTAGAGCTGCACGGCGTCCTTCTAAAGTGCTTCACAAACTAGTCACCTAGGAGCAACTAATCACTGAAATGCAGCTTGTGGTTGTTTTTGGGGGTGGGGATCTTAAAAGTGGGCAGTGAACAGACTGCTGGCAAAGAGACGGTTCCATTCAAGGTGATCAGGGAAATCCTAAACTCTAGGGGCTATTGAGCATCTGTAGAGAGTACGTGAGACTTATCTGAAAGTCCCATGCACAATATCAGAAGATCAGCCAGGCCAGGATTCAAACCTCTAGTTCTAGGCAACCTAATCGTTCACAACCCAGAACACAGAGAAAGTGGGTGAAATCCTGGTTCTGTTTAAGTGAAGGGGGTCTTGCCACCAACTGCACTGGAGCCAGAATATCACCTGGTATTTCTGGTGCTCGTCACTGTAATATCTGTGGGTATGTCTGTACTGCAGTAAATCATGGCACAGCTGCAGCTGACTCAGGCTTGCAGGGGCTATAAAGTTGCAGGGTAGATGTTTGGGCTCAGGCTGGAGCCTGGTCGCTGAGACACCATGAGGGGTAATGTGATGGAGGAGAAGTTTCAAGAGAAGCAGCCTGTGTTAATGTCTATATATTTTATTGCTGACCTGGTCATATTAATGTGCACAAGCTAAACAGCTGCTTAGTTAAACAGCATTGCTCTGTCTTGTTGCCATTTGACTGACCTGGAAGGTGCAAATGCACAAAGGTGCCTCTTTAACTGGATTTGGTAAGCCAGCGCGAGCCTCTCTGGAGGTGCTCTTAATTCAGTTCGATTGGCCTATTCTGATGTAGCTCAAGTCAGTAAGGAATCAAACTCTGCAAAGCCAACGTAAGCCCTTCAAACTGGGGTTTTTTTTGAGTGTCTGCAGAAGGATTTGCACTAATTTAAGAAACCAATTTAGTTTAAATGGATGCTCATTTGTGTATAAACGTGGCCAAAAGATGGCAAGAGCTAGCCAATTCCTCCCCCAGTTGGCACCCATTTTATGAGCTCAAATGGTGAGTGGATCTTTCTGGGACGTATCGGTCTAGGAGATGAAAAAGGGCATTTACCACACTCTTACAGGAAGTCAAAGTAGTCAAGGTTAACTTTAATGTTGTGATAAAAGCATCCATGCTATCTAATGTGGCTTTGGCTCTGAAGTGTGGGGAATAATGAGCCAGTCAGTCACAAGCCAACTGATTAAAAGGTGGCAAGCTCAAAACCAATACACCACACGCATGTAGTTAGACAATGGAAATTGAGGCCACAAATGTAGCAAGTTTCAAAAGGGACTGGATCCTTCTGTGGATAACAAGAATCTCTGGAGTTATAATTAATGCTAACAATTTAGAAGGGATATTAACCCTCATGCTGCAGGCTCTAGTAGAGATCAGAATGAGACCTAGATGGCAGGAAATAGATTATCCCTCATTTACCTATTATGGGTTTCTTGCACTTTCCTCTGAAAGGTGCTGGCTGCTGTCAGACAGGAAACTGGACGGATGGACAGTGAGGCCAATCCAGTCTGGCAGTCGCTAGGCTCCCAAAGTAGAGATCCTAGATTACAGAGGTACAGAAGTGCAATAGGGAGCATGTAAAATGTGCAGAGATGCCCCCACCCCCAAAGATCCAAAACTGGAGCTGGCGTCCATTCTTCCAACATCTGATCTCTTGAAATGGGTGATTAAGAAGCCAACTAATTGCAGGCGTGCGTGGGTGGACTGTGAGCTTGGATCTTCGCATGAAAGGAATGGGGGAGGGCCCGCTAGCTGGGGTGGGGGCGAAGGGCTGGAATAAACAATGGTTAATGGAAGGGAAACCAGCAGGGGTTGGACAAGAAGCTGAAAATAAAAACCAGAAAAGATAGGTTTCAGAGTAACAGCCGTGTTAGTCTGTATTTGCAAAAAGAAAAGGAGTACTTGTGGCACCTTAGAGACTAACCAGTTTATTTGAGCATAAGCTTTTGTGAGCAACAGCTCACTTCATCAGATGCATACCGTGGAAAATACAGAAGACGTTTTTATACACACAAACCATGAAAAAAATGGGTGATTATCACTACAAAAGGTTTTCTCTCCCCCCACCCCACTCTCCTGCTGGTAATAGCTTATGTAAAGTGATCACTCTCCTTACAGTGTGTATGATGATCAAGGTGGGCCATTTCCAGCACAAATCCAGGGTTTAACAAGAACGTCGGGGGGGGGGGGGGGGGAAACAAGGGGAAATAGGTTATCTTGTATAATGACTTAGCCACTCCCAGTCTCTATTCAAGCCTAAGTTAATTGTATCCAATTTGCAAATGAATGCCAATTCAACAGTCTCTCGCTGGAGTCTGGTTTTGAAGTTTTTTTGTTGTAATATCGCAACTTTCATGTCTGTAATCGTGTGACCAGAGAGATTGAAGTGTTCTCCGACTGGTTTATGAATGTTATAATTCGTGACATCTGATTTGTGTCCATTTATTCTTTTATGTAGAGACTGTCCAGTTTGCCCAATCTACATGGCAGAGGGGCATTGCTGGCACATGATGGCATATATCACATTGGTGGATGTGCAGGTGAACGAGCCCCTGATAGTGTGGCTGATGTTATTAGGCCCTGTGATGGTGTCCCCTCAATAGATATGTGGGCACAGTTGGCAACGGGCTTTGTTGCAAGGATAGGTTCCTGGGTTAGTGGTTCTGTTGTGTGGTATGTGGTTGCTGGTGAGTATTCACTTCAGGTTGGGGGCCTGTCTGTAGGCAAAGACTAGCCTATCTCCCAAGATTTGTGAGAGTTTTGGGTCATCCTTCAGGATAGGTTGTAGATCCTTGATAATGTGTTGGAGGGGTTTTAGTTGGGGGCTGAAGGTGACGGCTAGTGGCGTTATTTTCTTTGTTAGGCCTGTCCTGAATAAGTCACAAAACAAGGCCCCAGTCCAGCTGATGCTTAGGCATGCACTTCCCTTTCCCTGCATGAGGGTCCTGTTGCAATCAGCAGGGCTACTCAGGTGAGTAAAGCTAGGCAGCAGGCAAAGTTCACTGTCACTTAAATGCTGGGCTAGAGGTAGGCAAGGTTTAGTGGATAAGTTTTAAGCCCAGACCAGGAAGGGGACAGTACTGTTTACAAAACCAAATAGCAGGTCTCAAAGCGCTCTACAAAGGTACGTATCATTAGCACCATTTTACAGATGGTGAAGCTGAGGCCCAGGGAGGCAGAAGATGTCACTCAGCTGGGAACAGAACCCAGGTCTCTGCAGTCCACTTGCCTGCTCTCCCTCCCAGTAACATGACAAGCCCCCAGCGCTCCCCCTTTGCAGCCTATCTGTTTGTTTAGACTGTCAGTTCTTTGGGGGCTGGGATCTTATCGAAGCCCCTACTGTGCTATGCAGGAGCTGAGAGGTGCCTCTGCCAGGATGCGGAGGTCATTGGAGGGGCGTGGAACTGGTGTGCTGGGTGGCGTGGGGGAAAGGGCCACCCACATCCCAGGCTGACCTTCTCCTCTTGTTTTCCAGCTGGTTGGGTTGCTGCTGATAGGCGTGGCTGCCTGGGGGAAAAGCTTTGGCATTGTCTCCAGCATCCACATCATCGGTGGAGTCATCGCCGTGGGTTTCTTCCTGCTGCTCATTGCCATCGTGGGCCTCATCGGGGCTATCAACCACCACCAAGTCATGCTCTTCTTTGTATCCTTCTGTGCCCGGCCTGGGAGGCTGGGGCCATGCCGCGCTCCTCACAACTCTGCCCCGTGACCCTCGTGCCGCTAATAATCTTCTGGTTCTCTGTGGTACAAGAAGCACCGCTGTCTGGAGCGAGAACGTGGCCTTGAGTAACCTCAGGGCCCGGCTACATCTGCTGACGAAACTCCTGTTGTTGCTGTGCAGCTCCATGAGGGGGAACCCTGCTGTTGTCAGGCCCCCTCTGAGCTGGGTTAAGGGTGGTTCAAACTCTCTAGCCAGTCTGGTGGTAGTAATGATTGGGAATCCAGCCCGAGAGGCTGAAATCTAGAAGTTGGGTCCTTAGGACCCTGCTAGATGGTCTCGCTTGCTACAGCGAAGCAGCAGCCTCTGCTGGGAATGCCAGACATTCCCTTCAGGCAGTGGGCCTGGCTTTAGGGTGAGGATCTCTGGCCCCCACTATGCTGCAGCTCAGACTAGCATGATCGCCATGATCTGTTCTGGCTCTGACATCTATGAAGGGGTGGCGTGGCCTTCCTTTGGAATTCCCCTCTGCCCCCAGCTCAGGTCGAGGCACGTGGTACTACATGAATGCTGCGACCGTTCTCTCCAAAGGTGGGGAGGTGGCTTGGCGGGAGAAGTAGCTAAGAGCAAGTGGGTGAAACAGGTGGGGGTGTCTGGACTGGACTGGAGGAGGAAGTGAATGTGCCGTGAGAATCTGAATGAGACTGGCTGTGGGTAAACTCGGGCTGGGGCTGTTTGAACTCTCACTAGGTAAAGCACTTGAGTCTGCATGGCAGGGACAGCCCTGCGGACGGCCAAGGGCGGAGCGTCGGCAGAAGGAGTCTCCTTGCTCTCCCACGCGGGGGCGTGGGGCGGCCCGTGGGCACTCACAGAGGGAGCAGCACTGGGGTGTCTGTCTTGCCACGCCCCCTAAGAAAAAGGAGGCTGGCGTCCCAGAGCAAGCCACTCCTCCGATGTGCGTCTCTGCAGGCCGGTCCGCCAGAGCAGATACCCCGTTTGGCCCTGCCAGCTGCTGTGGGCAAAGAGCTTCATGGCGGGAGAAATGGCAGCTGAGAGAGGATCTAATTTGCTGTCCACAGTAGCAGGATTTCCATGGACTTGTTCTAACGTACCAGGGGCTGGGGGAAGGAAAGCCGTGTCTGGTGGACCCTTGGGAGTTACAGTTCTAGCCCCTCTTCCAGATTCTCCTTTTTATCTATAAATAAAACCCATAGCGCATCTCTCTTCTTCCCCGCCCCTCTGGCAGCCAGGCTGACGTTCTGCTCCCCTCACGCGGGGGTGGGGTTTTTCATCTCCATTTGGCTATCATGAGGCTGGCAGATGTAGCTGCTGCACTCTGAATATGCTCTTCCTCAGGGGAGCCTGTCACATCACTGGGGCACTTCAGCAGCGGGTGCTGATTGCTAGGGGCTGCCGCAGGCTCTGCACCAGGCAGGTGCTTGCCAGAAGGGACCTGGGGACCTGTCTTGGCCTGGACTGGGGCAGAACCTGTACCTACCTAGACCAAGGCCAGGCATGGCTGATTGCCACCTATAAATGGGCTGATATTTCAGTGAAGGGGAAGTGATGCGAAGAGGAAACCGCAGTTCCACTTGCAACCTCAACTTTTGAGAAAAGGAGCTAATATTCAGCTGAGCTGGCTGGGGATTGTAGCAGATTTGGAGACCTCAGCAAGGGGGAGGGGACCTCCGCCAGCCTCTGTGAAGGCCAAAATCTTGTTAAACAAGGTGGGGTGGGGAGACAAATGCTCCCTAGGCACCAGAGGGCAAAGGCTAGGTCTCGGTGGGGATCGTTCCAATCTTGGGGTGGGCAATACCCCTGACTTTAGGGGGGCCACAGCAGGAGGAAGGTAGGAAAAGCTGAATTCAGAGGTCATCATTAACTCTCCCCTGGCCAGCAGGGAAAGGCTGAGGCCGCACAGGAGTTCAAGTCCCTTAGGCCAGGTTCTGCACAAGCTGCTCTCGGCCGCAGACCAATGTCGGGTAGGCAGGGGCCTTTCTTTTGGTCCTATTCTTGGTGCAGTTATACTGGTGGAAAAGGGCTTTGCTGGAACAGCTTATTTCCCTTGGCCAACAGGTGTAAGCAGTGGGGCCCCTAGGAGCGTTTGCCAGCATGGCTAGACCGCAAGCCTGGGAAGGGGAGACTAGGCCTTAGGGTGGAAGCCCTGGGGGGCTTTGTCCTGCTTGCACCCTGCCTAGCACAACCAGAGATCAGTCTCATCCTGCAGCTGCCTTGCGGGGAGGGACGGGCAGGTTTCAGCACAGGCCTCGGAGGGCCGACCTGGCCAAACCCAAGTGGCTCAGTGTGGGTCCCCCTGCCATTCACTCCGGTTTGGAGGAGGTGGGGCCCTGAGCTTGGGGTGGGGTGGGGGATCTGGCTGTTGGAGGAGAGGGAAAGAGGAGGGTCTGGGGGGTGGAAAATCTTTCCCCTGCGAGACACACACTTTAATTGGTGGCTCTGCTGGCCCCAGGCCTGGCCCAGGAAAGCAGTGTGAACAAACTGTGCAGCACCAGCAAGCTGAGGCTGCTGGTTTTGTGTCTGTTGCCTTCTCTGACTCAGCTGTATACTGGGCTCTGCATTTACATGTACGTGGGCGGTGGGTGGGGCGAGGCGGTCGCCTGTGGATAATAATCTGTGTTTAAAGGGCCCTAATTAGCCTTTGATGGTCTCCCCTCAGGAAGGGAAGGGTAAGCTGCCAGCTCGGCTGCTCTGGGGGGGCTGGAGGAAGATGGGCCCTTTTCTCCTCGCAAGGCACCTGCGATGGTGGGGTCCTTGCATGGAAAAAGAGACCTTTGCTCCAGGAACTACCCACCCTGTCCCCTGAACAGGGTGTTAGAGCAGGACCCTGCCACTGGGGACTCCTGGGTTCCACTGCAGCTGTGCCCTGGCCTGGTGTAAGATCAGAGCTAGGTTTTCTGATTACACAAGTCGCTTCACTTTCCTCTGTCTCAGGTTCCCTACCTGTACCATGGAGCTGGCACAGCCCCCCCACCAGGGCTTGTCTGCAGGGGAGACCCGCCCGACAGGCCTGCTCTGGAATAACCCATCCTGTGGATGCAATTCCAGCATAAAAATCTACAGTGGAATAGTATCAAGAGAGGGGCGTTGCTCCAGATTCACCGTACTGCTCGGCAGGCTCCCATGGAGACAAAGCCGAGCGCCGTCTCTTTGTAAAGCTGCAGCCTCCTTTCCCCAGTGTTCCCCTCTGTACATTTAAACAGCCCTAAACTGACCCTCTCACTGTCTAGCTAATCCCCTCCTGCGCCATCCTCCAGTCTGAAGTTCAGACGTTTGCTGTGGGAAGCACCCAGCATGCTTGGGGAGTTGGCAGCATAAGCACCGGTTGCACAGATAGGAGGTGTCCTCTTGGGGGAGCCACACAACTCCCTTGGAAATAACTGGTTTCAGAGTAGCAGCTGTGTTAGTCTGTATTCGCAAAAAAAAAAAGGAGTACTTGTGGCACCTTAGAGACTAACCAATTTATTTGAGCATGAGCTTTCGTGAGCTACAGCTCACTTCATCGGATGCATACCATGGAAACTGCAGCAGACTTTATATACACACAGAGATCATGAAACAATACCTCCTCCCACCCCACTGTCCTGCTGGTAATAGCTTATCTAAAGTGATCATCATGTTGGGCCATTTCCAGCACAAATCCAGGTTTTCTCACCCTCCACCCCCCCACGCACAAACTCACTCTCCTGCTGGTAATAGCCCATCCAAAGTGACAACTCTCTACACAATGTGCATGATAATCAAGGTGGGCCATTTCCTGCACAAATCCAGGTTCTCTCACCCCCCTCCAAAAAACACACACACAAACTCACTATCCTGCTGGTAATAGCACTCTCCCTACAATGTGTGTGGTAATCAAGGTGGGCCATGTCCAGCACAAATCCAGGCTTTCTCACACACCCCCCTTTCCCGGGGACACACACACACACACAAACTCACTCTCCTGCTGGCAATAGCTCATCCAAACTGACCACTCTCCAAGTTTAAATCCAAGTTTAACCAGAACGTCGGGGGGGGGGGGTAGGAAAAAACAAGGGGAAATAGGCTACCTTGCATAATGACTTAGCCACTCCCAGTCTCTATTTAAGCCTAAATTAATAGTATCCAATTTGCAAATGAATTCCAATTCAGCAGTTTCTCGCTGGAGTCTGGATTTGAAGTTTTTTTGTTTTAAGATAGCGACCTTCATGTCTGTGATTGCGTGACCAGAGAGATTGAAGTGTTCTCCGACTGGTTTATGTGTGTCCCCGGGAAAAAAGGGGGGGGGGGATGAGAAAGCCTGGATTTGTGCTGGACATGGCCCACCTTGATTACCATGCACATTGTAGGGAGAGTGGTCACTTTGGATGAGCTATTACCAGCAGGAGAGTGAGTTTGTGTGTGTATGGGGGTGGGGGGGTGAGAAAACCTGGATTTGTGCTGGAAATGGCCCACCTTGATTATCATGCACATTGTAGGGAGAGTGGTCACTTTGGATGAGCTGTTACCAGCAGGATAGTGAGTTTGTGTGTGTGTGTTTTTTGGAGGGGGGTGAGGGGGTGAGAGAACCTGGATTTGTGCAGGAAATGGCCCAACTTGATTATCATGCACATTGTAGGGAGAGTGGTCACTTTGGATGGGCTATTACCAGCAGGAGAGTGAGTTTGTGGGGGGGTGGGGGGGTGGAAGGTGAGAAAACCTGGATTTGTGCTGGAAATGGCCCAACTTGATGATCACTTTAGATAAGCTATTACCAGCAGGACAGTGGAGTGGGAGGAGGTATTGTTTCATGATCTCTGTGTGTATATAAAGTCTGCTGCAGTTTCCACGGCATGCATCCGATGAAGTGAGCTGTAGCTCACGAAAGCTCATGCTCAAATAAATTGGTTAGTCTCTAAGGTGCCACAAGTCCTCCTTTTCTTTTTGGAAATAACCGTGAGCTATGGCGCTAGAGTGTGGCAGAGGTTTGTTCTTCTGCAGGGGATTTTGCAGCTGGCAAAGGAAGCTGCCCGGGCAGATGCTGTTGCTGTCACTGTCCTGTTCCACCCCGGAGGCTGGGTAAGGGGGCAGGAGCCTGGGAGGAGATGGCAGCGTCTCTCCCCCCCCATGTTTCCTTAACACTGACTCTTCCTCAGTACATGGTCATTCTGGGGCTCGTCTTTCTCTTCCAGTTGGGAGTCTCCTGTTCGTGTCTGGCCCTTAACACAAGCAGAGAGGTGAGTCAGCCTCCCTGCCCTACCCTTGGCCACAGCGGCTTCAGCGAGATGCGCTGGAGAGTCCGTACATCCGTCTTCGCAGGGAAACAGGAAGGGGCCCTGGCAGCTGCCCTGTGGCTTCCAACTAGTGGGTTCAAAGGTGTTTGGTGACTGGCAGGCTGCAGATTGTCCCAGCTAGTGAGAGTTGAAACCCTCTTCCTACGAAGCTCTGGGCCTGGTAGATGGCTCATCAGCTCATCAGTGCAGTGAGGTGGATCCTCTGCCTGGTTTGGCTAGTTACAGCGCCCAGTTGTCTCCCCTGGAATCAGGGCCTGCAGGCCAGCCAGACCCGCGTGAGATCCCACACTCTGCCCCGAAGAGCGTAGCCCAAGGGCTTGTCTTTACTGCAGATTTGACCCGGGGGCACCCCTTGGGTTGTATCTCCCGTTGAGCCCCATTTGCACACCCTGACGCAGGGGCGGTGGTGCTTTAACTCAAGTTGGTAGCCTGTCACGGAGAGGTTACAGGTTGCCTAAATATACTGTGTCACCTACTCGCCCCCTAGCTAGCCAATGTGTAGTGCAGACATTGGCTAGTTCTACTGGAGGGCGGATAGTCCTCAACACCTTCCCACAGGGCCGCTCGGGTGGCTGGCAAAGACAGCCATGTTTGCCCACAATTCACTGGAGCGCTTGGCTCAGGCTGTGCCCCCAGCCGTCTTAGTGCCAGGCCCCACCCAGTCTGGACGTACGGAGCAGGCTGGCGGCGGGGCCAAGGAGAACTCGGGTTGACTCGGAAGAGGACAGACCAGAAAAGGGGTGGGGAGAGGAGACTGTGCAAGAGACACACTCTACATGCAGCGAGGATGGGGCTTGTTGGGGGGGCTGGTTTAACTCTGTTCCTCGGGGAATTGCTGGGACTCTTACCCTGGAGCAGAGGTGGGTCAGCGCTGAGTTCTTGGGAACTGCCCACGTTCACTCTGGATTTTAAAACCATCTGACCCTTGTCCCACTCCTCCATTCCTGCCGAGCTGGGTTGATCGTAGTAACATCAGAAGAGCTGCGTCAGCAGCGCTTCACAAAACACCCATTTCACGCTGGCCTTACAGCTTGTTTCCTCTGCAACACGCTACCCCCACCCCCTCTTCCAGAGGGCACCCTCAGCCTCTTGCCACTGTGCCATGGGACACCGGGAGCTGGCATCTCATTATGGAAACAGCCCGAAGCCAGCTGTCAATGCTGGGATGGGGCGGGAGCAGTAAGGGCCTGTTGGATTATTTTAGATGGATTATATACCCTACAGGTGTTACCATAACCCACTCTCTGTCCACCATTAACCAGTGTTAAACAAGGTCCAGGGCTGGCGAGCAGAGACCTCCGCCTGCTTCGTACCATGGCAAAACACCATTAAAAATCTTCTTAACCTTTCATTAAAAATGAGAAGGCAGAACAGCTCCAACCTCTGAACAATAAAGTATTCACTACGGCTCTCCTGCTGGCCCCGACCCTTGGTCCCTTTCCCTTTAGCTGGTGAGAGTTTTTAAGAAGGAAAAACCCCTTTAGGTTCCAGGCTCTTAGATCAGTGTGTCTCAACGACCAGTCCAGGGACTGGGGCCAGTCCCTGAGCTCTCCCTGGCAGTTGAGGAAGGCAGCAAGCCAGTTCCCGCTATTAAAAAAGGCAAGGAACACTGTCTAGACGGTATCAACGCTGGTAAGAACTGTCCTGCGGGGAAAAGAGGAGTTAGCTGAGCTGCCTGGAGCTGCTGCAGCTGTTAGAGTCCGAGCCCGTTTCATCCCAGCAGGGATGTGGGATGGAGCTGGTGAAGGCGGCGATGTCCTCTGCATCCCCCAGGCTTGGCTGGGACCTCTCTCGGGATCAGGCTGACGGAGGGCTGAGATCCCAGGAGCTGGTGGGGGTGGCAGCTGTGATGGTGATCCTTGCTGATTTTTCTCCCCAATCTCTTTCTTTATAGCCCCCCCCCCCAAGGGAGCAGTGGGTGGGGCGCAATGGCCTGTCCCCTCCTTGCTTTGTCCATCAATCAGCCCGACTTTCCAACATACTGATTTTTGGTTCCCTGATGTCTGGTTCCAGGCCTGATCGCAACCCAGCCCTCGAGTTAGAGCAATGGGTCTTCTGGGGGGCTGGGGGGCTCCTTCCCCCACCTCTGTCTGCCAGGTGGGCCAGCTCCCCTCCTAGGGCTCCCTCTTCTCACGCTTCTCCCCCACTATCCATGTAAAGCTGGTCCCCCCTGCCCCTATCCACTGAAGGAGGGGCAAGGGGGAAAACCTCTGGCTGCGGGGAACAGCATCCTTTAGTTGCTAGTCAAGTTGCTGCGGTGGGTGCAGCTGTGGCCGCCAGGGCCCTGGCCCAGAGGGTGTTTGCTGGCTGTGCTGTTCGTGGGGTAACCCCAGGGGCTCTGCCCACAGGAGAGTCTCTTCCGCGCTACCTGGGACATGCTGAGCAACAAGACCCGCAACGAGATCGAGGTGAATCTGAACTGCTGCGGGCTGCTAAACAACACCAACGACCCAGTTGCCATCAAGACGTTCCAGATGGACTACAACCACTGCACAGCCGTGAGTCCCAGGGCGGGGCAGCACCTTACCCCAGCGCTTCTGCCTCTGGCCTTTCCCGGCTCTCCCAGGCTGCCGGTCGCTCACCCCCAGGGGAAACCTGCTGGGAGATCTCGGGCCTGGTTCTCAGGGGCGGCTGTTGAGACATTCGGGTTCCAGGGCAGTAACTCTGACTCCTCCCAGCTATACTAAATTCAGGGAGAAGCCCCGGCTGGGCACAAGTCTGTACGGCTGGGGCCGGCGGAGGATCAGGCACATCTGTCAGGGGAGGGAATCCCATGCACGCCCGGCCCCCTTGTGCCATGCTCTCCTGGCTGGGGTTGTGGTGTGCTAAGGGGGGATGGTTCTGCTCCCCTGTAGCCACGCTGCTCTGACCACGAGGGGAGCGTCACTGTGGGGCTTTATCATCCTCTCCAGATGTGTAAGGACAATACGACAAAGGGCCACGTGCCCAGCTGTCCCAAGTGCGGGGAGACGATGCTGAAGCATTCGGATGAGGCCCTGAAAATCCTCGGGGGAGTCGGACTCTTCTTCAGCTTCACGGAGGTAAGTCCTCCAGCCGGGGGTGGGGTTGGGGGGGACCCCAGGTAACCTCTCAGCAAAGTGCTTACACAGTGGTCCTTAGCAGCTCCTTGTGACTCAACGGGGGGGGGACCAGCACCACCAGTGGGAGCTGCAGCCTGTGACACAGGGAGCCCCCATCGTGCCTAATCCCCCCCCCCTTCTCTCTCTGTTCTCCTAGATCCTCGGAGTCCTGCTAGCCATGCGCTACAGAAACCAGAAAGACCCCAGAGCAAATCCCAGTGCCTTCTTATAGACCGTCCACCCCCCACCCCTTCCCTTCCCCAGCTGCGAGTCCATTAGCCCTGAGAATCCATCTCCCTCCACTGCTTGGAAGGAACACGCCGCCTGCATCTGCCCCCCTGTCCGCACCCGGGCCACTGTTGTGTGACCAAAGCGCTGAGCGGATGAACGCGGCTCCATCCTTGATATGAAGCCTTTGGCAAATGGCTGGTGGGGGTGGCGTTCAGTGCGAGGCCGTTCTCGTGCAGCGAGAGCCCGGGCTCAGCCGTGCCAGAGCCAGCCAGGAGCACTGGGCACAGCTAGAAATGTGAAGCTGCTAACCTGTAGTTAGTACCCTGCTCTGACCAGTCCCCCGGCTATGCCTGGCACGTAGCCAATTGCGGAGAGGCATGTTGCCCTGCTGAGACCGGCCATGCCAGCCTGGCCAGGAGCAAACTCCAGGGCTATATTTACCTGGTGGAAACTAACCTGGCCACAGCTGCGCTGACCCCACGAGGAGAGGGAGGGACTTGCACAGCTTAGAGACCCCAGAGCCAGAGCCAAAAGCCAGGGCCCCGTAATCTCGGAAGTTAGTTACGTTCCTTTAAGGGCTGGGGCAGGGGGCTTTGTCTCGGATTTGTATTAATCCAAAAGGAGAATGTACAGCCTCTCACAGCGCTAAATACCCTGAAGAGGTTCATGTGAAAGGGGGTGCGGGGGGGGGGGAGGACTCTAACAGGTACCAGGGGGCTGGTGCGTAGCAGGAAATTTTGGCATTTTTATCCTTAGAATAAGCAGAATCTTAAGAGCCAGGGTATAGCCTTTCAGCAGGTGGCACTTGCTCTTGCCCCACCCAAGGGCTTTGCAGGGACATTTCTGAGCCTTGGACCAGCTCCTCAGCCCCCCTGCAAAAGCATCCTCCAAAGCCTCTGACGGCCAGGGCCATCGCACACCCCCTCTCCCCCAGCTGTCCGACCCTAACCTCCCCAGGGGCAGCAGAGACCAGCCACCTTCCCGGAACGGCAAGAGCCTCAGCCGAGCTGGGGTCCCACCCTCCTCTGCCACAGTCAGCTGGAGCGTGCTTCTGCGCTGCCATAAAGGGACCGGCCTGCTGCAGAGGGGCCATCCCCCGCCTGGATTCCTTGCCCAAGGTGATCTCTGCAGGGCCGGCGAGGATCCCCCTCTTTGCCAGCCCCCGGTTTTTGCTGCACCCCCCCGGTCTTTGGTTTTTGCTGCACCCCCCCACCTGAGATCTTAGCCCAACAGCTAGACACAGCTTGACTGATGCCTTACTTAGAGCTGGGTGCTACACCTCCCCGTAGCAGGTGAGTTTGGCTTGAGAGACTGACTGGGAGGGCTGGGCTGGTCTGGTCCCACTACACTCCCACATCCACCTGCTGGCTCCAAGGGGCAGCATCTACCCCTCCCTCTGGGTCGGACAGGGGTTGCATGTGCTGTTCAGGGACCTGGACACCTTCACCCCCCAGTTCACACGGAGTAGCTCTCTGGGACAGACCAAGGCCCCTGGCCCCAAAGCCCTGGCACGCTGGGCGAGGCCCTGGCCTCCTCGAGCTGGAAAAGGCGGAACCCAGCTCCCTGGCACAACAGCGTTGGCCCAGCCACTGCTTGGCTGGACTCAGGCTGCCCGTAGTGTGGGGCTGGAGCCTCACCAAAAGCTGCCGGCTGCTCCCACTCCCCTCGCAGGCCGTAGAGGGTCCAGGCAGAGCTGGATAAACCCCCTCAGGAGAAGCACCATCCTGAACCAACACTGGATCATTTTAATTCTTCCTGCCCTGCCTCTGTGAGTCCCCTCACCCTTGTGACTAGTGTGGTTAGAGCCCACAGGGGCTGCATGCTATTTATTTATAAGTCTAGCTGGAAACTCTAGGTATGTTGTAGTAGAAGGTGTTTTCCCACAGTGTGACTGAGCCCTCCCTGCACCAGGCTTGGGGCAAGGAGACTGGGGCCTTCTGCAGAACCAGCCAAAGCACCCGATTCTCCATCCACGCTTCATTAAAGGGCCGCCTGCCCTTCAGCCTCTGGGCTATGCCCACCGGAGACAGCAGCGGGCAGCAGCAGAATGCTGCTGGCTCCTTTGTCAATTAACCCCTGGAGGGAACTCAATGAGCACACCCACACCTCAGTGTTAAATTAGCCGTTAGCCGGCCCCTGGGCGCAGCCCAACGCAGCAGGGAGACCAGGGCGCTGAAGGAGTCAATTTCCTCTCTGGCACCCGCTTGGATTATTTGCCAGCTGAGCCAGCCTGGAGCTCAAGGCTTCAGCTGATGACAACAGCACGTCCCCCACTCCCTGGGGAAGTCACCAGCCCCCAGTCCCGCATGTCTCCCGCTGTGCGATGCCTGCCCCAGCTGGAATGTAAACAGAGCCACAGGGCAAGGTCCCGCACCCAGGCCCTCGGGGGCACTGGGGACTCCTGTGTGACTCAGCCCCGGGCAGTGGTACTAGAGGTTTCAGTGTTTTAGCTGGGCTCGCTGGTTCGGAGGGTGCTTTCCCAGCAGCGCTCGTGGGTGCAGGTTCCCCTGGAGGTTGGGCAGAACTTGGCTGGGGCGCTAGTGAAGCAGAAGCTGCTCCCAGAGACTTGTGTTTAAACAGAAGGGCAGCAGGACGTCAGCCTCTCCCCCCGTCTGCTCGGCCGGGGGATCCGTGCTGGACCCGTGTATCAGTGTCCCTCGGAGTGGCTGGAACCGGCACAGCTCCTTCACTGTTGTGTGTATCTTACTTTATCGATCAAATAAACACCTTTCAGTGACCCTCCGGCTCCGCGGTATCACTGGGGGAAGGACATGCCTCCTCCCCCCTTGGAGTAAAGGTGCAGTGCCCCCCCAGAGGCAGCAGTGAGACCTCCAGCTGGCAGAAAGCAGGAACATGAGCATGACCCCTTCCTTTGGGGGGGGGGGGGGGGGGATGCCAGGTGAGAACATGTACACAGCTCTCAGAGTCCTGTCTCTGACCACGGCCACCCCGCTGCAGCCTGGATGGGAGCAGGGGGCATGGTTCTGTCCACTGCTGCAGAGGAAGGGGTGCCCGCTTCCTGGGGTTGACAGCCCACCCCGGATCTCAGACCCAAGGGTGAACAAGCCAATCAAGAGCAATGAGGGGCAATGCCCAGCTGCCTCCACTCCAGTGACCCCTTAACCTTGCTCTGTAACCTGCCACAATCACTGGTCCAGCAGCGAGCAGAGGAAGGGGACCTCTGACCCCCACATGATGAGGGGGTGCGGTCCCAGCTTTTCAGCCGCACCATTCAAACCCAAGACACGTTCAGGCAAGCCAAGGGACAAAGCAGGCTGGGCTGGGGCTGGACACGAGAGCAGCCAGGTGTGTCCGGGCGCTGCCCTCCCAGCCCCCTGCCTTCCCTTTATTGGGCTCTGGCCATTTTTAGAGCCGATAAAAGAAAAAAGTTAAGTGTCCAAGAACAATCATTATAAATATAAACTTGTCGATCCCCTTCCCCCCCGGGATTCCCCAATCCACCCTCAAGGAAGCAACTCCCACATGTGCACCAAGAATCCGGCAGTTTGCCCTGGCCACCGCCTGGTAGTAGAAAAACCGCGCGCAAATATTTCTTGTAAAAAAAAAAAAAACAACAACCCACCTGCCCCGAGCGTGGGGAGCGGGAGGGGTCCGTCACGCTGCTCTCAGCCCCTCGCGCGGGGAGGAGGCGGCTGAGACCAGCGGCAGGAGGCTGGAATGTGATAAGGCAGCAACAGTTATCTTGTAAACGGTTACAAAAGGCGACTCAAAAGTGTCCGTGAGAACTCGGGGTGAGGCCCCGCCGGGCCCCTTCTTAACACAAACTGACCTTAACCAGAGCTAGGCCTGCCCAGGACCACGCGCCTGGGGAGGGGGGAGACGCCACCGGAATCCCAGCGTTCCCCGGGGGGAGACGTCTCGCTGCCTGCTCGAGTCCGTCTCCGTGTGCATGCCGGTGGCGGCTCCCCCCCCCGGGGGCGTGGGGCGGGTGCAGAACAGGCGCTCTCCCAAGTCCTCCGTTGGGTCCCCGTGCGGGGACGGGGTGGGGGTGGGGGGTGCTGGGGCGTTACCCCTCCACCAGGCTCTTGTCCTGGAGGTAAAGGTGATGCAGTGCGTTGAAGGCCGAGATCCGCTGGTAGGGGTTAAAGGTCAGCATCTCCTACGGAGGAGAGGAGAAAGGGTTAAATGGGACGGACCCCACCCTACCCCCACAGAGAGGGACTTCGGGTCTGAGGCTCCCCTCCAGTGGATCAGCTGGGGGCCACCTGAGCCAACTGGGTGTTCAAAGAGTAAGGATCAATTAACAGGCCCCTGTGTCCTGTCTCATCTGTCAATACCCCCCTCCCCAACCCGCAGCCCCTTGCTCTCCCAGCCCTGGGCTCCCCACCCTCCAGCTCTGCCGATGCCCCTGGGCATGTCATTGCCAGAGCCCCCTGACCTACCAAGAGAAGCTGCGCCCCCAGCTTCTCCATCTCTGGCACAAACATCTCCACGGGCTGCGGGGAGCGTGCCGTGAAGGCGCAGTGCGGCAGGGCCACGTCTAGGGGCCAGTCGTCCTCTGCCGGGAGCCCGATCATGCTGCGGGGGGAGAGGAGAGAAGAGAACGACTGGGACGGGGCAGCAGGGAGGGGGTGGGACATGGGCACTGCCAGCCCAGAGCAGAGGTCCACGCAGCCCACTGTCCCATCCAACCAAGGGCAGGAGGAAGGAGAGAGGAACCCTGCCCGGGATGCGAGGGAACAACCTGCCCTACTAACTCCAGCCAGCGTTTTCCCTCTGCCCTGAGGCTAAAGGACTCTGATCCCTTGTTTAAAAACTAGGTATTTTTCTCTCTCTGGCTCTCTCATTGTCCACGGGGCGGGGTCGGATTCTCTTCTGAAGCCTGCCGAGCTCTCGGCCTCGTGAGCCCTTGTGGCGGTGAGTTCCACAGGCTAAGGCTGCATGGGATTCCAAGGATACCACCTTTCCGTTTCCTTGACAAGCCCTTTGTGAGCCAAGCCCAGGCTCCTGGACCCACTGGTGACTCCCTGTCCCACCTCCTGCCCCCTACACGGCTCCAGCCTCTTCAGACAAGACCCTATCCCGGCGCAGTTCCGATCTCTGGGGAGGCCAGGGCTGACTGCAGTCTCACCCGCGATTCCCAGCAGGATATCTCCCACCTCCCTCCAG
The DNA here is from genome assembly GCF_965140295.1 of Lepidochelys olivacea. Taxonomy (NCBI): domain Eukaryota; kingdom Metazoa; phylum Chordata; order Testudines; family Cheloniidae; genus Lepidochelys; species Lepidochelys olivacea. The sequence goes on from NC_140430.1 coordinate 4,113,559, forward strand.
CCTCGTATCTGCAAGGAACAAAGGGGCCTTTTTAACCCCCGCTACGGTAACCCGTGTTCACCTTAAATTAATTAAAAGAATGAAATAATTAGATAATTAATAAATAAATTAATAAGAATTAAATTAATTAAAAGTTCACAGCGGCTGCTCTCTGGGCCAAGGGCCGGCTCTGTTCTGTCTGCGCAGCGCCGTGCACAAAGGGGTCCCGGTCCGTGACGGGCGCTCCTAGGCGCTACCGTAATACACCTAGTATCTAACTAACCTGGGTTCCAATCCTGGGCAGACCAGGCAGGGGTAGCTCGAAGCCCCGTCACCTCGTCGAGGCAAACCCGGCCACCAGCACTGCTACCTCCCCCTCGGCCCCAGGGTTGAAATGCACCTTCCCTCCTCTAGCACAGAGCTGCTCGCAGCCCACGGTGCTGGGCCCCGGGCCGCTTGCGCGAGGCAGCTCTCTGGACATTCTGCACCCCATGCGGCAAAAAAAACCCTCGACTAACATATGGCCGGTCGCCTCCTTCCTTGGCCACCCGTGGGGGGAAAGGCTGGACCCAGCTTGATCTTGAGCGCGGCAGGGTGGGTCGCTTACTGAGCGTCCCAGAGAGTTAACAGGACAAAGGAGACAAGCACCCAGCAGCCCCCCACCCCACAAACTCCTGTGTTTATACCTCCAGAAGCAGCTGCCCCGCCCTGTCCCATCAATCAGCAGCTGTCACCCTGGCTCGGCCCTTAGTGCCTCATTCAAGAGCTGCTTGAATGAGTCCCATCCCCCTCCCGAGCTGAGATCCCAGGATGCCCCCCGGCCCCACATCCAGCCCCATCCCGCAAGACACTAGGGAAGCTTCACAACTTACTCAAAAATCTTGCCCAGCTGGTCGGCTTCTGAGTTGCCACAGAAGAGGGGCCTGCAGGGGAGAGAAGGGCTGGCTTCTGAGCTGAGAGTGGGGCGTGCTCCCCGCCATTAGCCCCATCCCCACTCCCTTTGGGGCAGAACCCATATCAGAACCAGAGCCGGGATTCTCCTCCACTGCGGCATGCTCAGCTGCTCCGTCCCCACTCAGAGGTGGCTGCATGTGCACACACTCCCATCCACATCACCCTCCCGCCCCACTTAACAGGCTCAAAGGCCTAAGAGGCTGAACAATAGCGGGGGGAGGGGGGGGCTCAGAGGGGCCAATAACAAGGGCAGTAACAGGCCAGGGCCCAACTCCCCCTCCCCAAGCTAGCCATGACCTGCACAGAAGGGGCTGGCTGGGCACCAGGCTCATTCTCACACATCCCCCCACCCCTGGAGAGGCCCAGAGCCGAGCCCACAAGGCCGGGAGGGGAGATCTGGCAGCGAGGGGCCCCTCCCCGTCTATCAGCACAGAGCGGAGCCGATAAGCCAAGCAGGGGGGTAGTTCCTGGCTCAGCCCTAATCAATTGTCTCCCAGCTGCGCTTGCTAAACTACGGCAAGGAGGGGAAGGGGGGAGGCAGAGACCAGCAGGTGGGCTCCCCATCATGATCTGCTGCTAGCTGGAGCCCAGAGCCGACCCAGCCGTGCCCATCATAGTCCCCAGCAGGGCCATGTTACCGCAAGGCAGCGTGACCGACTGGTCGGAGCAAGAGCCTGGGAGTCAGGGTTCCTGGCTCCGTGAGACACTGGGCACGACGCCTTCCACCCAGAAAAGGGACCTGACAAGACCAACCCCCTGGCATCAAGCACTTTGGGGTCCTTAGTTAAGTGGTGCTGGGGAGATGCCACCCTGGGGGGTTGTGGATGGGTGGGGTTCAAAGTTATACATGGACATCCAGCCATGCCCTGACCCGCAACACACCCAGCCATGCCCTGACCCGCCCGTGCCCACGCCACCCATGCCTGCCCTGTGTCTGCAGGCACCCCAGTGCCGGCTCCCCGGCCCTGCTCAGCCCCTGCCCAGCTCCTCCCCACGCACACTCACTTCCGCCGGAACATCTCGGCAAAGATGCAGCCGACGCTCCACATGTCCACGGGGGTGGCGTAGGTCGACTGGAGCAGCACTTCCGGGGCGCGGTACCACAAGGTAACCACCTGCATGGGCACAGTCACGTCAGGAGTGAGGGGGGCGACAAGGGGGGCGACAACCCAAGAGGGGCCCCCACAGGGCAGGGAGGACCCCTGGCTAGGCAGCCCCCAAGGCCACACGTCCTGATGCTTCTCAGACAGACTGTGTTCTCCTCCCCGGTTAGAAGCCTGCTGGGGTTTAGGGCTCCCCTCCCGCAAGCAGCCTACGAGTCCCACATCTCCTGGAGGGTGAGTCTCTCCAGGGCTGGTTGGAAGCTCAGAGCTCCCGGTCCCTGCTAGGCAGGAAATGCCTTTAGGCTGAGTGTCCCCACCCACCGGTCCCAATTCCTGCCTATGGCACAATATTTACCCTACAGATTCCACGCACCCCACTGGCTGGGGGGAAGCATCATGGGGGCTGCCGGAGCCTGCAGCTGCACCTCCTCCCCCCACAGTGCAGGGACCCACCACACTAGAGCTCATCTTCGTGGAGATGTGACGGGGTAACCCCCGACAGCAACAGACCCAGCCTGCCCGGGCGGGGCTGCCCCAGGCCCCGGCTCCAGGCCCCGCGAAGAGCTGGAAGTTAGCAGCTTGGAGAACCCCAAAATCTCTCAGCCCCCTGGCAGGGCAGGGGGCCTCAGAATAGGGCCTGGATCTCCAGCCCCCAGAGAAGGAGGAGCTGCCGAGTCAGACCACTTTGCTGCTCACACGGCCATGAGCTTCAGCTATATTATTCCCGCCCGTGCTTGGAGGCCCTGGGAGCTCAGACCAATGATGTCTGAGTGCGCCCAGCCCCTGCCAGGTTCCCGGCACACCCCGCTCCCACCAGCATCGGCAGCAGGGGGGCCACTCGGAACAGCGGGGGTTTCCCCAGGGTCCCCTTCGGGACAGCGCCTTGTAGAAGCTGCGTGAAGATCCCACTGATGGGGGTAACCGGAAAGCACACGTGTCTGGACGGTTCCGAACCCTGGGGAAATCCCCCCTTCAGAGCAGAGAGGGGACCCAGCGGGCTGCTGCCCCATCTGCTCGGAGCACAGACAGCGAGAGCAGGCCCAGGTCGGCCCGGGGAAGGAGCCCGTTGCCCAGGGCAGGATCTCGGGCTCGGGGCCGACCCAGGGGGAAGATGCCTGCAGCAGAGGAGGAGGCTAACTCAGGCTCACACGGCTCCCAGCCCTTAGCCCCACCCACGGCAGCAGGTCAGACACTGACCAATCCCCTCCCCACGGCGGCAGGAGCCCCAGCGCCAAAGGCAGAATATTCCAGGAAGGAGCCGGGCATCTGCATCACAGGCACAAGCGCGGGACTGCAGGGGAGGAGGCCCCTCAGTATTTCAAAGCCAGGCTCCAGGAGCCAAAGGCTGCCCGGCCAACCCCCTCCACATGCACAGGCCTTAGGGCCGGGAGTGCTCACCACAGGGGTCAGGGCCATCTGGCAGCTGTAGATCCGGGCCAGGCCGAAGTCCGCCAGCTTCACTTGCCCACCGCTGGTCACCAGGATGTTCTCCGGCTTCAGGTCACGGTGCACGATGCAATTCGAGTGCAGGAAGTCCAGGCCACTCAGGAACTGGCGCATCAGGTCCTGGCCGAGCAAGGGGAGAGTGCAGGGTCAGATTCCCCGCCTGCCCCAGCAGCGCGTGTGGGGCTGGGCCCAGGGACACAGGACGGGAAGGGCCCTCCTGGAGCATTGAGTCCAGCCCCAGAGCCCGTCTTGTCACCCTATTCGCAGAGCTATCCAGCTCCAGCTCCGGACCAGTTGGATCGTTTGTCCCCTACTGGAGGCTGTTGCAGACCCTGGGCCAACATTGTCTTTTGCCTTCACAAGCTCGTCCCCCCCCGGGCAGCCCCCGGCTATACTGATGGAGAGCACTCAGATGTGTTTAGGCTGAATGAGCCCAACTCCTGGAGCCTCCTCTGGGCGAGCAGCTCTCCCCTCCCCGATCACCCTCTTAGCCCTTCTTTGCCCCTGTCACGAGGGCAGGGGGTGCCGCAGGGCGGGGGCACCACGAAGGTCCCTACAGCCAAGGGCTCGGTTCCCCATGTACCTTTATCTTCTCCACTGGCAAGCCTGGGGCTGGCGCCTTGTCCAGATACGTCTTCAGGTCCTGATCCACGTGCTCAAACACCAGGGTCACCTTGGTCTCGCGCTCCGTCCGGGTGGTGGCACAGACGTCCATCAACCTGCGGCGGGGCGGAGAAGGGAGCTTGGCGGGGGCTGGGGATCCGAGGGAGGGAGGGAGGGGCCAGGCAGGGATCTGACACATGCTCTGGAAGCGGGGCTCCTGCTCGCAGCTGCAGGAACCCAATGATCCGGCTCGACACAGCGCGAAGGACCAAGGCTGTCTGGGCCCAAAGCGGGACTGATGGGACCCCCCAGGCCCATCTAGAGGGATGGATCACAGCTCTGCCAATGCCCCTCACTCCTGCCCCGCAGCCCCCTGCTATCCCGGCCCTGGGCTCCCCTGCCTCACACACAGCTGTGCCAATGTCCCTCAATCCCAACCTACAGCCCCCTCTCCTGCCCCCCATGCTTTATATCACATGGTAATTTGGGGACAGGCTTCCTGAGCCCCTGTTGTGAGCATGCCCCTGAGCTCACAGTATCAAACCCCTGCCCAATAACAGAGCTGCAGCCAGTACTGGGCTGATTCGATTCCCCAGCTGCAGATCCTGCCGCCAGATAGCCCAGAGCAGGGCTCCAGACTCTTATCTGGCTAACTCAATCAGCGATTCCCGCGGCCCCACGGCTTCAGCACAGGACCCAGAGATCCTTCTCCCACTGTACTGCCCTCTGGCACAGAGAGGCAGGCAAGGGGCTGGGAACTGCCTGGGAAAGGTCTGTGAAGCTGGTAGCAGGGAGGAGACGGGGGGGACCGGGCTGGCTCACGGGCAGACAGAATGGAAACTCCATGTGCATCCCTCAGGGCCCACGACTCAAAGGGATGGAGCCCAGCAGAACCGGCCCCTGCAAGCCCCTCTGACAGGGGGAGCCGTCGCACCGAGGGCAGCGGGGTCCCCATCCCCGGAGATCACTGCGGGGCAGTATGCCTGGGCCAGGCCCTTCGCAGTGGGGTCGGGACGGCTCCATGAGCCCCTCTCACCGTAGGAGGCCGCCAAGGAGCATTCAGACAGCAGCAGGACGGTGCTCAAAAAGCTACAGTCCCTTGAGAGGCAGCTGCCCTCAACCCCCAGCGCACCCCCTGCCTCCAGGCATCCACCCCCCTCCCCAATGCTTTGCCACACGTCCCCCCCAGCCCTGCCCCCGCCCCCTCCCCCCAAGGCCCTGCTACCGAGGCTGGATTTTTAGAAGCTCCCTAAAACGTCTCCATTTACCCCCAAGCGTCTTATACAGCCGGGAGAGGGGCAGGATGGGGACCCCACCACCAGTGACCTCCTTCCCTGGAGCTCTCCCCACCCTCCTGCCTTCACCCCAGGGTTTCTGTAAAGCCAGCAGTGCCCCAGGCTGGCATCAGCAGAACCCCCAGCGGAGCGGAACCGACTGGCAGAGAAAGGCTAAGGCAACGGGCCTCTGAACACCTGGGGGCCAAGGCCGGGCAAGACTCAGAGCAGCTCTCACGCCTCCTCCCCCTGTGCAGGCGGGCCCCTCAGCGGGGGGAGGACGGACACCCTCTGCCAGTGGAAACCCGCCCTTTTGCCAGCTGGGCCATCCCACGGCCCAGCTCCAGGCGCTCTCCCTCCCCGCGGCTGGCGTTTCAGGGCTCTCAGGGAGGAGGCAGCTTCCAGACCGCGGCTCAATTCCTAGAACCGGCCGCACATTTCCCAGAGCTGGCAAAACGAGCGCAGAGCGGCCTGGGGCTGCATCCAGCTCCCAGGGATTAGCTCATACAGGAAGAGAGGCCCCAGAGAGCAGGGCAGGGTTCTGTCCCCGGCACGGCCACTCCAACCCCGCGGGCCGGACTGGCCGTGTGTCTCCTACACAGACCCCAGATCGGGGACCCCTTCCCGCTCCTTGCCTCCCACCCACACCCCAAGCCCCCTTTCCCTTTCCACCCACACCCCCAAGTCAAGGGGAGCCCCCACCCCCCTATGGGATACTGATTCCCCTTCTTGCACAGCCCGGGATGTTTATCCCAGGGAGGCACAGAGGGAAGCACCCCAAAACCAAACTCCCGCCAACGCAAACTAAGCGCCCTCCGGCCCCACGTGACCGGGCACCGTGGGCACTTCCTCCCCGGGGTCTCGGCTTCCTCCCCGGGGTCTCGGCTTCCTCCCAGCCCCGCCCCGTCCGCACAGCTGCCCCCCAGCCCCTCACCGGACGACGTTGGGGTGGTCGAAATGCTCCAAGCGCTTGAGCAACGCCACTTCGCGCACGGTGGAGAGCGGCAGCCCGTTCTCGTTGGTCTGGACGCGCACGTTCTTGAGGGCCACGAACTTGCCGCTCTGCAGGTCCCGGGCCTTGTAGACGGTGCCGTAGGCGCCGACGCCGATCTCCGCCACCGGCTCGTACTGCGCCCGCATCTCCTTCGCCATCCTGGCACCGCGCCGGCTAGGAGGGAAGGGGGCGGCAGGTTAGGCGGCGACTCCGGCAAAGGGGATTACGAACTCTTAGCCACCCCGCCTGCTCCCTCTTGCACGCCACTGCCCAGCCCCCCCAGATTCACCCCATCGCCCACCCCCACCCCGACCCGGATACCCAGCCTGCCGCCCCCAGCTCCATCCCAGGCTCTCGGATACCCCCCCTCTCCTGCCCACGATAAATGCGTCACCTACCACCCCACCCCTGAAACGCACAATATGGGGCTCCCGTAGCAGAGCCGGGGCGACCCCACAATTGCCCAGCGCCCGGGACCCCAGAACGGCTGCCCCACAACCTCAATAACCCCACCACAAAGACACCCCCCCCCGACACACACTGCAGGTGTCCCACGCCCCCCTAAAACGGCACCAACCCCCCCCTTCTCCCCCCAAACCCACAGCCACCCTACAACCGCAGCGTCCTCGGCCCCAGACCCCTTGGGCAGCAGCACACGAGGCGTGGGGCTCGGCCCCCAGGAGCGACCCTACCAAAACAGACGCCCCACCTGGCCATTTCAGCGCCGAAGCCCTGCTCCGGCCGCGCCGGGCAGAGGGCGGCCCCGGTCCGGTGGCTGGCGAGACTCAGGGCCGAGGGCTCGCCCCACCCCGGCCCCACACCGGCCCCGGCCAGCCCTGCCCCCACCCCGGCCCGCACCATGTGCTGTGGGGGAGGGGACGGAGCCTGGGCTGCCCCGGGAATCCCGATGCGGACCAGCCCCCCCCGCCGCGGCAGGGGCTAACTGGGGGGGTCAGTGCGGGGGGGGCACAATGCCCAGACCGGGGGGGGGCTGGCGGGGGGTCGGGGGGGGCTGGCGGGCCGCGCGCGGGGCGGGGCTCGGGGGGGAGGCCCGGCCCGGGGGGGGGGGCGCGGACTCACCCCGAGGTGGCAGCGCAGCGGTCGGGGCCGGGGGCCGCGGGTGTCGGCGGCGGGGCCCGGGCGGGGGCGGGGCCGGAGGACCGGAACCAGCGAGACGGGCCGGCCGGAAGGTCGATGGAGCAGCTCCCCCTCCCCGGACTCCTGGGTTCCCTGGTTCTGGGGAGGTGGGGAGCCCGGACTCCTGGGTTCCTTGGGGGGAGCCCGGACTCCTGGGTTCCCTGGATCTGGGGAGGCGGGGGAGCCCGGACTCCTGGGTTCCTTGGGGGGAGCCCGGACTCCTGGGTTCCCAGGTTCTGGGGAGGTGGGGAGCCCGGACTCCTGGGTTCCCTGGTTCTGGGGAGGTGGGGAGCCCGGACTCCTGGGTTCCTTGGGGGGAGCCCGGACTCCTGGGTTCCCTGGATCTGGGGAGGCGGGGGAGCCCGGACTCCTGGGTTCCCTGGATCTGGGGAGGCGGGGGAGCCTGGACTCCTGGGTTCCCTGGATCTGGGGAGGCGGGGGAGCCCGGACTCCTGGGTTCCCTGGATCTGGGGAGGCGGGGGAGCCTGGACTCCTGGGTTCCCTGGATCTGGGGAGGCGGGGGAGCCCGGACTCCTGGGTTCCCTGGTTCTGGGGAGGTGGGGAAGCCCGGACTCCTTGGTTCCGTGTGGGGAGCCCGGACTCCTGGGTTCCCTGGATCTGGGGAGGCGGGGGAGCCTGGACTCCTGGGTTCCCTGGATCTGGGGAGGCGGGGGAGCCCGGACTCCTGGGTTCCCTGGTTCTGGGGAGGTGGGGAAGCCTGGACTCCTTGGTTCCATGGGGGGAGCCCGGACTCCTGGGTTCCCTGGTTCTGGGGAGGCGGGGGAGCCCGGACTCCTGGGTTCCTTGGGGGGAGCCCGGACTCCTGGGTTCCCTGGATCTGGGGAGGTGGGGAGCCCGGACTCCTGGGTTCCTTGGGGGGAGCCCGGACTCCTGGGTTCCCTGGATCTGGGGAGGCGGGGGAGCCCGGACTCCTGGGTTCCTTGGGGGGAGCCCGGACTCCTGGGTTCCCAGGTTCTGGGGAGGTGGGGAGCCCGGACTCCTGGGTTCCCTGGTTCTGGGGAGGTGGGGAGCCCGGACTCCTGGGTTCCTTGGGGGGAGCCCGGACTCCTGGGTTCCCTGGATCTGGGGAGGCGGGGGAGCCTGGACTCCTGGGTTCCCTGGATCTGGGGAGGCGGGGGAGCCCGGACTCCTGGGTTCCCTGGATCTGGGGAGGCGGGGGAGCCCGGACTCCTGGGTTCCCTGGATCTGGGGAGGCGGGGGAGCCCGGACTCCTGGGTTCCCTGGATCTGGGGAGGCGGGGGAGCCTGGACTCCTGGGTTCCCTGGATCTGGGGAGGCGGGGGAGCCTGGACTCCTGGGTTCCCTGGATCTGGGGAGGCGGGGGAGCCCGGACTCCTGGGTTCCCTGGTTCTGGGGAGGTGGGGAAGCCTGGACTCCTTGGTTCCATGGGGGGAGCCCGGACTCCTGGGTTCCCTGGTTCTGGGGAGGCGGGGGAGCCCGGACTCCTGGGTTCCTTGGGGGGAGCCCGGACTCCTGGGTTCCCTGGATCTGGGGAGGCGGGGGAGCCCGGACTCCTGGGTTCCTTGGGGGGAGCCCGGACTCCTGGGTTCCCAGGTTCTGGGGAGGTGGGGAGCCCGGACTCCTGGGTTCCCTGGTTCTGGGGAGGTGGGGAGCCCGGACTCCTGGGTTCCTTGGGGGGAGCCCGGACTCCTGGGTTCCCTGGATCTGGGGAGGCGGGGGAGCCTGGACTCCTGGGTTCCCTGGATCTGGGGAGGCGGGGGAGCCCGGACTCCTGGGTTCCCTGGATCTGGGGAGGCGGGGGAGCCCGGACTCCTGGGTTCCCTGGATCTGGGGAGGCGGGGGAGCCCGGACTCCTGGGTTCCCTGGTTCTGGGGAGGTGGGGAAGCCCGGACTCCTTGGTTCCGTGTGGGGAGCCCGGACTCCTGGGTTCCCTGGATCTGGGGAGGCGGGGGAGCCTGGACTCCTGGGTTCCCTGGATCTGGGGAGGCGGGGGAGCCCGGACTCCTGGGTTACCTGGTTCTGGGGAGGTGGGGAAGCCTGGACTCCTTGGTTCCATGGGGGGAGCCCGGACTCCTGGGTTCCCTGGTTCTGGGGAGGCGGGGGAGCCCGGACTCCTGGGTTCCTTGGGGGGAGCCCGGACTCCTGGGTTCCCTGGATCTGGGGAGGTGGGGGAGCCCGGACTCCTGGGTTCCTTGGGGGGAGCCCGGACTCCTGGGTTCCTTGGGGGGAGCACGGACTCCTGGGTTCCCTGGATCTCAGGAGGCGGGGAGCCCGGACTCCTGGGTTCCCTGATTCTGGGGAGGCGGGGAAGCCCGGACTCCTGGGTTCCCTGGTTCTGGGGAGGCGGGGGAGCCCGGACTCCTGGGTTCCCTGGTTCTGGGGAGGCGGGGGAGCCCGGACTCCTGGGTTCCCTGGTTCTGGGGAGGCGGGGGAGCCCGGACTCCTGGGTTCCCTGGTTCTGGGGAGGCGGGGGAGCCCGGACTCCTGGGTTCCCTGGTTCTCGGGAGGCGGGGAGCCCGGACTCCTGGGTTCCTTGGGGGGAGCCCGGACTCCTGGGTTCCCTGGTTCTGGGGAGGCGAGGGAGCCCGGACTCCTGGGTTCCCTGGTTCTCGGGAGGCGGGGGAGCCCGGACTCCTTGGTTCCGTGGGGGGAGCCCAGACTCCTGGGTTCCCTGGTTCTCAGGAGGCGGGGAGCCCGGACTCCTGGGTTCCCTGGTTCTGGGGAGGTGGGGAAGCCCGGACTCCTGGGTTCCCTGGATCTGGGGAGGCGGGGGAGCCCGGACTCCTGGGTTCCTTGGGGGGAGCCCGGACTCCTGGGTTCCCTGGTTCTGGGGAGGCGGGGGAGCCCAGACTCCTGGGTTCCCTGGTTCTGGGGAGGCGGGGGAGCCCGGACTCCTGGGTTCCCTGGATCTCGGGAGGCGGGGGAGCCCGGACTCCTGGGTTCCTTGGGGGGAGCCCGGACTCCTGGGTTCCCTGGTTCTGGGGAGGCGGGGGAGCCCGGACTCCTGGGTTCCCTGGTTCTCGGGAGGCGGGGAGCCCGGACTCCTGGGTTCCTTGGGGGGAGCCCGGACTCCTGGGTTCCCTGGTTCTCGGGAGGCGGGGAGCCCGGACTCCTGGGTTCCTTGGGGGGAGCCCGGACTCCTGGGTTCCCTGGTTCTGGGGAGGCGGGGGAGCCTGGACTCCTAGGTTCCCTGGTTCTTGGGAGGCGGGGAGCCCGGACTCCTTGGTTCCCTGGTTCTTGGGAGGCGGGGGAGCCCGGACTCCTTGGTTCCCTGGTTCTCGGGAGGCGGGGAGCCCGGACTCCTGGGTTCCTTGGGGGGAGCCCGGACTCCTGGGTTCCCTGGTTCTCGGGAGGCGGGGAGCCCGGACTCCTGGGTTCCTTGGGGGGAGCCCGGACTCCTGGGTTCCCTGGATCTGGGGAGGCGGGGGAGCCCGGACTCCTGGGTTCCCTGGTTCTCGGGAGGCGGGGGAGCCCGGACTCCTTGGTTCCGTGGGGGGAGCCCGGACTCCTGGGTTCCCTGGTTCTGGGGAGGCGGGGGAGCCTGGACTCCTAGGTTCCCTGGTTCTTGGGAGGCGGGGAGCCCGGACTCCTTGGTTCCCTGGTTCTTGGGAGGCGGGGGAGCCCGGACTCCTTGGTTCCCTGGTTCTCGGGAGGCGGGGGAGCCCGGACTCCTTGGTTCCGTGTGGGGAGCCCGGACTCCTGGGTTCCCTGGTTCTGGGGAGGTGGGGGAGCCCGGACTCCTTGGTTCCGTGGGGGGAGCCCGGACTCCTGGGTTCCCTGCTTCTTGGGAGGCGGGGGAGCCCGGACTCCCGGGTTCCGTGGCTCTGGGCAGGTTTCGAGGGTCCCTGTCTCCCAGGAGGGGCGGAGTGGGACGAGGCTGAGCTCCCCTCCCCCTGGCCCAGGCCCGCTCCCTTTCTAGGCCGGGATAACAGCCCTACTACTGCTGCCAGCCCAGGGCCACTGGCCGCCTGCAGTCCCGGACACCTGCCCCTTTTGTGGTGTGAGGGAAACCCTGGCGCACGACTCCCTGGAGTGCGCTAGGCTGCAGCACCTATTCCAGCTCCTCACGAATATTTTGTTAAGATTTTGGTTGCACTTTTCCCCTCACCTCCTTATCTATGCACTCCCTGTCCGTGGCCCTGCTAAGTCAGGGGACCTCCTGGTCAACCTCCTCCTGGCCCTGGCTAAAGTAGCCATCTATAAAACCAGGGTGAGGAGGTTGGCCAGTGGAGTCTCCTGCGACTGTGGGGCCTATTTCTGATCCTCTGTCCGTTCACGCCTCCAGGCAGAGTTCCTGTGGGCGGCGTCCGCTGACTCCCTTGACACCTTTGAGGAGCAGTGGGCGCTGTCCGGGGTCCTCTGCTCAGTGTCCCCGTTGGGTTCCCTTTGTTTGACCCTTTGACCGCACTCCTGTCCCTGTTGTTCATTAGTTGTCCCCCTTAATTACTTGGTTTTCCAGGTCCTGTGGACCCCCCCCCCTTAGCCAGGGAGGGGATCCTTTAGTAGTGGGCGGGCTTTGCCCGCCCACTTCCTGGATCCCTATAAGGCCACCGGCTGCCTGCTCTGTGTGCCAAGGGGCCAGCCGCCCCCATGTTGATCCCCGCTGACAGCCATGTCCCCTGGCGGCTGGGGGAGCCAGGGTATGACCCATCTGGGCCTCCCTGCCAGAGTCCCACCCATCCTTGGTGCCTGAGGTGTGGGATGCTACTCTGAAGGGGCCCAGCCTGGCATCCCCCAACACCCACATCATGGCCCTGGAGGGCAACTCTGAGGCTCTTCCCCTGCCCCTTGGTGGCCCCCAAGGAAGCAGCACAAGCCTCCCAGGGACCCGCCTGTCTGGTGTAACACGCCCATCCCCTTTGTGGGCTTGAACTCTGGATCATCAGCACCCCGACACAGATCTCCTCTAGCATCGCTAGCCCCAGTAGTGAGCTGTTATCTTCCTGGTGCTCCAGCCTAGGAAGAGAAGACGCAGCTAGGAACCCCAGTCTTGGACCAGGACCCCATTATGCACAGGTCTGTGCCAGGTCGCAGCACCGGCATCACTGGGTGTTTCAGGCAGGCTTCCCTTGAATCTGTTGAATCAAGGCCACCAAAGGTGATTGGGCCGTGGTGCTGCTTCCAGCCCCCAGAGCTCGTGCTGGGGCTGGGGCTGCCCCAAGGGAGCTCCTCTGTCTCTCTCCATGCAGGCTTTTCTTCCTTCTCTCAGCCCCTTGGCAGCAACAGATTCCTCTGTGACTGGGATCCGTGTCACCCCCTGGTCCTCTCTCCTCCTGGGCCATCCCAGCTCGGGGATTCAGTCTCATGCCACTAAAGCTCTGGATGCATAATCACTGCTGCATGTCCTGCCGACCTCCCCCTGCATCCCAGCCCACGGGGATGGGGGTCCTCGCGGCTTCCCAGCCGTGGTGCACACCGCATCTCGCCCACAGCTGGACCCCGTCAAGGAGAACCCCTGGAAGCTGCTGCCTCATCTTTCCATTCCCATGCCCCTGGATTCTGTTGTCTGCTGGTCACTAATTGTGGCGGCCGTGGTGGTGATTTAACGGAAGTTGTCAAGGCTGATTCCCCACCCTGGCACTCCGAGGGGAGGGATTCTAAAAATTAATACTGGCCACTCCAGGCTCGTATTAAACTCCGCAGGTTACAGCTTTTCTCTGACCTTGGATGGGTAGATGCTGCCACCACCCAAGTGCAGAACCCCTTTGAGAGCCCGGGAAGACGCACTTGGGAATTCCTGTGGGGTACCCTCAAGCAGTGGTGAGCTGGAGCCGGTTCGTGCGAACCGGTTGTTAAATTTTGAACCCGGTTTAGAACTGGTTGTTAAAGGGGTGGGCAAACTCCGGCCCGCAGGCCACACCCGGCCCGCAGGACCATCCTGTCCGGCCTTCCCGAGCTCCCGCCTGGGGAGGCTCCCCTGGCTGAGAATTTTTACTGACCTGGTGGCGCTCCGGGCCTTCAGCGGCAGACCCGGAGCGAGTGAAGGGCCCACCGCCAAAGACCCGAGTTGACTGAAGGAACCGGTTCTTCAGGTTTTGGTAGCTCATCACTGCCCTCAAGCCCTTTCGCCCCCCCCACCCCTCCTGGGAAGAGCTGAGAAAGAAAAAAAAAGGAAGGAAATCAGCTGTTGCCACCAGTTAGTTAAACAACCTGTGCACAACCCTCTTAAGACACAAAAATCCAATCCTGTTCTTAAAAAAAGCTAAATTTTATTAATAAAACCCAAGAAAGAAAATACATCTGGGAACTCAGGCTATTGCTAGATTTTAAAAGAGCAACTACAAGGATTAAGCACCCAGAATCGCTTTCTTGAGGTTCGGCTTAAAGGTTACAAGCAAAACAAAAGCACCTGGGGATGGCGCAGAGGAATCCACAAGCCATAAAGAAATAAAAGGGATAAACCTAATTGCTCCTTCCTAGACCTTTCCTGACCTACTGACATAGCTGGGGTTTTACATGAGTAGTTTCTAGGTATGATGCTGAGGATTTTTTCATACCTGGCCCCAAGCTTTTTACAGCACAGCTCTGTCCTGTCCGCCTCTCCCTGGGAGAACAACAGACAGACGAAAGGGGAGTCTTTTCTCAATTTTAAGAAGTTCTAGCCTTCCCATTGGCTCTTTTGGCCAGGTGCCCACTCACTTCCTTTTACCTCTGCCTCGCAGGGGGACTTTTAAACCCTGTGCAGGTACAGGAATTAGAGAACCGCTACCAAGAGGGATTTCATAGCTACTGGGTGTCCATAAAAGGAAGCTCCCCCGCCCTTCATTTATCACAGAGGTGGCTCCCCCCCCCCCCCAGCATCCTAAAGTGCCTAAGCCGGGCTGGTCAGCAGCAGCATCGCCCAGACAATCACATAAAACAAAGGTTTCAGAGTAACAGCCGTGTTAGTCTGTATTCGCAAAAAGAAAAGGAGGACTTGTGGCACCTTAGAGACTAACCAATTTATTAGAGCATGAGCTTTCGTGAGCTACAGCTCACTTCATCGGATGCATACCGTGGAAACTGCAGCAGACTTTATATACACACAGAGAATATGAACCAATACCTCCTCCCACCCCACTGTCCTGCTGGTAATAGCTTATCTAAAGTGATCATCAGGTGGGCCATTTCCAGCACAAATCCAGGGAGGAGGTATTTTTTCATATTCTCTGTGTATATATAAAGTCTGCTGCAGTTTCCACGGCATGCATCCGATGAAGTGAGCTGTAGCTCACGAAAGCTCATGCTCAAATAAATTGGTTAGTCTCTAAGGTGCCACAAGTCCTCCTTTTCCTTTTGCATAAAACAAAGGCTTCTTGCAGCCCAGACCCAGCCAGGAACGAAGGACTCGGCTCAGCCCGTGGCCCTGTGTCATACCGGTGGGGTTTTGCAGTGCACGGGTGATGCTGCCAGGTTGCTCTCCTCTCCCTCTGGTTTCAGCTGCCTCATGCGATTTTGCCATATTGTTGGCAAGATGTGGGGCCCCTCTGGCTGCCAGTCCCAGGGTGTTAACCCCACCCTGCCAGGCTTCCTGCGGGGTGGAGCAAGTGCTGCCATAGCCTTTCTAAGAGTCTAAACTGAGGGAATCTGGGATCCTGGACATTCAACCTCCCATCAGCCAGCTCAGGGGATTGCAGTTGCCAGTGGCGTTTGCATCCCCAACCGCCTGCCAACCCCACAGGCAATGCAGCCCCCAGCTAGCAGCCAAACATAGCAGCATCTGCTCATGCAAACTGCAGCCCAGCAAGCCTCCCTCCATCCTCGCCCTGGCACTGCGGTTGGCAATGCTCCATGCCATGCCTGCCCTGGCAATTCTTCAGCCCGGCCTGGAGCAAAGGAGCATGGCAAGGAGGCCGACACAAGGACCACTTGGGGACCTGACTGTAAACGGCCTTTTGGTCGTTAAGCTGTGTGACTAGCTGAAGCCACTTAAATCAGCTCAAGACATCATTGCTCCTTTCATCTGGGAAGCTGCCCGTTGCCATGACTCATGTTGTTATTTAGGGCTGGCCACGCGGCTTCGGCTCCAGGGCTGTGGACGAGCCAAAACTAGCATCGGATGTGCCCAGAGAGTCAGCAAAGTGGGGTGGAGGGGAAGATGCCCCCTCATGCGGGATCCAAGCTGGTACCACCTGGTGGCAAAGTGGTGGAGCTCGCTGCAGCGAGCCAGGGCTCTGGGGTGGTTTGAATGGGTGTCTGGCATTTCCTGATAGTAACAAAAGGAAATGGGGAAAGGTCCCCATACATCAGCAGTGCCAGGCAGGGATCTGGTCTCCCCTTGTCTGCCAACCTCCTGGCGCACCCCAAGTACCCTAGGGACTCGGAACCGAAAACTGAGCCTTCGTACATTTCACATGGAGTCTGATTTTAGCAACGGGTTCAAGCGGAGGTAGGGAGTGGCAGCAAAGACAGGGAGGAGATTTCCCAAGGTGTCTCCCAGCTATTTCTCAAGGAATTATTCCAGGCTCTTTGTAACCAAAAAAGGGTGTGGTGGGGTTGGGGTTTGTTTGATTTCCGGTGCATGTGTTCAGAAGAAAGAGGGGTTAATAGTGGGACACCCTAACCAGCACTGGGTGGGGAGGGTCTGGGCTGCCCATCCCTGCCCACAGCCTCTCCTGCTTTTCCAGCATTGGCCTCTCCACAATCAGCTTTGCTGATGCACCTCAAGTCTGATCTTCTGCCCCGGTGATTCCAGGCCTGGGCTCCCTGTGCACCGCTTGGCTAACGCCCCAATATTCGAGGCTCTAACGTGGCTTATAAACCCGCTGCAATCTCTGCTTCTGAGGACGCAGGTCACGGCAGGGAAGGGCTGAAATAGAGACCCAGCGTTATGTGCTGCCCCTCTGGGCCCCAGGTTGAATCGAGTCCTGTTGTTACAAGGAAGGTTCCTGCTCAGAGGAATCCAGTGAGTTCGGGGCTCATTCCTAAGGCTCTGTCTACATTACTGTGTATGCTGCGAAACGTGTGTCGCTCAGGGGGGGTGAACATTCCACCCTCCTGAGCAAGTGACATAAGTCACACCCCACACAGCTCTATGTTGGCGGGAGAGCTTCTAATGCCCTATGGCATTTGGGGGGTTAACCCCCGTGTCCCCTCTGACGAGCGTCGAATGGCTACTGCAGTCTCTGCACTGCCCCATGCTTTGGGATGGGAGTTCCTAGAACCCCCTGCAGGAGGCGCTGGGCTCTTCCTGGTTCTGCATTAGAGGATGAGCTCCAGGCCAGGACCCTAAACCCCGGAGGCCTGCCAGCTCTGCGGGGATGTCACCGACCCTCTAGGCCTTTGCAGCAGAGCAGATTCGGGGAGCTGCATGGGATGCATCTGATTGCGGCCCTCCCTTCCAGCAGAGCCACATCCTTGCTCTTAATCCCCAGTCAAGTGGGATTTCCCCTCCACAACTTCCCTCCCCTGTTCCCCAGTTTGGGGTGCGGGGGGACAGTAGAAGGGGAGGAGATCCAGCTCTGCAAAGCTCAACCCCAAAGTCTCTTGCGTTTCATGGTGTGCTGGGCCCCCCTAGTGGACACCTCGGCCCATCGCAGCTTTCAGACTCCCTGGGGGCAGAAAGGTCCCAGGGATGGGGAGTTGGGTATGGTGGGGGCTTGAGATGGACCCCACTGGCTGGGGTGTGTGGCCTTGGTGCTGTACCTGGCAGCCCAATTAAAAGGTCCGATGCTGGGAGAGGTGAGTGCAAGGGGCAGGCAAGTTGAAAAGCACACGGCTTAAATGTCCCTGCCATCCACCTATGGCTGGGAGCTGGGGCAGGTGTCCACGGCTTCATGCAGCCAGACAGACTGGGATCATGGGTAGCAGGCCAGGCTGCAGATGGCAAAGGGGGGGTGTCAGTGTGGTTTTGGCCTCCATCATTTACTGTTAGCAATGCAACCCCTCTGCAGCGCCTCCTCTCGGCTGCCTGGGAAGATTCAGAGACAGCCCAGTCCTCAACCCCCTGGCCAAGAGAGGGGGATCCAGCCCCAGGCTCTGCTGATGGGTCTGTCGGCTGCTCTGAATGGATTTAGTGCCCAGGCTCGGTGCGGTGCTGGGGTCCGACGCCCACCCAGGGCCTGCGCTGTCCTGGGAGCCAGACAGGATGGTGGGAAATTAAATGAGTCAGAGAAAAAGAAACTGGCTGGCCACATGCAGGAGAGATCACAGGGAGGAGGGAAAGGAAACTGACAACCTCCCACTGCTGCAGTGAGTCAGGGGTTCCTGACCCTTCCTCCGCTCGTCTTCAGCTGAGGGGCTGACGCTCCTGCCCGGCTGCCGTGGAAGTGAAAGCCGCCATGTCGCTGTTTAACCAACGAGAGGCTGATGCAGGGCTTGGGGGGGGGTAAGGGGGGCAGGCAGGGGCCCACCCATCGGCTGCGGGGGGCCGTGCATGCGAAAGGCACGGTGGTACGACAGCACTGTACCAGACAGGCGATGTTCACCCCAAGCCTGTGTAGCACTCAGGAGTCCACTCAGTCCAGCCCAGTGGTTCCCAAACTCTTTGGCCTCAGGACCCATTTTATGACCTGTCACGACCCAGTAAACAGGCTGGCAGTGGAGGCCCTGGGGTGGTTTAGGTTGGACCCTGCCCCCTTGGTTGGCGGGGGTTAAGTCCTGCACGGCACTCAGCCCACAATGGCAGCTTCTGCAGCTTCCATCCTGTGGGGCTGGCTGGGCTTGGCTCTCCCCGCCAGGGGGTGGGGGGATGTTGCAACCTTCGGGGTTGCAGCACGACTCGCTGGAATGTGGCCGGGTGCCCCTGAGGGAACACACCACCTTGCCGGGGACGTGCCGAGCGACAATGTCACGGGAGACGAAGGCGAGCAATGTCCTCAGCTCCTGCGTTTCCTTGCGGGGCCGTGCTCGAAGGGGAGCGTTCCCTTTCCATGACCCCTCTCGCTGGGCTGGCAAGCGGCACGTCACCGAGCCCGTATCTGGCATGCCGCCCGGGGCTTGTACCCGGCGATCCCTCATCCAGCACGGCTGGCTTCCCCAGACACTTTGTGCCGGGGGTCCCCCAGGAGCCATCCTGAGGCAAATTCATCCAGCTGCCTTTTAGCACCTTTGATCTGCCCCGGCCTTCGTGTGGCGTTGACGTTCCAGACGCGGCCGGTGCCCAGAGTCACAGGACGTGAGGGAGAGCAGCCTTGTGGTTAATGCACTCACTGGGGACGCAGAAGCTGGGACTTCACTTCCCAACTGTGCTACAGACCTTGGACAAGTCCCGGGGAGCTAGATCTTCCACGGGGTGGCCCTGCTCCCATTTAGGTGCTTGAATAAATGACCAGATTTGTCAGAAGAGCTCAGCTGGCCTCAATCCTAGGTGCGGAGCCCTGTTCAAAATCCCGCCCACTCTGAGCCTCAGCATCCCCCCGCTGGAGAACAGTCCTGCCTTTCTTCCACCCTTTGCCTTGTCTGGTTAGTTCCTTTGGGGCAGGCCCTGGCTCCCCGTCTGTGGCTGCACTTGGCACAACGGGCGCCCCAGTCTTGGTCGGGGCTGCCACAGAATAATAAGTGGTCACAACTGGAGGGCAAATCCGAATAAGGATGGAAGGTCTAGTGGGTAGAGCAGGGAGCCTGGGGAGAGGAGTCCTGACTTCCAGTCACTTAGGCCCAGATCCTCCAAGGAAATCAATGGAAATTAGGAGCCCAGATCCCATTGGGGGTTCGTAGAGTCCAAGATCACCTAGTCTGACCTCCTGTATAACACAGGCCAGAGAACTTCCTCAAGATAATTCCCAGAGCAGAGCTTTTAGAAACACATCCCATCTTGATTTAAAAATGGCCGCTGATGGGGAATCCACCACGCCCCTTGGGAAAGTGCCAGTGGTCTGGATCCACTGGGTCTGGAGCTTAGTCGCACTGTGCCTTAGTTTCCCCCACTGTAAAATGGGGATAATGCTCCACGAGCTCCCAGGGGTGCTGTGAAGCACTCAGATGCCAGGGTGATGAGGGCCTTATAAGGACACATCTAGACAGGGATCAGGCATGACAGAAGGCAAAATCCACAGCGGAGAATTTCCTCTGCGCCCTCACGGAAGGGTTAATGGCTTGTGGATCGGCTCCTCTCCAGGGAAATGACTTGAACAGCAGCTCTGGCCAAGCGCCTTCCCCATCCATTACCCTGATTGTGTTCTGAGCTCCCGAGATGGCTATCGGGGGCTTGCAGAAATTGAACTGGAACCGTTCTCCTTGAAAGATGAGCAGCCAGGCCTCCTGCTTTCTCCTTCGCCGCGCGCCCCAGCCTTATCGCATGAGCAAAGCACCACGGTTTGCTCCCCTCAGGGACAGGAGCTTTCCAAAGACCCGAGTGGACGGATAGTGGAAAATCCCTTTGGCCCAGGCTGGGATCAATGGGGGGGCAGGCTCTTTCTCTGAGCTGCAGGCCCCACAGCTGTAAAGCCAGGGGTAATCATCCTTCCCGTCTCCCACCATTTGTCTCTTCAGTCTTGGGCAGGGACTGTCTCTCATTCTGTGACTGTGCAACACCTGACACGACAGGGCCCGTAGGCTGCCCGGGAGTCAGCCGCAGAGCTAGGAATCCAACTCAGGTCCCCGGCCAGAGCACAGCCCACTAGGCCATCCTTCCTACCTGCTGCTCCCTTCCCAGAGCCTCTGCCTCCATGTCTGCCCCTTCCTAGCTCCGGGCCTCCCTGGGGACAGGGGACCGTCCTTGCTGCAAAGTGCCCGGCACGTTGCGGGCCCTGCCGCAAACCAGCTCACGAAAGCTCATGCTCAAATAAATTGGTTAGTCTCTAAGGTGCCACCAGTCCTCCTTTTCTTTTTGCGAATACAGACTAAAACAGCTGTTACTCTGAAACGAATCAGGAGCGTTCAATGATTAATTACACGCCCAGCTCCCGCTGCAGGGTGTCTCCCACTCCCCCTAGGCTGGGGGGCAGGTGGTCACAGCTGGACCCAATCGAACGAGACGCTCCATCCCAGAAGAGACGAGTGGGGCAGGGGGGAACATGGTGTCCCAAGAGCTAGCTGATAAGGCTGGGGCAACCTGCCACCGCCCTGAGGCCAGCTTTTCAGCACCACGAACAGGGCCCTGGCTGGCTCTAGTGGAGAGAAATAGCTGGAGAGTTCCAGGGCTGCTCTTTGCTTGTTTGCATTCAGAGGTGCGTCCCTCCTGGGGACTCTGCAGAGAGTTGGTTTTACGCTGCCTCCCGATGATTCCTTTCTGGCTCTCCTGTGCCGGAATCGGAGTGGAGGCCGCGTCCTCAGCCGGGGTCCTGCCCAGGGGTGGCGAGTTGTATGGGCCCGTGGTGCCTGGGGTCCAGCAAATTCAGGGCCCGGGGGGCCTGGTTCCACCAATGTTTGGGACTCCAACACTCCCTCCCACACCACCTTCTGCACCCCAACCCACTGTCCCAGCCCAGAGCCCGCACCCAGCACCCAAACTCCCTCCCAGAACCTGCACCCCAAACCCCCTCCTGCACCTCAACCCCCTGCCCCAGCTCAAAGCCTGCACCCAGCACCCAAACTCCATCCCAAAGCCTTAGGCAGGTGGGGGGGGCGGGACTTGGACCCCTTCTGGGCAGCACCAAAAATTATACAAACATGCCACCCCTGGTCCCGCCACAGGACAAACATCCACTCCTGTCACGAGTGGGCAGAACTCAGCGGCAGACGGTGCATCCCACGTTGTTCCACGCATGGGGGTGGGGGCTGCAGATGAACATCTAGCAAAACAGCACCTTTATTTGATGATTTACTTGGGGATTGGTCCTGCTTTGAGCAGGGGGTTGGACTAGATGACCTCCTGAGGTCCCTTCCAACCCTGATCTTCTATGATTCTATTCACGATTCATAAACTAGGTGTGTTATGGCAGCGCCTTGGGACCCCAAACGGGGCCCTGCTGTGTCCAGTGCTGTACGGCCGTGTGACCACCGAGACAGACCCTGCCCCCAGAGAGCTCATCAGTCCTTTTCTGGAATGGCTAATTACAAACCAATTGGCTGCTGATTGGCTGGCCTCCTCTGATGTATTATTAAATTAGTGCCAATGATAATTATTATCACAGTTGCACCTCTGACCCTTCTGTGGCCTCTCTGAGCGCACCCCCCACAAACGCCGTCACCTCTCCTGGGGTGAAATTCCTAGAGCGGGCGCTGGACTGGCCCACCCTGTGCATCCACCGTGCTTTTCCCAGCAGGTCCAAGCGGGCTCAGGTCTCGGGGCCCCCTGCAGCGCTCTGTGGCCAGCAAGATCAAAGCATTGCTGAATTCTAACAGTAGGAATGAAGCGTAACGTGAGAGGGGAAAGGATTGGCAAACAGCAAGTATGCAGATCTGCCTTCCCTAAGGTCCTGGGATGATGGGCCAGGAAGGTCTAGCTTCTTCAGCAGGTATTAGCCTGGACAGCCACCCATCAACAACCCCACTGCCATCCTCTGAAAAAGGGAAGGGCGTCACTATTCATCCCGCCGGATGTCCTTTTGCTCTGCTGGTTTCCACCCAAACTCAGTTTTGTAGCTCAGCTGGAGCAAAGAATCATTAAGAAAGGGATAAATAATAAGACAGAAAACATCATATTGCCTCTATATAAATCCGTGGTAACATCCGCATCTTGAATACTGCGTGCAGATATGGTCGCCCCATCTCAAAAAAGATATATTGGAATTGGAAAAGGTTCAGAAAAGGGCAACAAAAATTATTAGGGGTATGGAACGGCTGCCGTATGAGGAGAGATTAATAAGACTGGGGCTTTTCACTTTGGAAAAGAGACGACTAAGGGGGGATATGATAGAGATCTAGAAAATCATGACTGGTGTGGAGAAATAAGGAAGTGTTATTTACTTCTTCTCATAACACAAGAACTGGGGGTCACGCAATGAAATTAATAGGCAGCAGGTTTAAAACGAACAAAAGCAAGTATTTCTTCACACAACGCCCAGTCAACCTGTGGAACTCCTTGCCAGAGGATGTTGTGACAGGCAAGACTATAACAGGGATTGAAAAAGAACTAGACAAGTTCCTGGAAGGTAGGTCCATCAATGGCTATTAGCCAGGATGGGCAGGGATGGTGTCCCTAGCCTCTTTGCCAGAAGCTGGGAATGGTTGATAGGGGATGGATCACTTGATGATTCCCTGTTCTGCTCATTCCCTCTGGGCACCCGGCATTGGCCACTGTCGGAAGACAGGACACTGGGCTAGATGGACCTTTGGTCTGACCCAGTCTGGCCATTCTTACTTAAAGAGATAGAATCCTCCCCGCTAACAGCCTGGACAGCGTCTTTTAACAACCCTGAAGCATTTACCCCCCAGTAGCAGGTCGAGCAGTTGTTTCACTTCCTGATGGGATTTTCTTACCACCCCCGACCCCTCTGCCGCCCCATTAAAACTGAACCAACATCTTCATACAGGAAACACCCCAGTGACCTGGTCTCAAACGACGTTCCTACGTTAGTACAGAGCAACCCAAATGATCAAAAGCCCCATGGTATTATTATCACCAGGGGGTCGTGGTGCCAAGATTTCCTTCCCAACTGCCAAAGTTCCCAACTTTCTTTCTGTTTGAGACACGCCCCGATCACAGGCTTTAAGTAAAAACATCCGTGATGGGGTATAGACTCCCCACTCCAATCCTGGCTCTGAGAGGGTTAATGCAGACCTGAGAGGCCAATTAACCAACCTGGCGAGTGGCCAAGGACTAATTAAAGATGAAGCCTGGCTGGGGAAGGAGCTGGGTGGTGACTAAAGGGAGCACAGATGAGAAGGAGAGAACGCTGCAGTCCCTGGCTTGGAGGTAGAGAGCAAAGAACCCAGAGCCAGGGAAGAGGATGCCCAGGGGGAGAGCTGGCCTGGGAGCTCCTCTCCTGAGTGGGGAGGCTAGGAGAGAAACGCAGCTGTCACTGGGGTGGAGTGACCTCCGATGAAAGGGCAGGACCGGCAAAAGGCTGAGGCCTGCTGACAGGCTATGGCAGGAGAGAGTCTGGGGGCAGGTTATGGGTTATAGGATCCCTGGACTGGAGCCCAGTACAGTGAGAGGGCCTGGGTTTCCCTCCAGCCACTGGGGAAGCGGGTGGGAGGCCCCTGGGAAGGGGG
Source organism: Lepidochelys olivacea (assembly GCF_965140295.1). Taxonomy (NCBI): domain Eukaryota; kingdom Metazoa; phylum Chordata; order Testudines; family Cheloniidae; genus Lepidochelys; species Lepidochelys olivacea. The sequence goes on from NC_140430.1 coordinate 4,137,047, forward strand.
AAAGGATTGAGGGACTGGGGGACTGCAGGGCCCCCAGTCAGGGCTGAAGACCTTTTGTAAGGACATTGGACTTTCTGTTACCCCAGAAGGGGTGAGCCCAAGTTGGAAGGTTGAGTCATGAGAAGAGGCAAGACCATCCCAGGGCTGAAGTGGCCGTCTGCCGGAGGAGTTCAGCTCAATGAGGAAAACGCTGCCGTGCCACGCCCAGCCATGAGGGGGCGCTCTGTTGATAAGCCCACAAAAGCATAAGAGCCAGCAAGACTAAACTAGCCAAGTTCATCATTTCCGTAGCTCAATCGACAGAAGGTTTGCCAAACTGGACCCGCCCACTGGCCCATCCAATATGGTATCCTGGCCAATCCCCTGATGGATGCAAACTTTCCAGAATGCTACTGGGCTAGTAATATAGTCCTGGGATGGGGGGCTCCTTCGTGACACCAAAGTGAAGACATGGAAGCTGTGATCCAAGCCCTGGGGTTTAAAGCTCAGAGAGCAAACGGATTCCAATAGGGTTGTTTTTTTTTTTTTTTGGCAAATTAAGGTCAAAGCCATCAATCGTTTATAGAAAGGAAGGAAATTATTCCAACTACCTTATCAAAATGCAGGGAAACGATATTAGCTGGGCCCATAATGAAGTCATAGCATGTGACCCTGTGGATATTATCCTGAGATAATACTTGGGAATTGAGAAATTAATGACCTGCAAATATAACTGGTTTCACTGGCCACTTTGGGCTAACAATACCTCCACAGAGTCATTTGGCCTCGGGGATGAGTTATCTATGGCTGGGTGTCTGGGGAGGCCTTTTTCTTGGCTGTAACTATAAAATTCCAGACACAAGCCCTAAATTAGTGAAGTGGCTTCCTGTGCAAATCCTGCCCTCTGAGACCTTCCTGCTACAGGACAGAATGTAAATTCCAAGTGTCAAGGGAATCAAAAGAAAAACAACAAGATTTGATAGAGGGACAATTTAGGATTGTGTGAATTCCAAGGTTTGCAGGGGTCCTTAATGCGTGGGGGTCATTACAATGCAACGTGACACTATGCCACTCAATGCAGTGCTAGGCAACACAACACAATACAGTGCAACTCAACACAATGCCATGCAATGCAACACAGCACACTGTGGTGAAACACCATACCGTGCCATGTAACACGACAACGAAACACAACATCAGACAATGCAATGCAACCCAACCACTGTACGGTGTTGGGTTGCATTGCATTGAGTGGCGCTGTTTCATTGCATTGCGTGAAGCACAATATTCTGCCATGTGACATGACACAATGAAACATAACGCCATGCAACGCAACGCAACACAACACACTGCAATTCCACACAGCACAATGCAACACAACACAGCATAATACAACGCCCCAGGTATAACACAGCCTAAAACAAGAAATGGGGGGGGGGAAAGACACACAACTCTAAAAGGGCTTATCAGTTTCACCCCAGATTTTATTTTAAAAACCTTCCTTTATAGTAGTGACTACACATGGGCAAGTTTAGCTTTTGCCAGAGAGAGTGGAAACGAGGATGAAACTGTATTTTAGGCTGGCCTATTTCTTTCATCTTTAACGAAAGTGTCAGTAGGGTGGTTGGCAATTGCTGTGTTTTGATTGCGAGTCTTGCAATATTGGGGATTTTTCTTGAAGTCCCAGCTCCTGGAGCCAGACACTCACACGAGAATCCCAGCTTTCGTATTTGAAAAAGGGCGGCCTGAAAACCTGCCCCGAGTGTGACCCTAAAGGCTCAGAAACCCCGAAGAAAACTAAAAAGAAACCCAAACTGACTAGTTTTTAAAACAATCTCATGATTTCTAAGCCAATCTCACGATTTTGGGGCCTGACCCATGCTGTTTGGAGACGTATGGCTAGCCACGCTGCTCAGCACAAATGTGAATATGAGAACGGCCAGATTGGGTCTGACCCGTGGTCCATCTAGCCCACTATCCTGTCTTCCGACAGTGGCCAGTGCCAGATGCTTCAGCGGGAATGAACAGAACAGGGCAATTATCAAGTAATCCCTCCCCTGTCATCCAGTCCCAGCTTGTGCTCATCAGAGGCTTAGGGACACCAAGAGCGTGAGGTTGCATCCCTGCCCATCTTGGCTAATAGCCATTGAGGGACCTATCCTCCATCCACTTATCTAATTCTTTTTTGAACCCTCTTATACTTTTGGCCTTCACTCAGCATCCTCTGGCAATGAGTTCCACAGGTTGCCTTGCTCACTGGGTTCCTCGACTGCTCACCAGAGCTTCTGAAAGAATGACAGCTCGGCATGCAGCCAGAGGCCACCAAAATTAGGCCCAGTGCCATGTGGGCAGACCTTTGTGCCCTGCCTGGGTGGTCCAGCGCTTAGGGGGCCAGCCAGGGAGCTGGGAGATGCTCCTAGCACAATGGGGTCTCGGTCAATCCTATGACACAGACGGGGGCGGAGGGGGCACAAAGAAATCGATGGGACATTAGTGGATAAGGTGACCTGCTCACAGCCAAGCCACCAAACCCTGATCGAGTCTGGTGTAGGCGCCCTGACTGGGGAGGGATTTGGAGGAGGGTAGCCAGGCTGGGAAATTCACAGCCAAAGTTCCCCTAGTCCAGCCAGGCTGCGGCCAGGGACCTGGATGTGTGTGGGAGAGAGACAAAGACAGAGCCTCACTCACTCACTCTGCGCTCCAGGTTTGGGGAGGGCAGCGGCAGGGCTCCTTCTGGATTGCTGGGGAGGGGAACCGTGGGCTGGCTGGGCTCCCCACACCTGCCTCCTCCTGGCTCCGGTCCCTCCTTCCTGGAGAGGGGGAAAGTGGGACCTTTCCTCACCCCTTCCCCGTCTGGAAGGCTCCCATCTTCCCGGTCGGGGGGACCCCCTCTGGTCACTTTCACATTTCCCGGGGACTCCCCCCACGTGCTCCCCACGTTGGGGGGGGGGGCAAGCAGCGTAGCGCAGCAGCCCTCGCTTCTCCGCCCCCCCCCCCCCAAATGTTTTATTTAACACGCTGCTGTACCGGAAGAAGAAGCCATATTTCTCCTCTCCAGCCCCGAGCCACCGCCAGCCCCGGCCATGGCCAGCCCTGCGCCCTAGCCTTCCCGGCGGTGGCTGGAGAGGGGGAGCTTGGCGGGGGGGGGGCGCTGGCCCCCCGGAAGGAGGGGGAGCGCTCCGGGCGGCCCCGGCGGCTCCTGTTGCGCGCAGAGCCGCGGCTTTGGAGAGACAATACCCGCGGCGCAGGGCGAGCCCCAGCCGGGGCGCGGAGAGGGGGGCGCGGGGCTGGGCGCCCGGGGCTGGGCGCCCGGGCAGGATGCGGCTCCTGCGGGCCCCGCGTGTCGGCGGGTGAGCGCCTGCCGGGAGGAGCGGAGATGCCCGGAGCCCTGCAGACAAAGGAGCCGGCGCCCCGAGGGGAGGAGGCGGAGAGGGGCGCAGGCCCCCGGGTTTAAGACCCTTTGGGCCGCCGCTGGATTTGCCGCTGGGGGATCGGTCCCCGCATTCGCCGCCGGCGGGGGGTCCCGGCCTCCGGCTGCGCCGCTCACCATGACCCGGGGGAGGCAGCTGGACGCGGGCGGCGGAGGGGCCCAGGCACCCACCGAACCGGCCCGGCCTTAGGAAAGCGGCCGGGGGGCCGCCCCCCTTCCCTGCCCCGCCGGGGTCCCCTGTCCCCCTCCATCACCAGTGCGCTCCCCGGTCCCGGCGCCCCCGGAGATGTGTCCCCCAGGCGGTGCGGCCCCCTCTCCCCCTTGTTGCCCCCTCGAGGCCCCCCCACAGGCCCCCTCCTCCTCCCCTTCTCCCGATGCGGCGGGCGCCGCGCAGGGACAGAGCTAAGCGCCCCGGGCGCCCCCTCGCCCCGGGCGCCCCTCGCCCCTGCCCCGGCTCTCCAAGGCGCTGCAGCCGCTGGGCCCGGGGTACATGATGTTCAAGTACCGGATCCGCATGTTCTTCAACGAGCTGAAGCTGCTGGTGCTGATGCGGCGGGGCCGCCCGGAGCCCGAGCCCGGAGCCGGGGGGAGCCGGGCGCTGGGGGGCAGCGGCTGCGGCTGGCCCCCCTTCGCCGACTGCTCGGCCCGGCAGGACGATGAGGCCGAGTACTACGGGGGGGTGGCCGAGCCCCGGCCCCGCAGCCTGGCCTTGGAGGAGAAGGAGCCGCGGCCGCCGCCCCCCGGCCAGCAGCCCGGCCAGCAGCCCGGAGCCGGGGGGGGCCTGGACACCGTGTCTCTCAGCAGCAGCCTGGACAGCGGCATGAGGACCCCGCAGTGCCGGATCTGCTTCCAGGGGCCCGAGCAGGTCAGTCGGCGCCTCGCTGGGGTTACTAGGGCTGAGGGGTGAAGGGGGTTGCCAGGGGTGAGAGGTACTTGGGGTGAGGGGTGTCAGGGAGGTTACTGGGGGTTACTAGGGGTGAGGTGCCAGGGGGTTACTAGGATTACTGGGGTGAGGTGCCGGGGGTTACTAGGGGTTAGGAGTGTCAGGGGGTTACTAGGAGTAAGGGTTGCCAGGGGGGTTGCTGGGGGAAGGGGTGTCGGGGTTACAAGGGTGAGGGGTGTAAAAGGGTTACTAAGGGTGAGAGTTGCTGGGGGTGAGGGGTGTCAGGGGGATTACTGGGGGTTAGTAGTGGTGAGCGTTGCCAGGGGGGTTACCAGGGGTGAGAGTTGCTGGGGGTGAGGGGTGTCAGGGGAGTTACTGGGGGTTACTAGTGGTGAGGGTTGCTGGGGGTTACCAGGATTATTAGGGGTGAGGGGGTCGGGGGTTTACTAGGTTTGAGGGATACCAGGGGATGAGGGTGCCAAGGGATTCTCACGGGCAGGGCAGGCAGGGTCTGTGCCTCGTGGCAAGGGTGACAGGTTCTGTGTGCCAGGCAATGCCAGGGTCTGTGCCTCGTGGCAAGAGAGCCGGGTTGTTATGGTGAAGATGTCCAGGGAGGGTATTTGAGTTGTCCTCCTGGCTCTCTTAAGAAATGCCAAAGCCCAGATGAAGATGGTCTTAGTGGGCACTGTGTGTCCCTTATTTTGAAGAATGGTTCCTTGCAGGGCCATGTCCCCTCTAGCCCACCCGCTGCTCCCCCCTCAGATCCCGGGACTGGGTCATACCCACCCTTGGGGTGCCACGGATGGACTTAGCGCTGCTTAGGGGGTGGGTTGGCAGGACGGGTCTGGGCATCTGGGGGGATGTGTCCCGATGGGTACAATCAGTGGGATGGAGGAGTATGCAGCTTGCACTGAAATCCTGGGGGGATAAAGGACACTCTGGAGCTTTCAGGGGCTGCACTGGGGTTACAATAATGCCCAGGCATTAGCCATACCTAGCTTGTGGGTGTGTTGTTTGGGGCCGGGGCGGAGAAGCATTGTGTCTCAGCACATGCAGGCCTGGCGCGGAGCACCGTACTGATGGCTCGCCGGCTGCCCTGAGAGCATGCGGTGTCCAGCAGTCCCTCCCCTCCCCCCCCACAACCAAAATGCAGCCACCTCTGGAGGAGCGCAGCCGCCGCTGAGCAGTGCGTGAGGGTGGATGCGTGAAATGGCCCTGCAGCGGGATGTCTAAGGGATAGGGTAATTCCCTGCATTGGAAGTGGGGTGCTGGGGATGGCGCTGTGAGTCTTGTGAGAAGAGTTGGAGGCTCTTGAATGGCCAGAGGCAGGTAGTGGCTTCAGAAGTGTCTTGTCCCAATAGCAGAGGGGCCTAGGCAGAGTCCTCTGTGGCAGGGGGCCTCAGGGGAGATCTCCCCCTGCTGAATCTCCAGCTGGCCACAGGCACCTGGCAAGTATCCCATGTGAGTAATGTCCGGGCCTAACCCGGCAAGATCTCCTGCGATCCTGGCCAGCGGGTGCTCTGAGACGCTTAAGACCCGGTGTCTGAAACTCCAGAGGGGAAGCGCTGCTTGCCTCGGGGAGCCGGGTGTGACTGCAGACAAGCTGAACTACCTGGGCCAAGCTGATGGGAGTGCCCCTCATCTGGACGGGCAGGGGGAGCCTGGGGGAGGAGGGGAAATGAGAGAAAAGCAGGAGGTTGGAACCATGGGGTAGACGGGAGGCTCCCTCCGTCCCCACCTGTTGGCCCCATTTCTTGGCAGACACAGACCTGCCTGCGCCGGAGGAAGGCGGGATATTTATGCTGGGATTTGGGAACCGTTAATTAATCCTTCCCCTTCGAGACCAGGCGGCCGCAGTACTTACCGCTCCCAACTCCCCTGCATGGAAGCCGCACAGAGCTTGTTCTTCTGGTCCTGGTGCTGCCGGATGCCCCGGGGCAGGGGGACTCCTGGATTTGAACAGGCCTGGGCCACGGAGTCATGGGAGGGAGCAAAGTCTTTCTAGGAACCGCCGAGGCGTGGCTAGAGCGAGGCACGTGGGTCCATGCCCCCCGGCTGGAGCTGGGCAGATTCAAGGAGCAAAGAGGAAAGGAGTGGGGCTGGGGATCTGGGGTGGGCGAACCCCAGTGGGAACCCCCTCCCTCTCCCTGGGGGAGTCCTTGGAGCATTTTAACCCCTGCAACTCCGAAGAGGGAACGAGGCCAGCGGGATTTTTATGGCTTTGAAGATGAGATTTAAGGAGTGATTTAGGGTTTGCACTGGGGCTGGGGGTACCGAGAGAAGGGATATTGACTGGGGTCATTTGGAGCTAATGCACCAGTAACTCCCTCCTGGCCGATCGGCGTAACGGGGGTGGTAAACGCCACCGGTAAACGTGTGTGTGTGTCAGGGCGGGTTGCATCTCTGCCTTTGCTGGATACACCAGAACGTGCCGGTGGGGACATGGGGGCGCTTTTGCGCACATTCATGCATGGCCCCCCCTGTGCCTATGCAAACACGTGGGCGTATGCGTGTTGGTGTACGTGTGCGACTGGACACGTGTGCGCCCACACGTCTCGGTGTGGAGGTGCCTACGTGTGACATGGATGTGCATTCACACCCGTGCTTGTGGCTCTTTAGACTCCAGCGGGGGGCTCCCGCCTGGATAGTCCCAGTGCCCCTGCAGCCTGCCAGGACCGTGCGCCGGGGCGGGGGCATAGAGCACTCACTTGCAGAGAGGCAGGGATGCCCGTGCGCCCAGTGGCACAAGGCACTGGAAGTGAGACCGCCGAGCCGGATGTACAGGGCCCTCCAACTTCTGCCCTCCGCCCCCGGCTCTGTCTCCCTAAAGTTCAGCCTGGTGCATAGATCTGGCCTAGAGGGTGATTCAGTGACATGGGACGGGGGTAATTGCGGACACGTCCCACCATGGGGGGCTGGGGACGTGTGGGAGAGACAGGGAGTTCCGTTCCCCCCCACACCCAAGCACCACCAGAGATTGGACCCCGGACAGATCCAGCACGTCTCCATCCCATCTAAAGCCAAAGCAACTCATCAGGGGCTGCCGGGCCTGTTGCATTGGTGCCAGCTCGCCCTGGGCTTGGTGACCGAGACGGCCCAGTCCCCGCCAAGGAGGCTGGGCTTTCTGGCCTCCCGAGGTCCTGGTGTCTGAGAGAGGAGCTGTCCGGGCCAGGGCCAAACACATGGGCCAGCTGGTGCGGCAGGAGGGATGGCAGCTTGGCAGGGACGCCCAGAACCCAGCCAGGGAAGCACTGGGCGCCGGGCTGCTCTTGGGTAGGGGATTGGGATCGTGGGAAGCCCCTGCAGGCACAGGCAGGCTAGTTATATGGGCCCATGGGCCTGTGCTCCACCAATATTCAGGAACGTGGGCCCTGCTCCCCCAGTGTTTGGGTTTATATTTTCAGAGCCGTCCCGTCCATAGGACGGATCGGGGCAAACGCCCCGGGCCCCACGCTATGGGGGGCCCCGTGCTTCAGGGGGACGCGGGATCCTTGGCGGCCTGGGGGGTTCTCAGGGGGCCTGGCACCAGCAGCAGCGAGCGACCCGGCCCCAGCCTGCCCTGTTCGCCTCTTCCTGCCCCTGCTCTGCCCCTTCCCCCAAGCCCATGCCTGCTTCTTCCCGCTCCGCCCCACCTCTTCCCACCCCTGCCCTGCCCCCTCCCCACCCCCATTCCACACCTTCCCCCAAACCCCCACCTGCCTCTTCCTGCCCCAACCTGCCCCATCTCTTCCCACCCCTGCCCTGCCTTCTCCCCACCCCACTCCACCCCTTCCCCCTAAGCCCCCGCCCACCTCTTGCCACCCCTGCTTCCCACCAGGCCCCAGGCCCCGCGCTGGCCCCACAGGCTGCCCTGGAGCCCACATCTCCTGGTAGTGTGGGGCCCCCCAAAGTGTGTTGCCCGGGGCGGTTGCCCCGGTCCGTCCTATGGATGGGACGGCTCTGCTTGGACCCGTTCTGGGCACCACCAAAAATTCTACAAACCTGGCGCCCACAGGTTCCTTCTGGCCCCACCCACCAGGGCCCTGCCCCATCTGGCGTCCCACGGCTCCAGCATGGGAGCTCTCGCCCCAGCCCTTGCGGTGACTCCCCAGGCAGCTCCATCAGTTCGATAAGGTATTTCCTCTCCTCCTGGCCCGGCCCCTTCGCCCCCGCCCCCATTCCCTGCACAGGGCTGACCCCTCTCCATCCACAAGTCGCTACATCTCCAGGGCATCCTGCCCGTGCCATGGGGGCTTCCCCATAAGAGCCAGTTCGCAGTCTTAGGGTTCATCCTCCGACTGTCTCCAAGCCGAGCCAGGTTAATTCCTCCCCAAAACTGTCTTTGTCGCTCATCTCTGGGCTCCATGCTCCATTGGTGGGACCCCCTGCTCTGAGCAGGGAGGCCTACGCCATCCTGGATCACATGACCCGTCTCTGTGACTCAGTTTACCCCTCAATGAAATGGGGGGATGTGGTGGGAGGCGTGAAACGGGGCGGGGAGGAGGCTGCAGAGATAGAAGCAGACCCAAGCCCCAGAGGGTGGTTCTGGCCAGGGCCCGAAGGGTTGGGGGGAAAGCCCAGGGGCCCCCTCCCCAGCTCTCTGTGGTGGATGGAGCCTGGCAGGGAGTGAGTCATCAGCCCAGGGTGGTGCACGTTGAAATGTCACTTTAATTGGAGCCCTGTCGTGGCTCCAGGCGATGGGTGAGACATTCCCCAGCAGCACGTGCCATGCGGGCTCCATCGCCCAAGGACAGGCATCACCACAGGCTATGCCAGGACTCGGGGGTAGGCTGGTATCCAGGCCCCCTGCTCTAACCCACTAGCCCCCACTCACTGGGAATTGAACCCAGGAGTCCTGGCTCCCAGCCCCCCTGGCTAACCAGCTACCCCCCACTCCCTTCCCAGAGCTGGGGAGAGAACCCAGGAGTCCTGGCTCCCTCTCCTGTGCTTTAGCCACTAAACCCTAATCTCGGGGTCCGTATCCTCCCGTGTGGATCCCCTGTCCTGCTGCGGCCTCTGTCACTCTGTTCTACCCCTTCACCTGCTCTTCTCAAAATGCGAGCCCTGGGGCCCAGGGACTGTCTCTCGCTCTGGGTCTGTGCAGCGCCTGGCACGACAGGGCCCCAAGCCTGGTTGGGGTCGCTGGGGTGCCACCATAATAACAGGAAATTACTCACTGAGCTGTGAGCAATGTGTGTATCCTGGCGGCACCCACCAGGGGCCTGGCGCTGCCCACCTGCTGGGCAAGGGACAGTCCCAGGCTTGGGAGGCGTTCACCTACGCCTTTCCGAGTCCCGAGGAGGGGAAACGCTCCGAGAGCATCAGACAGTCCTGGATCCTTCGCTGCCCCATGTCCCACCCTGGTGCCAGTCGCCTTTAGCCACGGTGGCCCAGGGCAGCCTCCCCTGCAAAGGGGACAGCGCGTGGGGGAGGTGTTGGGGTGGGAGCTGGCAGGCAAGGGGGGATGGAGGGAGAGGAGGGTGCTGGTGCCACGTGGTAAGAGCCGAGCGGACTAGCGGGGGAGGGGGCGGGCCGTGGGGTGCTCAGCGGGGAGGAGGGCCGTGGGGTGCTCAGCGGAGGGGTGAGGCAGTGGGGTTCTCAGACATGGCCCAGGACCTCATTGCGCTAGGTGCTGTATGTTATTTATTAGGTTTATTACGGTAGCACCGAGGAACCCCAGTCGAGGGGCAGGACCCCATCGCGCCAGGCTCTGTGTCTTATTTATGCATTAAGGGAGTGGGATTTTCTGTGTGGCCCAGGGGCTGCTCCTGGGGGACCAGGATGGGTCGCTGTCCCAATCCGGCGTCCGGGACTCCTGGAGCTCACAGTCCCACCCGCCTGCCCCGTGCGCCATCTCCAGGCATCACGTACAAGGGGGCCCTGCCCAGCGGCCCAGAGTTAGAGGTGCCTTCACCCCCATCCTGGCCGGGGTTAGGGGGTGGGGGGCACTCAGACACATTCTCAGATGTGTATGTGGGGGGGGTCCTCCATTGTTCCCCTGGAGCGGAGAGGGGATGCGCCCCTGTTCTCCGGGGATTCCCCTGCTGTCTGGTTAGCCCTCAGGTGCTGGCCCTGCCGGGGTGGTTCCCTCCAGAGCGCCGAGCCGAGCTGCACGCTAAAACCGTGACTCCGGCCCCGGATCCCCCCGAGCCCAGAGCAAACCTGCAGCGAGTCGGGCGATCATTAAGGAACAGCGCCCGTGAGAAACGGAGCAGGGGGCGTGGCGCCATTTTGTTTGTCCCACGTGGCCTTAACAATGGACCGGCGCAGGCTGTCCGAACTCCCCCTGGGGCTAAAGCTCCCAGGGGCGCCGGCTCCACCTGAGGCTCCGTTCTCTGGGGGCTGCTGGTGATTCTTGGCCGTTTGGTTTTTCATTTCTCCTGCAGCAGTGACGGGCGAACGCTATTTCCCTCCGGCGAGCTCCCCCGAGAACTGCGCTCTTGTGAAATGGCTGCTGTCTCCTATTGCTCTGCATGGAGCAGAAGTCGCAGGGGCCCTCGGGGATGCCCGGGCTGTCAAGGGCTGGGAACCAAGGGCAGGGGTGGCCATCTTGAAAGAGGGCAGCGTGCCTGGAATGTTGTGGGCAAAAATAAATGACCATTAGGCCTAAAAAATGCCTTTCAGAAGCTACCTGTGGCACCAGAGCCCTCCCTCTCTCTATCTCCATATTCAGGCCCGGCCCTGCCCTTGCTGCAAGTTAGAGCAGCCTAAAGGCTGCTCTCATTTGTGCTCTGCTTCCCCAGCCCCGTGGAACCAAGAATACCCAGAGTGCAATGCGCTTTGGCCATGGCCCCCAAGCCGCCCCCCTATGCCAGGGGCTGGGGTGCGGTGTGTGTGAGCAGAGCTGTCAGGCCAGCTTGGGCACCAGCCAGGCTGTTGCCACCCTCTTGAAGGCCCTTTGGGCGGCGCCGAGAATCCAACACTTTGCACCCTCCGAAGCAGACATCGGTTTGTGCAGCCATGGGCACCGCTCTCGAGCCTACCCGGCCTTGGTTAACCCCCAGCTGGAGTCTGGGTGGGATCACACAGGTATGGCAGGGGGTGCTCCTTGGATGCCAGGAGTAAATGCCCCGGGCCTGCTGGGGAGAAAGGGCGCGGGAGACTTTTATGCCAGATGGGGCATTTGGGGAGCCAGAGCAGGCCCCGGTGAGCTATACCAGGGATCAGAACCCCCTACCCTGGCTGGGTCCGTCTCTCTGCAGCCAACCAGGGTGGCAGGCGGGACGCACGCACCGGTGTGGGGTCACCCAGCCGTGAAACTGGCAGAGCGTGATCCGCCAGGCGGTAGCCAGTCGAGCTTGGCGTGTGGGCGTCCTCTGCCTCGTGGTACGGGGCCGGCGGGGAGAGGACCTCTGGAGGGCCGGTGATCCCTCTCTAGCTGTTGCAGTGACCAAGGCCCCTCTGGGTCAGCCGCTGTCTGTGGGTCTGTCCCCCACCTCTGGGGCCTGGGCTCTGCCGGGTTCGCACAGCCTGTCCAGAGCCATGCTGAGTGCAGCGCCCCGGGTACCTCAGTTTGGGGGGACTGGCTGGGTCCGGGGGACTGGAGTCCTGGCTTGGGGTTTCCCGTGGGGAGGAGGCTGCATGTCCCTGGATTATCTTCCCCATTGGGGAAGGGGTGTCAGCAGTTGTGCTGTGGGGTCCCGGCTCAGCAGGAGCCTCAAGGCAGCCGAATGCCTCACAACGGGCGCCACCCATTGCCCATCACACCCGTGCCCCCAGTGTGCCCTGGGCTGGGTTCTCTGGTGCACGGGAGGGGGGGCCAAAGCCGTGGGTAGAGCGGCTGGGGGAGGGGAGCCTCATGGAGAGCCCCGCACTGTCTGCCGATCTGGCAGAATAGCAAAGACGCTAATTAAGGGAGAGGGAGGGGATGAGATGGGGCTGCCGGTGAGGGGGGGCGTGGGCAGCAGGGATGCCGGGGAAGCTGCAATCGGGGTCTGTCTGTGACCAGCTGCCAAGCGGGAAGCGCGGGAAGGAAAAGCCAAGTGCTGGTCATTACTATGCCAAAGTCGCCCGGCAAAGGGGAGGTGACGGGGTCGGGGCACTGGATCAGCCCTGCCGAGGGGACGGGCCTGCAGAACAGGGCGAGAGGTGGGGCTGGGATACCAGGGGGCTGCGGATCAGGATTGAGGGGCATTGGCAGAGCCGTGGGGGCAGGGCTGAGGGGTAGGGAGGCTGCGTGTAGGGATTGAGGGGCTCCGGCAGAGCTGGGGGGCAGGGCTAGGATGGCAGGGGCTGTGCGTGGGGAGCCCAGCACCCATCACCCAGCTGCCCTGAACATTGCCTGCTCTTTTCCGAGACGCTCTGTAACGCTGTTGCATCTCTGAACAGCCGCCCCGGCCTCCCGCTCCCCAATGGGAAGGGATCCCCCCGGCCCAGCACAGAGCATAGCCCAGACTTCCTAGGACAATGACCCCGTCTCTGATGCTGCTGAAGTCAGCTGCCAGCACAGAGCAAAGCCCCCGGGGTTTCCTCGCCTCTCAGCCCCCCTCTCCACTTTGCAGACTGTCATCACTTCTCCTTAGAAGAGGGACTGTCCCCAGCCCCTGGCACAGCCAGCCCAGGCTCCTCTCAGCCCCATGCAGCTGGGGACGGTCCCACCGTCGGACCAGCCTCTGCAGCTCCCGCTGGGGGGAGCAGTCTGCAGTCCCGTGCGCGGAGCTGCGGCTGGGGTAGGGCTCCTGGG